>NC_056762.1:34880196-35211029 GCF_018687715.1 Carya illinoinensis | reverse complement strand
ACGGTCTCGGGTGATGACGATGTTGTACTAAATTGTACCCTTAACTGTTTCACTAGCTCCATTCCCTGTATTAGTTCACCAATCAGTGGTTTCTGCTCCCAGCTCCAAACGTTCTCCATCTTCTACTATGCTTAATTTCAGTAAGGACTACCAAAAGCAACAGAGTAAATTGTACTAACTAAATGTGAACGCGTTGTCAAGAGCCAATTGGCAACAGAAGTAGAAGCCAAAGGTATAATGGAAGAATATAGTAACATGGACTTAGCCAGAAGGAGAACCTTTTTTTTTTTTTTTTCTTTTCTTTCTTAAATTTCTTTTGGAGGATTTGGAGAAAGGAGGTCAGTAGCTGAGTAGCAGAGAGAGTGGGAAGGAGTGATAGCATAAGCTGAGGAAGCACAGAGAGGGAAGGTCTTGCATTTGAACGAGAGATGAAGCACTTGTATTTATAGAAACACTTTTCTGTTGAGAAAGGAAAAGAAAATGAAAGGAGTGGGATATTGGAAGGGTCAAGAGTAGAATAATGTTGGACTGAGTCACCAATCAAAACCGAGTTTTTATTTTCTGCATAGACCAGTCTTTGGTCATCAGGCAGTAGGGGTGAGGAAGTCAAAACTTGGCCAATTCAACTTCAATTACGTCTAAATGGGTTTCTCCTATAATCTCTCTCTTTCTATGATTTGTCCACGTTGGCATTACATGGTTGAAACTAAGAAAAAAGGAAGGCAGAGTTCGAGTCCAAGTTTGAAGAAGTAAACCAAAGAATTTTCAAACCTGACGCGTTGTTGCTAGATGTTTTGGCTTATTCCAATTAAAATAGCAGAAGGGACCTGGTCATGTGCAACAGTAGTAGTGTCTTGAACCCCACTCTCACTTCCAATAATTTTTTTAGGTACTTCTCCTAGCCAAAATGATTGTTCTCTCTTAGGAACTTTTTCACTGGCTCAGCCTCAGCATCTAATCCAGTCCAACCAATTTTTTAAAATAAACAGTGCAGTTTCAGCTGTGACACTCACATGACTGCTATAGAGTCATAGGCAGTGCAGTAGTGCTGTAGAATCCCAAGATACACTAAACAATGACAAACAGAAATCTTATTGGAAAGGCTAACATCCTGATCTGTAACCCTAGCTGTCCGGGCACTTTCCATTTAGCAATTACCTGAACCTTTACACCATGAAAGTAAACTGTTTCAGTTGGCTCTTGACTGTTTCAGAGAGGGAAGTCAGTTTCAATCTAACAAATTTAAAACATGATCAAGCATTTTTAATTCATCTTCACGTACTTGAATGTTTTGGTAACCTTAAACATGCAATTAAATATGCTTTCCAGCTGGGTCATATTTGGGACTTGTTCTTCTAGTTTTGGACATGACCAGTTTGAACTCAATAATATTATTATTAGTCGAAACTGTCCCCGAGTTTGCATCTCAAGACTCAACATCACAATGAGTAAAAGAAGCTCCACCACTACTTCATTCCACAAAATAATTAATTCTCAACACGGTGTTTTTGTGGAAAACAATTTAAGAGAGAAAAGGACACATGCTGCTGCTAGAGCTGGGTTTGATTTAACCCAATATTTGGACCCTTCTGAATGTCCTTTACCGACTTGCCTCTTATTCCTGTCTCCTCCAGCCAACCCTGCATGCATGCAGGCTTCGTCTGAAGAAGATATCCAAAATAAGTTTTGTCGGATTCAGCTGGTATTTTGATTTCTTTCGTGCTGGTCGATTAATGTCACAGCATGCATCCAAGTTATACGTTGGTTTCTTACTTGCTTTCCTTTTCCCTGGAATTTCAGGTTTTGATGGAATCCCACCGTAAAGGGTTGGCCAGACATTGAGTTTTCAGGTTCAGCCTAATATATATATGGAATCATAAGAACTTCCCCAATTAAACCGATGGGTCGATTGCAAGTATGAGTTTCCATATTTTTTTGAAAAAAAAAAAAAGTTCTAATTTTAATATTTGTAATTTAATTCTTGGACTTGATAAAATTTACAACTAAATAAATCAATACGAGCTTTAAACTTTAAAAATATAAAGATTGATCAAAATATAAAGAATCATCCCTAAAATAGGAAAGCAAAAATGCAAACCCCCACCCTTTCTCGGAGGGATTGATGGGCGGGGAGACCACTTCCCCTTACCGCCCGCCTCTTGCCCATGATCAGGACGTGGTTTGTCAGTGGCTTGGACGGAGGCGGCGCCTAATCCCCTCCGCCCCACCATCCTGTTTTGCACGTGGATGGGTATCTTTCTTTTTCTTTTTCTTTTTTCTCTTATTTAATATTTGTGACAAATTATTTAGGAAAATGTTTGGGAACTAAAATGTCAAATTTTTTTACACGTGTTGCACTTCTATTGGCCGTTGCTTGGCTTCAAAGGCATGAAGACAATGTTATTGTTAATTTTATCAAACGATTTTTTTAAGAAAAATATTTGATAGTTCTGGAGTACGGATGATATAATAGTCTCATATATCTCATCCGATTTTGGGATTGAAAACCCAAGGAGTAGATATATATAAATATATATATTGCCAATGTGGATCTCTTCCTCACATGTGTCATGTGAGTCCATGGCCACGTCAATACTTTCCACCAAGTGTAATCAATTAAGAACCCAAGTACAGTCCCCAAACCATGTGAAGCGTCGGCTCTAGCTAATCTGATGCCAGAATGGATAGTGATCGATATTTGTGCTCCACTGCTTATAAGATTCATTTTAAACATTTTTGTCTCTCCTAACCTTTTGAATTTGTAATTGATCAGATATTACTTTTAAGATATCATCAATATCCACAACTTATACACATATAAAGGCAGACAAACACAAAATAATGAGCAGACACATCTAAAGAGTGATAATCCACTATCATATTTGTAGGAGATCGATGTCGTCCACGACTAAAAAGCTGGCCGGCGAATGAAACACTTACAAAAGAAGAAACACAAGATGTAGAGAAGAGAAGAGGAGGGAGGAGGTACTGCGTAAAAGATGCATGGAACTATATCAATCAAAGAGAGAATCGATCTATTGAAACAAACTTAATTTATATATATGCAAGAAGAATTATTCCAACACAAGAATTAGAGAAATTCGATCGATCGATCTAATATTAATTAACAATTAATTATAATATTATTAATAAGATAGCGCCGAACAAGATCATGTTCACAAATCATAATTGGCTGCGTCGACTCTTTTCTGGGCAAATACCTCACCATGTCTCATAATCCAAAACCTCTCTATTTCTTCTGGTTTTCGCCCTGGAATCCGACCTGCTATTAAATCCCACCTGCTTAGAAATTAATAATATTGCATTAATTAATTATTAACTTACTTTTTTATTTTATTTTATTAATATTGCCTACTTTAGTGATGATCAGAAACTGTCACACAAGTACGTAGTCGATATTTATATATTTCCAGCTACCACAAGTAGTGAAATAATATGAAAGCTGCATGTTGGCCGACTTTATGCACCTTCCTGGAAAAGAAATAAGCCGACCATGCATGCAATTTCAGTACTCCATTATCCTTTTTATTTTCTTCTACGTACCATATAGTTTGGACACGTGCGCCTTGAAAAAATCCATCGAAAAGTTCTCATAAAATCTTAATTCGGTAAAGATAATTGAGCTTATATATAATATATTAGTTAATTATGGTCTATATATATATAAGATATTCATATAATTGGGTCCAATCTCATGCATACAACAATGCTGCATCTAATCCGTGAGGCTTTGCACATGAAAATCCATGAAGCTCTCTCTCTCTCTCTCTCTCTCTCTCTCATATGTTAAACTTAATTAAGCACTTCTTCTACGTACGTACGTTTCTGGTCTCAGCTTGTCTTCTCCACCAATTTATAGTTATAACTTGCCTGGGATACATTACCTCCAAGAATCGATCTAATCACTTCAAGCAACATGTGGCTTCCATTAGCACGTTAATTGGTAGATGTCATGTCTCCATTATTGCACTCTTAATGGATTGTTGCCATAAAGAAAGAGTATCCCACACCTTTCTTAAATAATAATGCGCCCCAAAAATAAAAACAAAACTGGGACCCGAAGTTTTTGGTTAAGACAATGCAAAGGATCGATGTCCAGTCGCATCTCCACACTCGATGAGCGAGTAACCTCTCCCATGATCTATATGTATAGAAAAATTTTATTCATCATTTTGACAACCTACATCATATATAATTTTTTATTTTTTATTTTTTTATTAAATATGTAATGTATAGATGTTGATAAATAAAAAAAATTAAAATTAAAAATTAAATGCACTAAGAACACGCCCAACAATATATACTGAGCGGTCTCCTAGCATTTTTCTATGAAAAATCATAAATACTACAACAAAATGTACTTATCATTTGTACTGATAATTTTATTTTTAAAATTTATATTTGCTTATTTTTTAGCATTATTTTTTTTTAATTTTTTTAAATACTTAAAAAAACACTTTAAGAAAAGAAAAGAAAAACAAAAACAAAAAATTTACAGGGTACGTCGTACCTAGCTTTTATCAGTAATCGGTGACTCTAGCACCATCCTATATGTATTCACTGTACATATAATAATTACCGAACGTACTACCACTCCATAAATGTAATGTGAGTAACTACAGTCTAAAATGCAAAGACATTACTGAGAATAACTTCAATAAGCCACTGCCAAGCAGCAGTACCGCACATGAATATATTTCATGAGTTTTTCTTTCTTCTGATCAGTTATTTTATTTTCTTATCTCCCGTGAATAATACCGTACGTAATCTGGCCTCTCTCTACGTGAGTCACATCTAAATGCTGCCGAATACTCGAAGAGCGTGCTAGCTACTGAGCAATTATTCGTCTTGACTGTTTCATTTTATGATCATGCTTCTTTCTTGTATTGACGCTGTCGTGGCTTGCCCTCATGGCCACCTAACTTCTAAAGAATAGCAAGAGCATAAGCTAAAGCATATATCGGGTCCACAGCATGCCTGTCGTCCTAGCCATTGCGTTTCTTGGTTCTGATCGAGTACTGATCTACTAGTTCATGATGGAGACGAAGAAACAGATCACGTACTGCGCGCGCCATGGATTGCCTCGAGCTAGGGAGATGAAGATGATCCGAATTAGGTGCAAAAGGCTCTATGCCATTCGTTCAAAGATTAGGCCGTTTTGAAGAAAGTCATGTGTGAACTAGCCCTATACTCTCAATCTTTGGCCTTAAATCTGCGGTTGCTTCTCCTAATTTTCCTAAAGTACTTCCCGTTTTAAAAAATGTATGACATTATGTACAGTGATATAATTAATTTAGTGCGAGTATGTTATCATGATCTTTTGCGTGCTGTTTGAAGCTAAATCTAACACTAAAAACAAATCTAAAAATGGTAAGAAGCAAACTGAAGTACGTTTGGGAAGTGAATTCTATACCTGTCCCCAACAAGTTTGTACATCCGGAAGATGAGATCCTCTTCTTGTTCAGTCATCTTTATGAACTCCCACTCAATACTGCTCACTTCTGCACCCACAAACAATAAATTATTACAAGGGTGTTGTAGTATGCGTATCGCATATTCTGAATTTTTTGGGTAGACATATTATATATACGTATCGAGTTATATATAGATGATCTCTCTGGTCTTATGCATAGTAGAAATTAATTAGTCTACCCATTCTTATAAATTTTCTTGGAAACCAAACGGATCCATAGCAACGGAAAACTGAAGTAGCAGGCCAAGAATTTTGAAGGAAAGAAATACAGAACCTTCTGACGTGGAGCTCTTGGTACTGATCTTGGCTTGTTTCCGCGGACGTTTATCCATTACTCCCGAAATCACTCGAGGGCGCACGCATGAACACAGAGAGAGAGAGAGAGAGAGAGAGAGAGAGAGAGAGAGATCAAATAGTTACCCAGAAGATGGAGTACTATAGATCACCTTGAAAGTCCTAGAAGAATTTCATCAAGTAGCTAGTACTTAAAATGACAAGATCTAAAAGGGCAAAAAAAATGGAGAGAGAAGAGAGAAGGGAGGCCAGGGGGGAGCTGGGAGGGTAAATAAAATCTCCAGGATAAGTCTGCAAGGATTGTATGGAGAATGGAAATCAATGCTTGTGGTACGGTGATCTGAGGAAATAACAAGTTTGCGATGCTGCATGCATGGAATGACTGGTGCGACCGAACAGGCATATAGGGTCATGAGTTGACTTGTAGTTATCGTCGTTCCATATTTACATTATGGCTTTCCCTTTACTAACTGACTTTAATTTTGACAACTCAAGCCTATAACCTATACGTTTCTTTTCTAAAATCACTCCCACGTACATTTAATTTCAATATAAAGGAAATTAAACTTACTCTAATCAATTAACATATATAGCAACCGTATTAATTATATCATGATCTAATTGAACGTGATGAGCGCGCAGCAGGATTAAGTAATTAATTAATGAATCTTAGTCACATGAACTGATCATATATATATATAGCTAGGCTATGTACTACACCAGATTAATTAGTTAGTCTCGTGATCTTATATATATGCAGGCCATGGCTACATTAATTAAAGATCTTCACAATCATTAATATATAATATGAAAATGAATTAATTAACAAGTTATAGCCACTTCTAGTTTAAGTACACACAGGATTTCCTCTGCTGATAAGTGCAACTCTATTTTTTTTTTCACTATTTTTTAAGCTATTTAAATATTTTTAAAAATAAAAAAATCATATATCAATTTAAAAATACTTACTTTATCATTAAATAAAAAAAATTAAAAAATTTCGATAAACAGTTTCGATAAAAATTGACTGTGGGAATAATATTTTCCTTTCTCTTTTCAAGTAATGACGGTAGAAACAGTAATTCATCAATCTGAAGAGAACCACTAGCTCTAGTACTATATATATAGATATATAGGTACATGACTCGCAAAATGCGTTTTGGAAGTACTTTTGAACCACACAGCAGTTTGCAGTACAATTGTATTTTTCAGTACCCCAAAACGAAGGATCATGCTACGTACGTACACAGTGGATTTCCACCGAAATTTACAAATCTGTTTTTTTATTTTTTTTTTCACTTTTTGTTTTACCATTTTTTTAAACTATTTAAATATTTTTTAAAAATAAAAAAATACATATTTATTTAAAAACACTTAATAGCTAAGTAAAAAAAAAATTAAAAACCATTTCAGTAGAGAATTTTCCAATATATATATAGATACCATTTTTTTCTAATGATATGTTAGGTTAATTTTGTCCTGTTGGAACCTTTTCAATGCAGTATAATTAGTTGCATATTAATAAGTTTATATATTGTCATATATATATATATATAGTTTTGGAATAATATAGTACTAGTTCTTCTGTCACTTTCATGAAGAGGTTGGTGTCGACAGTTCTTAATTGAGAAAATGATGTGTCCATGGATTTCCTCTTGTTTTTACATGTATAGTAGGTCGAGTATATCTTCAACTTTTCCATTGAGAAAGGAGCCGTCGGGTAATTATTAAATGAGATAAGATAAAATAAAATAAATTAAAATAAAAATTAAAAATTAAATAAAATATTATTAAAATATATATTTTAATATTATTTTTATTTTAAAATTTAAAAAAGTTGATTAATATTTTATTTATTTTATATATGAATTTAAAAAAATTATAATGATGAAATAAGATGAGATAAAAATAATTATAAAAACAAACGAGAATTAACCTAACTAGATCAAATTAACCTGCTCAGCTCCTATGGTGGTATGTATAATATCGTACAAGTACTTATGGATATATTATACACGCAATTAATGATTGAAATATACATTTATAAATCACCTGATCATCAAGTTGATCAATGAATTTTATTTTTATTATTTTTGTTTTGGTTTTGTTTCCGGCCAAATATTATGTATGTGTCAGAGAGGTTCTTTTATCTTCGATAAACGGGCTCAACCATGTCGACTAAAAAAGGTTCATATAGACAGGCCCAACAAGTTAGAAAGCTGCGGGCACACCATAAACTCACCACCATGAGATCGTACCGCTTAATATGGTAAGTTATACTAATCAAATATATCTATTTTTAAGAAAACAACGAGATATTCAATATGTTTATTTTTGATATGTTAATTATTTCCTTCCTAAAATAAATCCTGAGAATTTGATAGTTGAGTCTCCAAGATTTGGGAAAAGTATTAAACTATCCTTATCCGCAATAATCAGTGTCTATATAAAGAGCCAACATTAACAGTCCAATATAACTTTTTTTATTCCTCATTACAAGATAATACATATAAATCTCTAATTTTGGCATTAAGGTGCACCAGGCACACCGAATAACCATTTGTCTTATCACAGGTTAGCGGTCAAGATTAGTTGACGTTGATACACGTCCAAAAACGTACCTTGAAGTTTGTATTTAGTTCAGCGTATGGTAAAGCCCAAATTGATCTCCCTCTATGGCTCTTTTGTGTTGGGCCTAAAAATATATTTTCCTCTTATATCTCGAGTACTCATATTGGATATATTTTGGATGGTAGACACAAGATCACAAATACATGTGCAGGGTACACCCAATCCATCCAAAGAAAACCATGATACTTTTATCCAAAAATTGAATTCCTGAAAAAGATTGAATTCCTTTTCTTGTTTTCATTCCCTTTTGATTTGCGGGTCAAGTTCCCTATAGCTACTTACTACTTTAAAAGCCTTAGGAGCCTATTTTTGGGAGACATATTCTTGTACGTACTCATCTACATTCTCGAAGGGTCGAGAACAAATTTACTTGATGCAAAAGACTGAAACAAAGGGGAAAAAGTTATTGGGACATAGATGTTAACCATTGATATATGAAAAAATATAGTTGCAAGCATAATTATGTATTAATCTATACATTAATGTAATGTGATTGGTCAAAAAATAGATTTTATTAAAAATAGTGTTAATTTAAATTTTAAGTATGAATAAATCAATATTGGTATACAGATTAGTGCGTAACTATGCTTGTATGTAACAAAACTCTTGATATATATACACAACTATTGGAATTTATTCGTGGGGCTGAATGAGATATAAAGGCAAACACCTTTTCTCTTTGGGTGGGACTGACAGAATAGGTGCTATCAAGATGTTTATATAATGTAAAACAGCCAGGAATCCCACTCACTCCCATGCCTATATAAGCACTCTGAACTCTTAGGTCGGATTCAAGACCAAGTTATAACCACGAGAGATATACAGCTTGAGAAGCCTCTTTTGCCTCATTTATCATGGCCACACTGCAGTGCAGCAAACCAGCTGCTAACGAAACCTGCCAGCAAAAATGCCAAGAAAACTCGCTCGGTCAAACCGTTTCCAAGATGACCACTGAGATTGTAGAAGGACTTCATCATGGATCTCAGAGCAGCTGCCAGACCCATGCGCAGGGGCAGACCGAGACGCAAGTCACATCCAAAGCACGGGCTCAATGCGTGGCAGAGACCCATATTGCAAGCCACACCAAGGGCCACCACCCCGGCAGGCATCATCAGGACCAGGCAACTAATGGCATGGCATGCGAGGGAAAGGCCAAGAAGATGGGTTCTGAGCATAAGAAGAAAGAGAGAAAGAACCTGTTGCAGAGGATAAAGGACAGCATCTCTGGAGATAGCAGTAGCAGGGACAGCAGCAGCGAGAGTGACAATGACAATGACACCTGCGCTAGGAGGAAGGCAAGTATATAGTTCGAGTCATGCCATGCCTATATATATATATATATATATATTTATAGTTTCAAAATTAATGAAGTTCTCTATTTTGCTTTACTTTTCCAAGGATTTTCTTGCATGCACGTATCAATTAGTGCATATATAAATTGAATTGTGAAATCTTTTAACTTGCAAGGACAGAATTGAAAGAGAACTTGAATATATATATATATACAATTTCTTGTTCTTTCGATATGGTGACTTCATTTTGAGAAGTACTTGAACTGGCGCCAACCGAGAAAGTTAAGTTGATTATTTATTTAACAATATTTTGT
Source organism: Carya illinoinensis (assembly GCF_018687715.1). NCBI lineage: Eukaryota > Viridiplantae > Streptophyta > Magnoliopsida > Fagales > Juglandaceae > Carya > Carya illinoinensis. Next base: position 35,201,004 of record NC_056762.1, on the reverse strand, counting down.
CGTTTCATTTACATTAGTTTGCTTCTTTTAATGTACACAGAACTCTTTCTTATTTATAATCTGTTTGTTGTTTTGCCGAACTAAAAGATGATCGAGAGTGACAAGAGTACTTCAACCGTATCATAGCAAGAAAGACCCCTCCTGGGTTGCTGGATATATGCTAAATAAATAACTAAATAATTATGAAAAAATAATCGCCCTGCTAAACTGCATGCCGGGCTACGAGTATGGTGGGGTTTTCCCATGTAAAACTACTGTGATATTTGTGTCAATTATTATAATTCACTCTGTTACTAACTGATCCATGCAGAAATTAAAGTGTTTTCGGTGGCTTTGAAGCAGCAGCACTTATGTTTAAATGAAGTGATGCAAACACGTGCTAAGCACATGTTACTATACGGTGCCATATCAAGTAAATGAGGGAAGTGAAGAAGAGCCGTTCGATTAAGCCTTGACGTAATCTATGCTTCATATAAATACCTGCGTGTCTGTGTTAGGGTTACCGAGAGAGGGCTTTAATGTGTATTGTGGCCGTCAGGGTGTTTTGAGATTGAATTTGTTGAGGGAGAATTAGGGTTTTGTCGAGGAAGAAGAAAAGCCAATCTTGTGGCTTTTCTTGGCTCGATATTGGTTCATCTTGTACTCTGAAACTTTGGCTTTACAGATTCATCAATAAAGAATGATCTCTGAGGCTGTTCCTGCCGTGGATGTAGGCCATTAGGGCCGAACCACGCAATCTCTGTTTGTATTTCTATTTCCTAAATCTTTTTCATATTTCTTGCTATTTTACAGATTATTTTGCTTATACTGTTATCCTTAATATCGTGTTACAATTCTTTTCGATTGGATTTCATTTCTGAGTCTTTAAACACAAGTGACTCTAGTTGTAATCTTTACAGGTGGTATCAAGAGCTTAGGTTCTATGGGGACCACGATATTTTATGTTGAGAAGTTCACAGGGGAAAACGATTTTGGTTTGTGGAGGATTAAGATGAGGGCTCTGCTAGTCCAACAGGGCTTGCAGGATGCCCTCACCAGTGATAAAATGGGCTCTTCCTCGAAAGAGGAAGGGAAGGTGAATGTCCAAAGGGACATTCTCCAAAAGGCCCATAGTGCTCTGATCCTTTCCTTAGGAGATAAGGTATTAAGGGAAGTAGCTAGTGAAGAAACTGCTGCTGGTATCTGGCTAAAACTTGAACACCTCTATATGACAAAATCTTTGGCTAACAGACTTTATAAGAAAACTAGGCTATATACTCTTAAGATGGTTTCTGGAACTTCGATAGGAGAACATCTAGACACTTTTAATAAGATTCTATTAGACCTAGCTAATATAGATATCAAAGTTGAGGATGAGGATCAAGCAATCCTCTTACTGAGTTCATTGGATTCCTCATAACAGAAACTTAAGGAGACCATGATGTATGGTAGAGATACAATATCTCTAGATGAAGTACAATCTGTACTTCATGCTAGGGAATTACAAAATAAAGAAAATACCAAACAAGAACATGGTGAGGGACTGTCTGTTAGGGGAAGATCAGAAAAGAGAGGCAAGAAAGGTAGGTCTAAGTCTAAAGGAAAACATTTAAAGTGTTTCCTATGTCATAAAGAAGGACATTTCAAGAGAGATTGTCCGATAGGAAAACTCAAGTAGGAAATAAAAACAAAGAGGAATGAGATGTTGCAGTGGTGTTAGATGGGTATGATAGTGCTGAAGTACTAAATATATCTGACATTGGCCATGAAAAAGAGTGGATTTTAGATTCAGGTTGTTCCTTTCATATGTGTCCCAATAGGGACTGGTATGAAACCTTTTCTGAATTGGATGGTGGGCATGTAATCCTAGGGAATAATAAATCCTGTAAAATCATGGGAATTGGGAGTATAAGACTAAAATTACATGATGGGATGGAAAGACTTTTGAGGGAGGTCAGATTTATACCTGACCTAAAGAGAAATTTGATTTCTCTTGGTATGCTTGATAATTCAGGTTATTCTTTTAAGTCTGAATTAGGGGTCCTTAGAGTTACTAAAGGTTCACTCACAATTATGAAAGGGGTGATAAAGAATGGCCTTTATACCTTAGTTGGCAAAACCATTGTAGGGGAAGCATCCCCTGTACAAAATGCTATTGAGAAAAAATCTGTGCTTTGGCACAAGGGTTTAGGGCATGTTAGTCAAAAGGGTCTTTTAGAACTACAGAAACAGGGTTTGCTGAAAGAAGCAAACCTGGACAATTTACCTTTTTGTGAAGACTGTGTCTATGGAAAGGCTAAGAGGGTTAGTTTTAAAAGGGCAACTCATATGACTACTCAGACCCTAGATTATGTACATGCTGACCTTTGGGGACCTTCTAGAGTAACTTTTCATGGTGGAGGGAACTATTTCCTCTCCATCATTGATGATTACTCTAAGAAGGTATGGATTTACATTCTTAAACATAAGAGTGACACCTTTGAAAGGTTTAAAGAATGGAAATCCTTAGTTGAAAAACAGGTAGACAGAAAATTGAAAACCTTAAGAACTGATAATGGGTTAGAATTTCTGTCAACATAATTTAATAATTTATGTCAAAAGGAAGGGATTCTAAGACACAAAACTATTAGAGAAACTCCTCAACAGAATGATCTAGCTGAAAGGATGAATAGGACCATTCTAGAGAGGGTAAGATGCATGCTGTCAAATGCTGGGTTACCTAAGACCTTCTGGGCTAAAGCTGTTGCCACGGCTGTCCATCTAATTAATAGGTGTCCATCTTCTGCCATAGACTTTAAAACACCACAAGAAATGTGGACTGGGAAACCTCCTAGTTATGATTACCTTAGAATTTTTGGGTGTACAACTTATGCACACTCAAAAACTGATAAGTTAGACCCTAGGGCACTAAAGTGCATTTTTGTGAGATACCCTGGGGGAGTAAAGGGGTATAAACTATGGATAGACAAACCTGGCAGAAATAAATGTATAATTAGCAGGGATGTGATCTTTAATGAATCCCAAATGGCTCGTGTACAAAATACAGAGGTAGAAAAAGGACCTGGAAACTCAGAGGGAAATATACAGGTTGAGGTGGAGAGAAGAAACACCTCAACAAAAATGAATATTGGGGAAGTCAGCAACTCTGATGATCCAATTTCAGAGGAGTTAGATAAACCAGGTTCTGACTCTTACATTTTAGTAAGAGATAGGAAGAAAATGATTATAAAACCACCTGTCAGGTATGGTCATGCAGAGCTTACAGCCTTTGCTTTGACCATGGCTGATGAGGTTCTTTATCAAGAACCAAAGACATATAAAGAAGCCATTGCAAGTAAGGATGCCACTAAGTGGGTACTTGCTATGCAAGAAGAAATGGAATCTTTAAATAAAAATAAAACTTGGGATCTAGTTACTAAACCTGTTGGGGTTAAGTTGGTTGGATCCAAGTGGATCTATAAAAGAAAGGAAGGCATACCAGGGGTAGAAGGTACTAGGTTTAAGGCAAGGCTAGTAGCTAAAAACTTCACTCAAAGAGAGAGAATAGACTTTAATGAAATATTTTCTCATGTGGTTAAGCACATTTCCATTAGATTGCTCTTATCTTTCATTGCATATCATGATTTGCACTTAAAACAGTTGGATGTAAAAACTGCTTTTTTACATGGAGAACTGGAAGAGATAATTTACATGCAACCTCCTGAGGGGTTTATAAAAAACATTAACTCTGATCAAGTTTGTTTACTTAAAAAATCTCTATATGGTTTAAAACAATCACCTAGACAATGGTATAAGAGATTTGATACTTACATGCTTGAAAATGAGTATAAAAGAAGCTGTTATGACAGTTGTGTTTATTATAAGGATGTTAATGAAACATTAATATATCTTTTGCTGTATGTAGATGATATGTTGGTAGCATGTAAAGACCCTGATTTGATTAAACAGTCCAAGTGCATGTTAAAATTTGAATTTGACATGAAAGAACTAGGACCAGCCAGTAGAATTTTAGGAATGGATATTATAAGAAATAGGCCTAAAAGATGCTTGTATCTGTCTCAGAAAAATTATCTATCTAAAATTTTTAAAAGATTTGGTATGGACCAAGTTAAACCTGTAAGTACACCTTTAGGTCAACATTTCAAGTTGTCCACTGCACAGGCCCCTCAAACAGAACCAGAAATGGAGTTCATGCATCAAATCCCCTATGCTAGCATGGTAGGAAGTGTGATGTATGCAATGATTTGTACCAGACCTGATCCTACTTTTGCTGTCAGTATTGTTAGTAGGTTTATGAATAACCTTGGTAAGGCACATTGGCAGGCTATTAAGTGGCCTTTAAGATACATTTCTGGAACTATGGTTTTGGGTTTGAAATACGGGACTAATGTTAAGGAAGGTTGTGAGTTAGAAGGTTTTGTAGATGCTGATTATGCTGGTAATGTGGATACCAGAAAATCTTTAACAGGATATGTTTTTACTGCTTATGGTGGGGCTATTAGTTGGAAGTCAAACTTACAATCAGTTGTAGCTTTGTCTACAACAGAGGCTGAATATATAGCTTTGACAGAAGTTATAAAGGAAGCCATATGGTTGAATGAGATATCACATGAATTGGGTATTTTTAAAGGAAATATAACTGTACATTGTGATAATCAAAGTTCTATACACTTGGCTAAAAACCAAATATTTCATGAAAGGTCTAAGCATATAGATGTTAGGCTTCATTTTGTAAGGGATGTAATTGAGTCTAGGGAAGTTGGAGTGGAGAAAATTCCAACAGAGGAAAATCCCTTAGATATGATGACTAAGTCCTTGCCATTATCAAAGTTCAGACATTGTTTGAACTTAATTAATATGCAATCTGTTGGGGTCACTTAGTAGAGGGACATAGCAGGAACAACCAAGATGAGAATAGGATAGGTGTGGTGAATAAAATATTGTCAAGATGGAGAATTGTGATATTTGTGTCAATTATTATAATTCCCTATGTTACTAACTGATCCATGCAGAAATTAAAGTGTTTTCGGTGGCTTTGAAACAGCAGCACTTATGTTTAAATGAAGTGATGCAAACACGTGTAGAGCACATGTTACTATACGGTGCCGTATCAAGTAAATGAGGGAAGTGAAGAAGAGCCTTCCGATTAAGCCTTGATGTAATCTATGCTTCATATATGTTGCCCAGATGACTAACACAAGATGGGGGTGAATTAAGTTATATTTAATAAAAATAACAATTATGAATCAAATATACAATATAAAATATAAACAAAATACGAAACAATAATAAATATAAAGAGTAAGGGTAAGAGAGAAGCAAACTCAGTATGTTAACGAGGTTCAGCCCCACTGCCTACGTCATCGCCTCAAGCTACCCGTTGAGGATCCCCAAATTCACTATTCAACCTCCTTCAGGTGGAGATAGAAACCTATTACACCTTTGAACAACACCGCTACAAATGATCTGTGTAGAACACCCTCTGCACTTGCAATCACTTTACACGTAATAATTCAACTATTCCCCGTGTAGAACACTTTCTACACACACAAGGGTTATACACACCATTTTTTCTGATACAAGAGCTGATAATGGGTAGGTTATCAGAAAACACTCATCAATGAGTGAAATAAGAACAATACAGCGCAAACTAGATCTCTCAAAATGAATAAGGATTAAGGCTCAATGCTTAGAGAAGAGAAAATGAAAGTTTTGAATGAATATTGTATGCTCTGGATGTTGTGAATGTGAAGCTCTCAAATGATCTATTTATAGGTATATGAGACTTCATATTCAAATTTAAAAAGATTCACATGTCAAAGATAAAATCATTCACTTTTTCAAAAAAATCAAATCTAATCTTTTACTTTTGGCATACGACAAAAGGAGCACACTTTTCTTTTCAAACAAATCAAACCTAATCTTTTACTTTTTGCATATGACAAAATGAGCACACTTTTCTTTTCAAAAAATTCAAACATAATCTTTTACTTTTTGCATATGACAAAAGGAGCACACTTTATTTTTCAAATATTTCAAACAAAATCATCTACCTTTTGCATAAGTCAAAAAAAGTATCAATCACTTTTGAAAATATTCAAACAAAACATGCACATGTGAAAGATGATAATCAATCATTTTTAATATTTTCAAAGTTCATCCCTTTAATCAAGATATGCACATGTGAAAGATGACAATCAATCATCTTTCAAAATTTTCAAATTTAATTTTCAAAATATTCATGCACATGTGGAAAATATATTTTAATGTTTTATGATAAAATATTAATTTTGAGCATTAATCCTAATTTCGAATTTTGAAGAAATTTACAACATTACTCTATAACTTTAATGTGAACTTGTTCCCTTCTTGCTCATGCTTGTTTCCCTGATATGCTTGACTCTATTGTGTAGACAACTTGAGTTTGAGACTTCTTTATTCTTTGAATTCATTTGTTATTATCAAAATTCATGTGTAGATATATAATTACACAAAGTTTGAAACCTTGGGTTCAACAATCTCTCACTTTTTGATGATGATAAATACTTGATAGAATCTCAAGCTTGTATTGATACTTAAGCTCCCCCTAAGAATGTGCGTTAGTTTTTCAAGTAAAAGTATAAATATAATTCCAAGCATATATAATAAGTTTAGCAATTCAAACAATGTTAATGTTCTAATCTAACACTTCTCCCCCTTTCGACATCATTAAAAAGAATCTGCAACAAGTAAATGGACCTGAAGAAAACTGTGCGTTAGTAGAAACTGTAGATAGTTGAAAAAAAATAAATAAATAAATTTGATCCGTCCGTAACCCGACATGTGTGGCTGGGGATTTGAAAAAATCGTCTAATGTTGTTGACAAACGAGATTGAAGGCTCCGAGTTTCTGAAAAATGTCATTTTCACCGATCGGAAAAAAAAAATCACATTGCTCTTTGACTTGGATGATAGCTCGTATGATTCTTTATGCTATCTCTATAAAATCAATCTTAAAGTTCATCCAATCCGCATCAAGTTTTCTTCTCATCTCTATAACTCATCTGCATTCTTTCAACATTCTCGTTTTAAGCATTCTATTCTATTCTCAATGGCTCATTCTTCTAACATTTCTCTAGATCGATCCATGAGGCATTCTGCATCTCAACCTCCTGTCCTTTCTGCAGCTGCCATTGGTGCCATGTTGCAGCACGAAAATAATAATCTGACTAATAAGTCAGATTCCGATGTTATCTTTAACTTGGTGAGTCTTGGGACTCGCTACTCTTCCTCTATTGTTGCTTTTTCCCAGTGGCTACAAGCCAAAAATCATATAGTTGAAAAGCTCAAAGAACAAATTGTTGTACTTCAACGAATTGTTCAAGAGTCTCACACAAGGGAAGGAATCATTCGGCAGAAGAATAAACAGTTGAAATCTGTATTAGATTCTTCATTCCGCTTGCCGGTTCCCATGGATAAGAATGACATGACATTATATGAAGAGAATGAGCGTCTCAAACATGAGGCTAAGAATCTCAAGTTTATGTAAAAGTATTTTAAAAAATTATCTCTATTTTTATTGACTCTGGTCTATCTTTTAAGAGATATTCATAGCATGCATCATACATATTTCTCTTCTGATCATACATAATCTATCTTCTGGTAAAGACTTTGTGAAAATATCTGCTAACTGATCATGTGTGTTTGTGAACTCTAGTACTATATCACCTTTCTGCACATGATCTCGAAGAAAATGATATCTTATTTCAATATGCTTAGTTCTAGAATATTGTATTGGGTTCTTTGAAAGATTTATAGCACTTATATTATCACATTTGATTGGAATGTGATTATACATGAGTTTAAAATTTTCAAGTTGTTACTTCATGTAGAGAACTTGAGCACAACAACTACCCGCAGCAACATATTCTGCCTCAGCAGTAGATAGTGCAACAGAATTTTATTTTTTACTAAATCAGGAAACTAGTGCATGACTTAAGAAATGGCATGCTCCATTAGTGCTTTTTCGATCTATTTTACAGCCAGCATAATCTGCATCTGTGTAACTGATTAGATCGAAAGATGTGTGCTTAGGGTACCATAACCCTAGGTTAATTGTACCACTAAGATATCTAAGAATGCGTTTAACTGCAATTAAATGTGATTCTTTTGGAAATGATTGAAAGCGTGCACATAAGCACACACTAAACATAATATCTGGTCTACTAGCGTTAAATATAATAAGCTACCAATCATACCTCGATATATTTTCGAGTCAACTGGCTTACCGGATTCAGCTTTATCAAGTTTAGTTGATGGGCTCATTGGTATTCCAATTTCTTTAGCACTTTCCATCCCAAACTTCTTCAGTAATTCATTAATATATTTTGATTGATTGATGAATGTCCCACTTTTTGCTTGCTTAATTTGCAATCCGAGAAAGAATGTAAGTTCTCCCATCATGCTCATCTCAAATTCTTCCTGTATAGTCTTAGCAAAAACTTGACACATATTTTCATTAGTAGCACCGAATATTATATCATCAACATAAATCTGAATCAAAAGAATATCATTATTTTCATATTTAATGAAAAGAGTTGTGTCGATTTTTCCTCTTGAGAAACCTTTTTCAATCAAGAAACCACTGAATTTCTCGTACCAAGCTCTAGGAGTTTGTTTAAGTCTACATAGTGCTTTTGTGAGTTTAAGAACATGATTTGGGGAAATATGATTTTCAAAACCTGGAGGTTACTCAATATATACCTCTTCATTTATAAAACCATTTAAGAAATCACTTTTAACATCCATTTGAAAAAGTTTGAAATCTTTATAACAAGCATATGCAAGTAACATTCGAATAGCTTCTAATCTTGCGACTGGTGCATATGTCTCATCATTATCGATTCCTTCTTCTTAATTAAAACCTTGGATTACAAGTCGAGCCTTATTTCTAGTAATGACTCCGGACTCATCTTTCTTGTTTCTAAAAACCCATTTTGTTCCAATAATAGTATGATTTTTTGGTTTAGGAACAAGTGTCCAAACATTATTTCTTTCAAATTGATTCAACTCTTCTAGCATAGCTAGAATCCAAGATTCATCAAGAAGTGCGTCATCAATATTTTTTGGTTCAATCTGAGATAGAAAAACAGTATGATTGCAAATATTTCTAAGAGATGATCGAGTACTTACACCTCGTGAAGGTTCTCCCAAAATTTGTTCCACTGGATGATCTTTCACAAATTTCCACTGTTTGGTTGCATCTTGTATTAAATTTTGATGATCTTTCCTGATGGTTCCATGTTGAACTTCTTCTATTGTGTTCTCTTTGTTGAGATTGAGACTTTCCATGTTATTTATACCTCCTGTTTCTTCATCAATAGATTTCTTGGAGAGTGGAGAATTAGATTCATCAAATACTACATGCATAGATTCTTCTACAGTCAAAGTCTTTTTATTGAATACTCTATAAGTTGTACTATTAATATAATACTCGAGAAAGATACATTCATCAAATTTTGCATTAAACTTGCCTAAATTATCTCTGTCATTCAAAATAAAACATTTGCATCCAAATACATGAAAGTAACCAATGTTGGAGTTTTTCTCATTCCAAAGCTCATAGGGGGTTTTATCTAATTTAGACCTTAACATAACTCTATTTATAACATAACATGCAGTACTTATCGCTTCGGCCCAAAAATAACTAGACAAGTTGTTCTCATTGAGCATTGTTCTTGCCATCTCTTGAAGAGATCTATTTTTCCTCTCTATTACCCCATTTTGTTGAGGAGTTCGAGGAGCAGAAAAATTATACACAAAACCGTTTTCATCACAAAATATTTTAATATTTTTATTAACAAACTCTTTTCGCCTATCACTTCGGATACTTGAAATAGTATAGCCCTTTTCATTTTGAATTCTCTTGCATAACTTGATAAAGGGATTATGTACCTCATCTTTATGAGTAAGAAAGATGACCCAAGTATATCTAGAGAAATCATCAACAATAACAAATGCATAATATTTTCCTCCTAGACTTGCAACACTATTTGGTCCAAAAAGATCTATGTGTATCAGTTGCAATGGTCTAGTAGTGAAAATATATTTCTTGATTTTAAAAGAAGTTTTTGTTTGTTTACCAAATTGGCATGCATCACAAATTTTGTCTTTAATAAAGCATGTTTTTGGTAAATCTCTTACAAGATCATTTTTTGAAAGTTTGGAAATAAGTTCCATGTTGGCATGACCTAGTCTTCTATACCATAACCAACTAGTTTCATTTTGAGCTGAAAAATAAATTGCATTTTGTGAGGTAATTTCTTCAAAATTGATTGTATAAACATTGTTACTTTTAAATGCAATAAAACAAATATTACAATCATGATCATTCAAAATAATGCATTTATCCATTTTGAAAGTAACTGTAAATCTTTTATCACATAATTGACTTATGCTTAAAAGATTATGTTTTAGACCTTCAACAAGTAAAACATCTTCAATTATGAGAGAAGATTCATTACCAATTTTACCTATTCCCACGATCTTCTCTTTCGGGTTATCTCCAAATGTCACGTGTCCTTCTTCTTTAGATTTAAAATCAAATAACTTAGTCTTGTCTCCCGTCATGTGTCTTAAACATCCACTATCTAAAAACCATTTGTCTTTGCTTGTGGATAACTTCATGCATACCTATAAAAACAATTAAAATGATTTTTTTTTTGTACCCAAGTTCTTTGGATCCTTTATTTATTAGTATTAGAATAAACAAGATGTTTAGGTACCCATATGGCCCTAATAGTCATTGTATGATTTCTTCTAATAGGACAAGTATGATAATTATGACAATTTCTATTACAGAAATTGCAAATAGCATGTGACATATATGAAGAACTTGAATAATTATAATAATATCTTTTTTTGACAAAATTATTTTTATGAAAAGAATTTTGAATATTGGTTTTTGATGTAGAAGGATTATCAAAGAAATTTTTATAAGATTTGTATTTTTGTTTTGGCATATATCCCAAGTCTGCCTTATCAAAAACACATCTTTGACTACCAAGAAGTTTTTCAAAATTTCTTTTTCCATTCGTAAAGTTTTCAACAATATTTTCTAAATCAATTTTCTTCTTATTCAACTCAAGATTTTCATCTTTCAAAATGATATTTTCTTTTCTTAAAATATCAATTTCATTTGTTAAAGAAGAATTTTTCTTTTTCAAAACAGTATATCTGAATTCTTCTTGTTATCATCGCAACTTCTTCATCTTTGTCTTCATTTTCTTCATATTCATCACTTTCACTTTCATGAGGAACAGTTTTAAGTGACAATCTCTTCTTTGGCTTTCCTTCTTCTTCTCCTCCTCTTTTCAATGTGTACTCATGGGTGATAAGTGACCCGATGAGTTCATTCACTTCGAGCTTCTTGAGATCTCTAGCTTCAATAATCGCTATCACTTTTGATTCCCAGCGTTTTGGTAGAGAGTTGAGAAATTTTCTTACTATCTCCACCTTGGAATAAATTTTGCCAAGAGCTGTCAACCTGTTTATAATATTAGTAAAACGAGTGTGCATATTAGAAATAGATTCATCATCATTCATCTTAAATATTTCATATTCATGAGTAAGAATATAAATTTTTGATTCCTTGACTTGTGAAGTTCCTTCATAAGTAACTTTCAAGTTATCCCAAATTTCTTTTGCCGTAGCACAAGTCATTATTCTATTAAACTCATTTCCATTGAGAGCATTAAATAATAAATTCATATCAGTTAAATTCAAAGTATAAAGTCTATCGTCTTCACGATCAAACTCTTCTTCTTCCTTTTTGACCTTTACTCCATCAACCATTTTTGTTGGAATATAAGGCTCATTTACAATACATTTCCAGATTTCTTGACCTTGAGCTTGTAGGAATATTCTTATTCTAACTTTCCAGAATGAGTAATTATCTCCACAAAAGAGTGAAGGCCGACTGCTAGATTGACCTTCACCAAATGAAGCTGCAATGTTAGCCATAAGATCTTAACTCAAAAGATAGTTAATCTTATAATAGAGCTCTTAGCTCTGATACCAATTGTTGTCCAGATGACTAACACAAGAGGGGAGTGAATTGAGTTATATTTAATAAAAATAACAATTATAAATCAAATATACAATATAAAATATAAACAAAATATGAAACAGTAATAAATATAAAGAGTAAGGGTAAGAGAGAAGCAAACTCAGTATGTTAACGAGGTTCGGCCCTACTGCCTACGTCCTCGCCTCAAGCTACCCGTTGAGGATCCCCAAATTCACTATTCAACCTCCTTCAGATGGAGATAGAAACCTATTACACCTTTGAACAACACCGCTACAAAGGATTCGTGTAGAACACCCTCTACACTTGCAATCACCTTACACGTGGTGATTCAACTATTCCCCATATAGAACACTTTCTACACGCACAAGGGTTATACACACCATTTTTTTGATACAAGAGCTGATAGTGGGTAGGTTATCAGAAAACACTCCTTAATGAGTGAAATAAGAACAATACATCGCAAACTATATCTCTCAAAATGAACAAGGATTAAGGCTCAATGTTTAGAGAAGAGAGAATGAAAGTTTTGAATGAATGTTGTATGCTCTGGATGTTGTGAATGTGAAGCTCTCAAATGATCTATTTATAGGCATATGAGACTTCATATTCAAATTTAAAAAGATTAACATGTCAAAGACAAAATCATTCACTTTTTCAAAAAAATCAAACCTAATCTTTTACTTTTGGCATATGACAAAAGGAACACACTTTTCTTTTCAAACAAATCAAACCTAATCTTTTACTTTTTGCATATGACAAAAGGAGCACACTTTCCTTTTCAAAAAATTCAAACATAATCTTTTACTTTTTGCATATGACAAAAGGAGCACACTTTACTTTTTAAATATTTCAAACAAAATCATCTGTCAAAAAAAGCATCAATCACTTTTGAAAATATTCAAACAAAACATGCACATGTGAAAGATGACAATCAATCATCATTAATATTTTCAAAGTTCAACCCTTTAATCAAGGTATACACATGTGAAAGATGACAATCAATTATCTTTCAAAATTTTCAAATTTAATTTTCAAAATATTCATGCACATGTGAAAAATATATTTTAATGCTTTATGATAAAATATTAATTTTGAGCATTAATCCTAATTTCAAATTTTGAAGAGATTTACAACATTACTCTATAATTTTAATGTGAACTTGTTCCCTTCTTACTCATGCTTGTTTCCTTGATGTGCTTGATTCCATTGTGTAGACAACTTGAGCTTGAGACTTCTTTATTTTTTGAATTCATTTGTTATCATCAAAATTTATGTGTAGATATATAATTACACAAAGTTTGAAACCTTGGGTTCAACAATATAAATACCTGCGTGTCTGTGTTAGGGTTACCGAGAAAGGGCTTTAATGTGTATTGTGGCCGTCAGAGTGTTTTGAGAGTGAATCTGTTGAGGGAGAATTAGGGTTTTGTCGAGGAAGAAGAAAAGCCAATCTTGTGGCTTTTCTTGGCTCGATATTGGTTCATCTTGTACTCTGAAACTTTGGTTTTACAGATTCATTAATAAAGAATCATCTCTGAGGTTGTTCCTGCCGTGAATGTAAGCCATTAGGGCCGAACCACGTAATCTCTGTTTGTATTTCTATTTCCTTAATCTTTTTCATATTTCTTACTGTTTTACAGATTATTTTGCTTATACTGTTATCCTTAATATCGTGTTGCAATTCTTTTCGATTGGATTTCATTTCTGAGTCTTTAAACACAAGTGACTCTGGTTGTAATCTTTACAACTACATGTAATTTATGTCTTTTATATATGAATAAATGATCTGTTCGGTATCAAAGAAATAATAGTTCATGGCCACTCACTTAACGGGGTAAAGAACTCCTTTTTCCGTGCAAACATCAAAATTATTGCTAAAGATGGGTTAAATCATCATTTATTTTATAATATAAATTTAAATTTTACATTAATAATGCTCCTTCTCACCGGTGGATAGGCCCATAACAAGTGAGTTCAACATGAAGTGGAAGATATATAAATATTAAAGTGTTCTGATTCAAACATAGGCATGCATTACACTAGCATTTTACACCAAGGCATAATAACATGCCTGGTCAACCTTGGTCGAGCTCAACCTTTACGTACACTCAGACGGTATAAAATTTTCATATCATGAAGTCTGTGGCTCAATCACTTCTGTTAAATAAACGGATAAAATATAGAGTAGAAGTTGTAAATCACAGCCGTACTATGAAGTATTAAATACTCAATAAAATATATATAGTTGTAACAAGTAGCCGCGTTTCAAACAACTCAAAGAGACAATATCACGACATTATAAGCTGGAAGTGTTAATCAATATAATATACACTGATCAATTTGGTATAGCGTCTTTACAGTCCACGATCCATAACATAACTTTAACATGTTGGGTTTGTGAAGCCTGATCTATTCTTGTGATAGTCCGATTTGACAACCCGACCAGATAAGGATTTGCCATGGTTATATTTTTGTAGAATTTCAATGAGGCTAGCTTGGGCCATATTCGCTTCGATTTTTTTTTTTTACCTAGTTTGTGACTCCAAAATCGCTAGATTGAAAGTTAACTCGACATTCACACTACAAATCACTCGTGCGAACCTCAGTCAAAAAGTTTGCTTAACACTTGCTCAACTTGTCAATCAAGCAAACATTAGACAACAAAATCGCTTGAGACTTGCTCAACACTTCTATAGTACCACTGACAAGCTTAATTTATGCAAAAATTAATAGAGGTATTTATTCACAAATTAAGATTGCCAAGGAGAATGGGATGATATATATATTTAAATATATATGATTGTTAAGTAATCTTAGAGGGTAGATAACATGCAACTTTTTATCAGAAAATGGCATGCTATTGAAATTGATTACACAACTATTACTCTTTAATGGCATGACATCTTAAAATATAACGTGGGAATCATGTACATGTGTTTGTATTTCAGCAACTACTTAATAAGCATAAAATTAGTAAAAAATACACATTAAGTGTGTTGTGTTTGGATCATGTTGACTAACCAATTTATAATTAGCTAATCTTGTCAGTTTGGGTTAACTCATAAATGATCTGACCTCAAATGACTTAACACTGATAATTTGAACCCAGACACGACCGTTTAGACTAGCTTGAAGAGGGAACCCATATATATCAAAACGAGGAGAAGCCAAATTGAAAATTCTAACAAGAAACTTAAATCATTAAAGAAGCTAGAATTGAACAAAGATGGTAATGCTGCATGCAAACAAACCTCTTGCATTTACAAGCGAAATCCAGGCCAGGAAACTTGAAAATTATATAGAAATTGGGAAAAGTTTGGTCTAACAACTTTGAAGTTTAAAAATTAAGGTTGTACTTGGGTTGAGCCAAAAATTAAAACTACACTTATTGCCAGTGAAATACACAATAATATAATAAAAACTACAATAAAATTAACATTTAGACAAAGTCAGTTAATTTGTACTGAAGTACAGAAATCTCATTCTTTTTAAGAAGATTCAAGTTCTTTACGATGTACAAAGTTTCAAATGAACCGATACAGCATATATCTTGTTGACTCATCTCATCCAAAATATCTCAACTCAATTGATCATTGCATAGCTCAAAACTACTCTTTACAAGAGGTTGAGCCCCAAGCTCCATGTAAAAAATACCTATTTTTGTATGAAAATGCTCTAATAAATATTTACACATTTTACCCTTTTTTTTTCTTTCAAAACTTCACACTAGTTCTACGTACATTCAAGAAAAAAACACCACGCTTGAAAAAAAAAAAAAAATCACCAACGCTTGACGGCTGCCTCCAAATGAATAAAATACAATTCAATTTGAAAAGTAGGCCGTTATTTGAAGAAAATTCGACAACCGGGCGACTTAGATGAAAATTAACATTAATCCAATTTTTTATATCATCTTATTTTATCATTATAACTTTTTTAAATCTTTACATAAAATATAACAAATAATTTAAAATTTTCAATTCTCAAAATAATAATAAATAATATTTTAATAATATTTTATTCAATTTTCACCTTCCATCTCAACTCATTTCATCTCAATTTACTATTCAATTGGTACTTAAATAAAAAATTAAAGTAGCCAGCCAACGGTCATTTTAAATAACACTAAAAATCTAAAACGGCTTGAAGCCTTGCGCTTACATGAGAAAGAAAAATTGAAGGAAGCAAAAAACGTATGGGCTTAATAATTTTTAAAACAAAAGCAACGGTAACGATAAAAAGAAGTTACTAATAAATACTAATTAATTATTAAAAAATGCCAACACTAAAGATTAAATAATTTGGACAGCCGAACGGGGGGTAAAAAATAGCTTGTTTCTTGTTACATATAATATTTTTAAAAAAAAATTGTAGTGAGAGACATTTCGCGGCATCATTTGGTTTATGAAAGACTTTACAAGGTTTAATCCATTTAATTTCAACTAAAATAATAAGATAATGAAGAATAATAAATATCATTTTTTCTAAACTTATAGCCGACAAACAACTCAAGTTCATGAAAATCATGACAATAATAATGGGAAACAGCAATCACATACAAACTATATTACTAGAATGAATTGGAGTTAGTAGAGGTTTGGAGAATGACTTGGGATGAGATGATGATATGAAATTTGAAAATTTGATAAAATATTATTAGAATATTATTTTTTAATATTATTATTATTTTGAGATTTGAAGAAAGTTGAATTATTTATTATATTTTGTATGAGAATTTAGAAAAATTATAACGATGAAATGAGGTAAAAGGCTTTGAGTTGGATATAAAGATGGTTTTAACTTATTTCATTTTATTGTTATAACTTTTTTAAATTCTCACACAAAATATTATAAACAAATCAATTTTTTCAAATCTCAAAACAATAATAATATTAAAAAATATTTTATTCAACTTTTAATTTTCATCTAAAATCATCTCATCTCATCTCACTATCTAAACATTAAACTCCCTCCCCTAATCTTTGTATCCATCTACCCCAATAAAGAATTTGAAATTCTCATTTTCAGTACTCTGAATAATCTTATTCACACAACATGATATTTTACAACATATTTTATAATATATATTATAAAATAATTTTTTTTTAAATGATGTTATTTTTAGAAATATTTTATAAAAATATCTTCTATTTTTTAAATATTATTATATAAAGTGTTTTGAAAGGTGAATTTCTCAATTTTAGAGAGAAAAGGGGGGGGGGGGGGGGGGGGGGGGGGGGGGGTGTTGTCGGTTTCAATGGAGAAACAATGGGTTTGGTTGATTTGAAGGGTTGGGGGATCAGATTCTGAGATAGGTGCCGCGTTATGAATTTGAGTCATTTGACCACTCAGTCTTCCGACAGTACCGTCCATATATATATAGAGACAAATACAAGTTGCTTGATGCAATGAAAGGAGAGAGTCGAGAGACGCCTGACCGATCCTGTCAATGGATCCAGCACCCATCAACCTGGGTGATACTGAATGTAAGTAAAAACGGTAAAGAAAATTTTTGAAGAGTTTTACTTTTAAATCGGATTCTTTCGGGATCATATTGCCGATCAAAGTGTTTCACATATATCTGTCTCGTAAATGTATCATGTATTTTTTTTTAAAAAAAAAAATTGAGAAAATATAGAATTTATATAAAAATAATAATTTTTTAATAGTAGATGTCCCTCTTATTTAAAATGAGTGTGCAACTCTTGAACAACTCATGACTATATCTAGCCTTAGTATTATTCCTTCCTAATCCTATTTCAGTTTTTTTAATGTGGATTGAGAGTCCATTTGGTAACACAATTATTTTCAAGTATATATTCTTATATATTTTAAAAATTTTTCTTTTCAAACATTATTCAAACATAAAATACTTTTCAATTTTAAATCTTTAATTTTTTTCATATAATCATTACAACTTTCTTAAAGTCCTAGACAAAACATAAAAAATAATACTATTTTTTCAAATTTCAAAATAAAAATTATAGATATACTGAAACCATACTACTCTTTATAATATCTTTATTTTTTCTCAATTATTTTTTAATATTTAATAAAACATTTTAACTCAAACTATTTTATTATTATTTATAAATATAATGAAATATTTTAAATATCCAAACGGTCATGAATGACCCTTTCACAATATTTTATATAATTACGTTTTAAATTATGAGTATTTTTATAAAATAATTTTAAAAAATAACATCATTTTATAAAAATATTTTTAATTTAAAACATAATTATGCAAAAAATTATAAAAGAGTTAAACATATGTCATTATAAGGCCTTGTTTGGTTAAACAATTCAGATGTGATGAGATATTTTATTAAAAGTTAAATAAAATATTGTTATAATGTAATTTTTTAATATTAATTTTGTTTTAAATTTTGAAAATGTTGAATTTTTTATTATATTTTATGTGAAAATTTGTGAAAATTATAATGATTATATGAAATGAGATGAGATAGTTTGGATTTGAGTATCCAAACCAACTCTAAACACTTACTTACCTGCATTACTCAAAGCAACCGAGAGATAGAATCATAGAACCCCAACCCATCCCTCAGAACTGCACAAAACGTATGATTGTTTGCTGCACATACATATGCTGGTCGTGTAAGAGGAGTCTGTATGGAATTCGTAAAAGTGATCGTATCTTTGAGGTTTTGGAAACTATGCTCAATTTTATTTTATTTTTTGAAATAAACCTCAAATCTTTCATCAATAGAATCATTGCTTACATTGCTTATCTTGTTCCAGACTATGTGCTATGCAAGCTGGAACCTCTTCTACCCATACTTTTTCCTCATCAAAACTTAAGGCAGTCTTTGTCAAAATATGTGCTACATTGTTCTTTTCTTTGTAATCAGACTGTATACTCCAATTCTGTCTATTTATCAAAACATTCCTAATATCTTCAATCAAATGTTCTATAGTAGATAAATTCTCTTATGTATTCTTCACTGCTTCTATAATTACATTTGCATCCCCTTCGAAGATAACTTTCTGCACATTGAGCTCACTGCACACCTACATTGCCTTCAAGAGAGCAAGATATTCTGCTACTTCTGCCAACTGAACATATTTTCTGCTATCACACACAGCCAGTAAAGCATCTCCATTTTCATCTCTCATTATTACCCACATTCCCATTTTCCCCTACTTGATATTTAAAGAGGCATCCCAATTCAGTTTCACAAATTATGTATCTGGTTTGACCCATGCTACCACCATACCTGGTCTAGAGACCTGCTGAGATTCAATCCCTTGCCTTCTGTTTACCTGCTTGAATTCCTCTAGAGAATCAGATGTTGATACTAGCAATCTTTGAGGACATGTGACTTTGTTTTCAAATACCACCAAATTCCTTCTCAACCACACTTTCCTAATTCGGACAGCCACTTCTTCTAGCTTATCTTTGTCAAAACTCTCCACCAACTTTTCCCATAACACCATAAAATCCCCTCCATTCCTTTTCCACTTTTGTAATCCACTTATACTATTGGCCCATACATCATTCGCAGCTTGACATTCCTAGAGCACATGCACAACCATTTCCTCCTCTTTAAAGCATATAGGGCAGAAATGGTCCTCTACTATCTTCTTCTTAAACATATTTTTTCTTGTAGGGAACAAATCATTTGCAGCCTTCCACAAAAAAACTTTAACCATGTTCGGCACTTCAAGATCCTATATCCTTTTCAAACTGGTACTTGCTCCCCTTTCTTTAGAAGTTTCTCCTAACCTTCTTCTTCTTCTTCTATCCAACTGTAAGAAATATGCACTTCTCACAATAAAATTTCCTTTCTTAGAAGGCCCCCATATTTCCTTGTCTTCAACCATACCTTTGCTCAGAGGGATGCTCAAAATCTGCCATGCTTCTTCTTCCTTAAAAATAGCCTTTACCCTGAACTCATTTCATTCTCCTTTTCTTTCTCCCAATAACTCTTCTACTTTAGATTCTATGCTGAGAACAGATACTGGTGACTGGACTAAGAAAGAAGTAGGTGTGTTCAACCATTTGTGACCCCAAATTTTTATCTTTTATCCATCCCCCACCCTCCATCTCATCCCTTCCTTTATCAAATCCCTTGCCCCCCAAATGCTTCTCCAAATCAAAGAGGATTTAGTATCCAGCTTAACATCCAGAAAGGTGGAGTACTTAAAATATTTTTCTCTCAAAATAACAGAAACCAGAGAATTAGGGAACTTAATGAGCCTCCATCTTTATTTAGCTAGTAGAGCTAAATTGAAACATCCGAAATCCCTGAATCCCAAACCTCCCTGCCCTTTCTGTCCAGCCATCTTTTCCCATTTTCTCCACTGAATACCCCCTTCCTTTTGATGTCTCCCCTACCAGAACTTCGAAAACATAGTATTAATATCATTGCATAGTTTGATGGGCAGCTTAAACACACTCATAGTGTATGTGGGTATTGTCTGCTGCACAGCTTTGATCATCACCTCTTTTCCTGCTTGTAACAAGAAGTTATTCTTCCAACTCAATATCCTGTGCCATATTTTTTCTTTTAATACTCTGAAAGTGTTAAACTTTGATCTTCCTACAACTGTTGGGAGGCCAAAGTACCTTTCATAGCTACCACAGGCCACTAAGTTACATGCTGACAGGCTCTTCTTCACCACCAAAGAGGTATTAGTACTAAAAAATATGGAAGTTTTTTCTTTGTTCAGGTACTGTCCGGATGCCTTCTCGTGGATAGTTGTATAAGCATTCCTACGATATCGGTATACTTGCAAAAGATTAAATTCATAATTTAATATTGTTCATGAGTTGCACTTGGGCTGGCAGGCAGACACTTTATGTCAATATTAAACGGCTAGACTCAGCCCAATTAGGCCCCAGATAGGCCAAAAATGTAGGCCTGACCTTGGATGTGGCAGGCCCAAGATCTCCTCCTTTTTCTATAAATAATTTTTTTAATTTAATTTGAAAAATTATATTCATAATCTTTGTAAACATAAAACAATATTGACTACAATTATTTGGTTTCTCATCGAGATAAACCAAAGATGACTAGAAGGTGTATGATCATAAATCTCTTTAATCAAAACAAGGTTTGTGTATAGAATTCAGGTGTTCATAAGCATTTCTTCTTTTTATTCGATGCGGAATCGCTTCCAAGAATAAAAACCCAAAAAACAGATTTAATGCGTCCTTTTATTCCCCACCCATAAGAACTGAAGTCCCCGATTGCTACCTCCAATAAAAAATCGATGCTTTTCAAGATAAAGATTGTAGCCTTGAGACTTTGCTTTCACACACAAACTAATAGAGCACCAAATAAACAAAGATTACTCATTCCTTTATAAACAAACAAAAAATATAATCAATAATTAAACAATACAACTCGTAAAACTCGACTCAACTCGTTTAAACTGAAATAAGTTCATATTTATTATTTCTCTAATAATAGTTTTTACTTACAACTCATGATGTGAGTTATGTTCCTAGTACTCATAAATGTTGCTTGAGAACTCAAATAACTTTGTATTTATTAGTTTTTTTTAATCATATTTTAATTTATAACTTGCTTGAAACCTTATGAGTATCCTCATCGATATATAAATATAGAGAAATATTTTTTGCAGTCGGCAGATGCAGTCGACTATAAAAAAGTGAATTAATACGAGACCTACATGAAAAAAAAAATTATTTTTATAACTTTTTTTTATTCATGTAGGTCCCCCTGAATATAAAAAAAAATTATAATTTTTTTTATTCATTCCGTACAGTCGACTGCACGCCGACTGCATTTGCCGACTCTATGTAGCAAAGCCCATAAATATAAGTGTTATGCATGGATATAAAACTAAAGTCTGTGATATATTTGAACTCTCAGTCTAATCAATATATTAAACGTACAAGACTCATTACTCACTAGGAACATTTAGGGTTAATTTGGGTGGCGAAGTATTCTATTCATTATTTTATCGTTACTTTTTATCTAGTTTTTATTATTATTTCCTACTATTCAATACTTTTTTATTATTATTTACAGAGTATCTGAAATCATGTCACTATCCAAACACCACTAGTACTAAAGAGAGCAGGAAGGGGGGTCCAATGTATTTGTCTCCTATTCAATTACATTTTCGTCTTCTTTTTCTTTTTACTGGACTAGTTGGGGATCGGATTCATAGAAAGAGACCCAGTTCAGTAGTATCATTTAGATGGGCATTTTCTTTTGTCACCGACTCACCGTATATTGCCTTCTCAGTGGACCACACCGAGAACAAATTCTTTCAAAGAGAGAATAATTCAGTTTTTATCAGGGCGAGGAGGAAATGATAAAAGAGGAGGATTTTCCATTCCATGTCTTTTCACTGAAATTTTTTGGAGCCTTTTGCAATACAAGACACAAAAAGCTGGATACTTGCGAGAGTTGGAAGGAATCCCCCCACTTTATCCAAGCCTATATAAGGATTTGCTTGCAGCCTTGCGATACCAAGCAACCAGAAAAGAAAAAACCCAAAGAAGAAGAGTGATCACATTGCCTCTAGCTACCAATACCATGGCCTCAATGCAGAGCCACAAGCCCGCAGATGAAACCTGCCATCAAAACCCATCTCTCGGCCAGAAGGTCGCCCAAATGATTGGCTTGGCACCGAAGCAAAGTCACCATGGGCAACCTGTAGGCCACGGCCAGACTCAGTGCTGCGGCCAAACTCAGACTGAAGGCCATTACCAAGCCGGTAACAGACATGCTAACAGCCATGGCAAGACGGAGAAGAAAACGAAAGGCAAGAAGTCCAAGGGACGCGATGGTAAGAGCTGCAGCGGCAGTGACAGCAGCAGCGACAGCGACTGAAGGCAAGTGCTATAAACTATTTATAGACTATTATCATCAACAGCTTAAAATTTGGCATGAACATGCACTTTTACATCAATTTATTAACAAATTCTAGATAATTCAATTCCAAAATAAAGTACCGATATCGAAACAATATAACCACGAAAGTTTTAGAGAGAGCAAAAAATGAAACTGGAAAGTTACACCTAACTAAAATAGGTTCCTGAGAAAACTTTACTATTATCCTAAGTTTTCTGTTTACTTGCTTGCAGAAGCAGAACCAAGGGGAGCAGTTATCTGAGATCAGATCAAATGAAGGTGCCCAGCGATAGAGAAAAAATAATACATAAATAAGACTCATCAGAATAAGAACCCCAGTGATACTGCTTCATCTTTATTCTGCATCCTATGTAGGTGTCGTGTTTAATAATAAGTCTGTTTGCTGACAAGAATTCTGCCATCCCTTTTCACCGCTTCTAAACTTTCGTGGAACATGTTATCTATTATCATATGGT
This sequence comes from Carya illinoinensis, assembly GCF_018687715.1. Taxonomy (NCBI): domain Eukaryota; kingdom Viridiplantae; phylum Streptophyta; class Magnoliopsida; order Fagales; family Juglandaceae; genus Carya; species Carya illinoinensis. The sequence goes on along the minus strand of NC_056762.1, from coordinate 35,177,630 downwards.
TCCACTTGGATTAAACGTACTCCATTGAACATACAACCATACCAGGCTGGAATTTTGGACAAATTGAACGGCCAAAACCAGAGATCATCCATCACAGATCAATACTATAATAATCATAAAAGACCTCGAAAAACAATTCTACACATGATGGTGTAGAACACATGTAAATTTTGGGCTAAAAAATGAAAGCTAAGCACTCGCACAGTTGGCACATATTTTTGCAAGAATTTTAATATTTTAGGTGACAAAGAAACCATGCTCTAGAATGAAAAGGCAGATTAAAACAGAGCAATACTTACACGAAATATAAACAGTCAGTACTACAAGACATGAAGAAAAAACACTGACAGCACGAAACATAGACAAAATAACACAGGTATGCACTAGTTGCATTTCTTTCAAATGAAAAAGATCTTTTGCAACTTAAGTCTTACTTTGCTCCAATTGACCTAGACACAAACGCTGCAATGGCCTGAACAGCAAGATCTTCAGCTTCATCTTGGGTTGACCCCTTGGTTTGAAGGTGCTTCTTTGCAATCTTGAAGGAATGGTCACCACCATCAATCACATGCAAACCAATTATAGATTTCATCTTCTTGCAAACAGCTTCCAGCTTTTCCAGTGGACACAACGTGTCTTTGCCACCCTTCATGAAGCAAGATTGGAGCATTACAAATATACTAAAAAACACAAGTATATGAAAAACATACAAAGAAGCAAATTGGATTACTAAAATGAATCTAATGCAATGAGAATTAGATAATACCATAATGAGTGAGAAATGACAATATCTTACAGGTAACAATATATTGGAGTACTCAAATTATCACAAAGCTGGACGGTTTATTCAAAAGTATAGAGCATGATTGTACAAAAGTTTTTGAGGGAAAAAAAATTTTTTTGAGGTGTATTTTTAAAAATGGAGTCCGTTGAAAAGATGTTTGGAAAGAAAAATTTGAAATGTTCTTTTCTTTTTCTTTTTTTCTTTTTTTGTGAAAGTTGTGGGGCCTGCTGAAAGAAGAATTGTTGTGTTTTTTTTTTTTTCTTGGTTCTTGTGAAATTAGATTTTTCTTTTTTGGTGAAAGTGGGGGAGGAAGGCTGTCCACTAATGATTTGATGAAATTTTTTTCCAGTGACAGAAAAAGTATTTTGGGGTTTAAAACATTTAGGATTGAAAGTTGAAGAAAAATGGAAATTTTTTCATTAGGGAACATAGTTATACAATTTGAGCTTTTGGAATCTAGGATCACAGGCAAACACATCATTAATAGATCGGCAACTGGTGCAACTCCATTATAAAATTAAAAAAACATAGTTCTTGTAGAAGACATTACCTGTACAAACATTTGTTTTATGAGTAAAAATTACCTGTACAAACATTATTGGAACTGTAACTCGCAATAGTGTCTCATCTCGCACTACTCCATTCATCCCCTGTTTTATAAGACAAATATATAAAATCAAAGTGCTCTAATTAGTGCGGACATTTTGTTCCCCTACCACCAATACTATAGATGTGAAATAACACTCTCCATGAAAAAAAAAAATGGTTAATTTCAACCCAAGACATGCCTGATCAGCTGATCCTACCAATAAGGAGGCATGCCTAGGTAAACGAGCTCAAAGGGGCAAGCCATTAACACTGTCACTAAAAGGGAAATACCAGTATGTCACGGAATGACAGGGCTCCAAGGCTTGGACAAGTCTACTGAACATGTAATGAAGATTGTTAAAATTCAGGGATCGTCCTTGGAGTTACACTGTTCAGCAAATTGCAAAGGGGAACTATGCAAAGAAAATGGATTATTTACTTGCTCTAGTCTGCTGAGTGCTAAGAGGGGTATGGTGGAATGCCAATATATCAGGTATAAAACAGACAATGAAATTCCAAAGAACAAGTATCAACTGATTCTAACTTCCTCTCGGCTAGTTTCACATTCCAGATGTACAATTTGATTTACTAGACCATTAATAATTTAATAATGCATATGAGTAACGAATAAAGGATTGTGCAGAGTTAAATTTATAGAGGTTTACAGAGGATCACAAACCTTCAGTGGGTACCCCAAACAAACAACAGCTGAAGCACAAATATCTTCCTTGCAAGCTACCATGCAGCTGACTCTAGAGACAAATACAATTTAATATTAATGAAGAGTAATCAATGGTAAGTTATGCAGCAGAGAAAATGGTATATATCACTACTTGACTTTGTCCGTATATGCTTCTAATCATCAAAATTGCATTGCATGGAAGCACTATTTACCATAAGAGATACATGGAAATTGTTTGCAAACGATTTTCCCTTTAAAGACAAGCAAAGATCCCAGTGTACCAAGCATTTGATAACTTTCAATCAATTGAGTTATTTTGTCACTACCTTGAGCCCATGGATTTCCCTGCCAAAATCAGCGGATGCCCAGGGTACTTAGCAACAGTCTTTTTAACAATATCCGAGTGAAACTCGACCAACCTTTCTGCCTTGGGAGGAGCCTTCCGTTTACCACCAGATATGTCTGCCAAGAGTCAAGCCACTATATTGAAGAATACACTCACTTCAGAAGACAACTGACTTCATGCATTACTTAAAAATCAGCCGAGCTACTAGTACCCTGAAGGCTGAACATGTTAAAATACAAGAAATAATCTGATGCAAAGAAAAAGGCATATGTTTTTGTAATAGAGAGAGAAGAGACAAAGAGAAAGCAAAAGTTAACACTAATTGACCAAGAAACTCACAAGGATAGTCAAAGGTAACTACTTCAGCAGCATTCAAGGCCTTGCCTAGCATTTTCTTCCATCTGCATAACGATAAAGTAGTTTCAAATTCCCGAGATTCTAACTCATTCATATCAACTATAAACTACTAGCCGCAACATTCCATAATTTATTGTTCTTCTTTCCACCTTTCTTTGTTCCAAATATAAGCGCTTTATAAAATACAAACTAAAGAAATTTTTTACATTGTCCAATAAACCAGAACATCAATTACTGGGAATGTTTTCATTTTGAATAAAATTGGAACACGAAATACAACAACAAAAACAGAGAACTTAAGTGCGACCTGATCATCCATTCGGAAGAGGAAGGAGCACCGGCACCATGAGCAAAAACCACCACAGGTGATGTCTCCTCCAGCGCCAATGGTAATGACGATGACTTCTCATCTCCAGAGTCCTCGTCCTCGTGAGAAAGCATTTCTACCACACAGCACGAAATTGAATTAAGTCACCAGTTTAAATCCCAAGGAAGCCCTAATCAACGGCACACCATTTCCGCGCCAAATGTTGGGACTGCGGAGGTAGAGTATAATGTAGAGAGTAAAAGCCCACCCATCGGCCCATAGATCTGAGCTTAGAAACTCGGTCTATTTTTTTATTTATTATTTTCTTTTTCTTTTTTCTAGAAAAATAAACCTCATATAAATTGTTAAATTAAAGTCAACAGTAGAAATTTTATTGACCGGGACCATGATGCAATATTGTTATTGTGAAGTTCTAAAGACTTTTATAACAGCGATAACTAAGGTGACGTATCACTTTAATTTCTTTAAGTTACATGTATGAATTTCTATTAAATATCTCAAAAAATAATAATTATTCGTACAAATAAGACAATATAAAACATTATGTCTATAGTAGAGATACTTAAGATTTTTTTTTAAATAATAAATAATATTATTATAATCAGTCATATTCGAGTTAAAATTTAGATTCGAATCAAATTGAACGAATCAAACTGAGTGGTCAACGGGATGGGTCAAATGGGTTGGTCAACAAGTCAATTGTGTGTCAAAGTCAAATAGTAATTTATCCCATACATATGGGCTTTGTCATACCATTTAGCCCATAGATTTTTAATTCCAATTGTCGTATGACATGGGTCCAATATATGGGCCAGACCAACACACAAAACTCAATCCTTTATTCAACCAAATTCACTTTATTTTCATAAAAAGATTGGACTTAGGAATTGGACTAACTAAACTAAGCCCAAGACTTATTTTAAAAAATCTAAATTCAATTCACACCAAATGCTACCCAAATTTCTTAACCTTATGACTCGAGTCACTATAGCAAAAAAAGACCTCCGACGTAGTTACTATTCCAACCACCATTCTGGCCATCGGTCTAGCCAACCGGATCACTTTTTCGACAAATTTGGATGAGGGGATGCCAATGAGGAAAATTCTAGCGTCCTCCCATGTCTCCGGCAATCATTTGTAGTAAAAAATTGAGAATAAAAAAATTAAAATAAAAAATTTTGGCCATTAAAAGTGGTAGTTTTTTACAGTTCCGGTTGGCTACACATCGATGACAACCACAGAAACTCAAAACAAATTTTCTGGTCACCCAAGAACTCAAAAAAATTGAAACTAATGAACTTGAGTGGTGAAAAGTTTATAAAATACAAAAAACATATTTCACAAAAACAAATATTTCCGCATATAACTAACAAGTTGCTCTGATACCACTTATTGAATGTTGAATAAAATTCAAAAACACCAAAATCTCTTGTCAAATCCATATAGAAATATGACAAAGAGAGCATACTTGAAGCCATTGGAGAGAAGAGCACAGCGGTATGATCTTCTAAGTCCAATATTCACTCTCTGCTAAAAACTCACATAAATGAGATGTGTAGAGTAGAAAGTGAATCTGAAGTGGAGACCATGACCTTATATAACACCCCAAATTTTAGTTTTACTCATCATAAAACAATGGAATTACATAGGTTCTTAATGGGTCTATACACATGAATTAGGCTTATACCATTTTATGTCTATGAGCTGACCAAAACCATGGGCTTCTAGAAATGTATTGACTCTGCTATGTCATTTTATTGATCACAATTATTGAGCCTTAAAAACACTATCCCAAACTTTAAATTAGGCAATTATACAATGTGAAATTCCTAATCCATGTATGTCCATTAATTTAAATAATGCTAACACATATAATTTGTTCAAGCCTCGTCATTGGCCCCTCATAAAATAATACAGATTTATAAAAGTAATTAGATTTGCTACTCATCATCCCCACACATTATATACAATTTTTTTTTTTTTAAATCTGGTTTTTGTTATGTCGTGTTTCACAGTCCGAGCAGTACCATAGCCCGAGTGCTCGATACATGCAAGAAGGGCAAGGAGTGGACTCCGGCAGATCCCGTGAATTCTCTTATGCTAAAGTTAGTAAAGGATTTGTAGGTGAAAGAAGTATATGAGTGAGAGATAATCGGACCTCTTCTCGTGGATGTGATCAATGTATTTATATCTGGTTTAGGCTCTTCTGTAGAGGGAGATCATGGGGTGCCAGGTCACGCCCAGTCAAAACTGCCACATTTTCGCTACTGCAGCATAACGCCATACCGAGGTCATGCTGTCCTAGGAGTGCACCGTCGCGTGTTCGTATCTCTTGACATGCTTTAAATGTGACATGTCTCTGGCGGAGTGCGCCCGTGACTGGGTAGGGCGCTGGCATCATGACTGGGTATGTTCTGATGCCAGCGCCCTACCCAGTCACTTGTTCTTCTATCTTCTGTCAAGTCTTAGACCTTCTGTCTGGTCCTGACTCCTTGGCATGGCCTAGGATGGTTGGGGCTCGTAATGGGCTTCTCGATTAGCTATGAGCCTTGACTCGTGGGCCCTTTGTGAGGTAAGATGGTTATGGGGATGGGTCGCATCCCTCCTTTCTTGGACCTCCATGCCTCCCATTAGTCGGGCCCCGACTTGGGCCACTGTCGGTTCTCCAATTTACTTCTGGTTTGGGGTTACTGGGGGGTTCTGGACCTAGCCATTGGGGCTGGAGCCCTTTGTCTCTCAGTTTTATTCTTCTTAAATTAATTGATCGTTCTACTCATAATCTATATACCATACATTTGGTAAGAGAGAAGAAGAAATAATAATAATAATAATAATAAAGTGTGGTGTGTGATGTGTAAGAATGATTAATAGAATTTTTTTTAGCCTTCCCACCTCTATTAATATTATATATATATATATATAACCTCTACTAGCTAATATGTATTTAGCTTTTAAGATAATATAACCAAGACAAATGATTTAACTATGAAATTTCATACAATTAAATTTATAAATTGACGTGATATTGATATAAAACGTTAGAATATTATAAAATTATTTTTATTATAAAGTAGATCTAACATATCTTTGAAATCATATCAATTTATAGATGTACTTTTATGTGATTTTTTTGTGATTATAACACTTCTATACAATGAAGGAGTTGTAAGGCCCCCCTAAGGTTTTCTCAAACCATGCATCAATTTACTAGGGAATACTAGGGGGAGTGGGGACACTAATAAGGAGATCAGTTGCATGCATGCATATGCTGACTGTGCCAAATATATAAATGTGACCCACATGCATGTGGTGACAGTCCCCATTTTAAGTATGTTGTTGTTCTCCTTTATAGCCTTAACTAGATAAAGTAATGGGTTAGGAGATGCCCGTCTATGATCATTGTCTCAAATCACTCCTTCACTATATAATATGCCTCTCTTATATTCAGATATATGTACTAAAAGTAAATACATATAATATGCTTGATACTTCCATTTATTTTATGTATGGTAAGAGATGTTAATTAGAGTATGCATGTAAGTATGAGTACAAGTGGCTAAATCTAACTTCATATCACTTGTAAGACATATGCATACAGTTAGATTTTGAACCTTGAATATTGTTTACAATATATGTTAAACAATATATGTTGGGTTGCATGTGGAACTTGGTTTGTGAGCAAAAAGACGAAGAGTCCGCTTGGTTGTCACTCGACCTGACACTCAAGCAAAACTCAACCTGTGAGTTGGCTCTAAGCTCGCGCTACAGTGGGCTTGAGCGAGACACAAACCCTAGTATTCGCTCAAGCTGCGCTTGACACACCGCTTGAGCTAATGTTAATTGGTTGTTCGCTTGAGTGAAAAACTCAATTTTTGCCAATTAGGATTTCCAGCATCGTTTTCTCTAAATATGTGATGGTTTGATCTCTTATACACAAAATTCAATAGTTTCAGAGTGAACAAAGAGATGCAAAGTGTGAGTGCATATTGTGAGAGAGAAAAAGTCCTAGAGTGGGTGAGTTGAGACTGTGTGATTATAATGTCCTTTGAAATAATAAAACCCCTGTAACTCTATAGATGTAGGCACATTGTCAAACCATAAAAATTGTATGCCATGTGATTATTTGATCGTTGCTTTTATTTTTTTGTCATCAATGGTGCGTTTTTCACAACAACTGGTATCAAGAGACACTATTTGGGCTTAAGGGAGAACGATCGCTTGAGACAAATTGAAACAACCTAGGATCAAGAAATTCGACTAATCTTTCACTATTGGGAAAGAAGCCAAAGAACATGAACAATGCTGAGTGGAATCTGTTAGATTAATAGATTCTAGGGGTTATTCGGCTGACCCTATCCAGAACAGTGGCGCACAACATTATTAAAGAAAGAACCACAACGAATCTCATAATAGTTTTATCAGGTATGTATGAAATGTCATCGATAAATAACAAGATGTATCTCATGAAGAAGTTGTTCAATCTGAATATGTTGGAAGATATGTCTGTGGTCCAATATTTAAATGACTTTAATACGATCACAAATCAGTTATCTTTTGTAATGATTGGGTTCGATGATGAGATCAGATTGTTGATTCTATTGGCATCACTACCAAATAGTTGGTAGGCCATGACGATGACAGTGAGTAGTTCAGCTAGCAAGATGAAACTGAACTACGATGACGTATGTGACATGATCCTTGGAGAAGGTACTTAGAAGAGACTCTGGTGAGTTCTTGAGTTTGAAATTGGCCCTGAATGTTGACAATAGTGGCAAGAGACATCACAGGTTAAGTTCCAAAAATAGAGCAAGAGAAAGACAAAATCTAGGCAATATATCACTTGTTGGACTTGTGCAATTCAAGCCACATCAAGAGAGACTTCTGGAATCAAGAAAGTGCTAAGAATGACGTTGTGAATGTAGTGGCTGAAGAAATAGAGGTTGCCCTAATCCTTGCAGTGCACAGTTCTATTGATGATTGGGTGGGTGTTGGATTCAAGGGCTTCGTTCCACAGCATCTCACATCGAAAAATCATGAAAAATTATATTGCAGGTGATTTTGGAAAGATATATATGGCTAATGGAGAGGCTCTGGATGTAGTGGGAGTGAGTGATTTGTGCATCACACTTCCAAATAAGAGCATTTGTGCTTTACAACAAGTTATACGCATTCCAAGTCTGAAGAAAAACCTGATCTCTATGGGACAACTCAATGACAGCAGTCATGCAGCATTTTTTGAAGGAGCATGGAAGATCACTAAGGGTGCTTTGGTCTTGGTGCATGTCTTGGCTCATGGTAAAAGATCTAACTTTTTATATTTGACATCAGGGTCTAGCGATGTGCAGGAAAATAGTGCAAAAAAGTAGGCTTAGTTGCTCGAATCAGTTGAGGAAGCAAAAGGGAGTTAGTTTTGTCGTTCCTTATGTAAGCCTAGGGAAGTTGGCTAAGGTTGCCAACCTGTCATTCCTCATGTAAGCCTGGGGAAGTTGGCTAAGGTTGTCTGGTCGGTTTGAGACTGGATACTCCTAATGTAATATAAGTTGTGAGTCGTCTAGTGGATGTGCTGACTAAGGGCGATGCTCGTGAGAGACTAAACTCGAACTCGAATTTAATGCATTTTCTAGCTTGAAAACGGGAGGTATGAGCTGCAGAGGTGATAGGTATTGGCTAGCATGTGGAGAACCAATGTCCAAGTGGAAGATTGTGGGGTTGCATGTGGAACTTGGTTCATGAATAGACAAGATGTAGACAAAGAGTTTGCTCGACTATCGCTTGACCTAGTACTCAAGTGAAACTCAACCCATGAGTTTGCTCGAGGTGGGCTCGAGTGAAGCTCAACCGTGAGTTTGTTCTAGTCTCGCGCGATAGTGGGCTCGAGTGAAACACAAACCCTAGTGTTCGCTCGAGTCGCGCTCGACACACCGCTCGAGCTAATGTGTATTGGTTGTTCACTTGAGGCATGTTTTACACATCGCTCGAACTAAGATCCCAATTTTTGGTAATTATGGTGTCCAGAGCCATTTTCTATAAATATATAATATTTTTACCTCTTATCATGAAATTCAACAACTTCAAAGTAAACAAGAGAGAGGCAAAGTGTGAGTATATATTGTAAGAGAGAAAAAATCCTAGAGTTAGTGAGTTAAGATTGTGTGATTGTAATCTCCTATGAAATAATAAAACCTATATAGCTCTGTGGACGTAGGCGTGTTGTTGAACCATGTAAATTACGTGTCATGTGATTGTTTGATCGTTACTTTGATTTATTTGTAACAGTTGGTGTGTTTTTCACAACAATATATGTATTCTGAAGGGGCATGGCCCATGTGGGCAAACCTCTCTCTTTAGCCTTAGAAGGGGATGTAATTCCTGGCTTTATAGCCTAGCATTACACCTAGATAATAAAAGGTTGACCTTAATGGTCAACTTAATTAACAAGAGTAATGTTATATATAGTTGTAGATTATGCAAGCTCCGCATAATCCTTTTGTAAAATAGTAGAATTTACTATTAAAAAAATATAGTAATTTATGACTATATCTGACATTGCTCTTAGTAACAAACTAGATGTGTTGCACATATGCGCATGTGCACACATAGATATTATATATATATATATATAGCCCTCCCTCTCTCAATCAGCTAGATTTATGAAAAGAAAATACTGAACATCTCTCTCAGATCAAGCTGATTGATGAAAAGATTTGTCGAACAACTGTTGAGATTGGGCTTGAGATATGTTTTCCTTTTGTTGTGCTCATTTTTTTGGGTTCTAACAGTATATATAACATAATATTTTGAGAATGGACTAATAAAAATGTTAATCACGCAACGAAAACACATGATTTAAGATAGATGGCTATATGTAGGAATGTAAATAAAAGTATTGATCATAAGAGATATTATCATATATCAAATGCATGTCTCTCTATTATACATTTTCCCAAACTACATATGTACAAACGTCTCCTCGGGTACGTACACTACTAAGCAACCTCTTGATTCTTCAGTTTCTAATTAATATTTTTATGTACCAAGAACTAAGAAATCCTATATATTGTTGATCAGTAAGCTTTAAAGTGTGTTAGAAGCACCCGATCCTCGGTAATTTCTTCTTGAAAGCCATCAACAATGATCAAAGATAACGTCTACTTGTAGCTGCCAGCCTCAAGGATGCTTGCCAAAAGCTCATCATGCTTCTTGCTTATATATAAATCAAGCTCTTGTTCCCTTCTTTTTGTTCTATTGAAAAGGAAATATAAAGGCAAATGGAAAAAATTAAGATATCAAGTACTGAGATAAAGAACGTTAGAAGGGATTCATATAAGAAAAAGGATATAACATAAATTTTCAAAACCAAAAACAGAATCATGTATAACATTATGTACAAATTGAGACTAGAACAGGCAGATCAGCTTGAAGGCACTCATATTCTAGGCCATAGTTTATGAAAACGAAGTATGACTCGGTTTTTGTATTTTCCATTGCCATTCCTTGCATATTATTTTAAGAGAGTGGCTTTTGCTGAATCATGAATGATGATATGCAATGGGCTTCATGTATAAGTGCAGGCAATTTATGATTGCTCAGAAGTAATAAGGTTACATTTGAATGCTAAGTTGATCTTAAATGATATGTGAATAATAAAAAAAATTAATAATAAATAATTTATAAATAATAATAAATTGTTTGTGAATAGTACTGATTATTTCGCTTACAAAAATAAACAATTAAGAAGTGGCCCACATCTCTAATTTGAAAGAAAAGTTGAATTGCAGTAAACCATAATGAACTGCACTTCGATCCTTCAGAGTCCTTTTTTTAAAATATATATATATATATATATATATATATATATCAATATAATTAACCAATTAATGGAAACCACTCGCCGATCCTCTTGCCCTATGAATGGATCATGTCTAATTTGTTCAAAAAGTGTTTACCTGAAGTTTCCTCTGGGTCTAAGCATCACTGCAATAGATACAATATTACTCTGATCACGAGAAGTAAGTGGGCTTGCAGCCTTTATCATATTCATCATTTTTGACTTATTATCTACCAATCGAGTGCCTCTCCCTAGGGCTGCAAACAAATAGAGCGCCCGTAAACAATTTGAGATCGATTCATATAAACTTGACTCAGACTCGGTTCATTTAATAAATAAGTTGTTGGTAAATATTAATATTGGTTCGAATATTAAATGAGCAAAAGTCGTATAATCTCGACTCGATTCAGTTTAGGCTCGTGAACAATGTTCGTATAAACTCAATTCGACTTATTTTGAGCTCGCGACAATACTCTTAATATATATATACATATTTATATTTACATATATACTTACATATATTCTTTTATTATATATATTTTATATGCTATATATATTATTTTTGATACTTTGTATAAGTAATATATGTTGTTATTTTAAGTTTATGTATAAGTAACATGTTTTATTATTTTACAATAATAATGTATTAAGTTCATAAAAGAATTATTAAGTCAAATATAAAATGTTTATAAAAATAAACAATTCTAATTGATTGCGACACTTTCTTAACTAATCCTATTTTGATTATTTGGCCATATTTAATATTATATCAAGGATAATTGAATACTTTAATATTAAATTAATAGCTTTATTATGTAATTTTTTTAAATGACTTTAATATATTAGGCATTCTTGATGCTATATGTATTGAAAAGTGACAATGAATCAATATTATATTGATATTTGGTAGACTTATATTTTAGTATGTGTATGTGGCTCATATCAAGTGAAACATCAAACATGACACACGTGTATAGATAAAACAAGGCTAGGGTTATAACTTACAACTTACATCTATACGACTAGAGTTTTTATTTATTTTTTATTAGTTTGGGGGAGAGGGGTTCAAACTCCATACATCCATTTTGGAAAGTTGGAGATCTACCAATCAGACATAAATACTTATGATGTAATCATGTAATCCTATTTTTTAGATAATTCCGTGACGTTTTATAACAACTTATTTGTTAGTAGTTACTTCTTGGCTCCTACTATCTCGATTATTTTTGCTACTCCTTTAAATTATTTTATTTATTTCACTATTATTAGTGACTAGTAGTGAAAATATTTATTTTTTAATTATTTTCTTAGTGATTAAAAATAATAATAAAATAATTGACAAAAATAAAAATCTCAATTACAGTATAGTTTATGACTCTATAGAATAATAAAATAGTACAATCTCAAATATATTATAACTTTTTTTCCTTTCCTTTCCTTTTAGGCTGTTTAGTTTGTTTATTTCCTTTCTTTTGGTTATTTGCACGACTCTCACCAGTCCCTTGGTGGGACGTTTTTGGCTTGAGAAGATAGATAGTCGTCAGCCTTCTTAGAAGTCAGAATTCGAAGCGATGAAGCGTGCCCGATATTTCGGAAATACTCAAACTAGGCATGCTCCAGTCTATTCCATACACGTAGTGACGCATTTGAGTCTTTTGGAATCCAACCTATTCCAGACTTCCAGTTCCTTAGCTCATCAAAAAAGGCATGAACCGGGAGAGTCAAGTTTTTGAATGAGCAAATATCTAACACGCAAACGGCAAATAGTGGAGAGAAGAGGAAGAATCGGACTCTGATTCTAATGGGGTATTTTAATTTTTGAAAACCCATAAATTTTGAAAGAGGAAAGCCCTATTGGCTAAATGATGATGATAAAGATGAGAGAATTTGTGAACTGAAACCCAAGAAACATATATATCATCGTATTAATTGACATAAATGTTGTACTATACCTTATCGTTCTTTTGAGGAATGAGAGATAAATCGATTCTAGGCTATGAAGCTTATGGGTTCAGATAATTAAACCATATTGCAGCAGCTAGCTCTTTCTTTGATCATCTCTCTTCAAACCAAACCACCTTCAACTCCCTTGCTAAGAACCTGAAGACTTGTTTTTCTTCTGAATTAACTTGCATATCATCATTCTTGGTGGTAAATTGTATGACAATGATCAAAGGTTGCAAAGAAGAAGAAGTACTACTGGAATTGATCAAAAGTAAGCAAACCACGTCCCGGATGGAACTCCTTCAAGCTAAGCAACTGGCCTGCTAGCTATTAATTCCCTCCCATTTCACTCTCTATACCTCATTCATCACTAACGCTAGCTAATATATATATTAAACTTCAGAATCTCCGAACATTGACAATAATAAGGATGCCCGTATACCCACAAATACTTTGCATGGCATCACCAAAGATAAACAAAAAGAATGTGATTTAGAACAATTAATGCTAAACATATATAATTGCATGGTGGTTCAAATAACAATCTTGAGTGATTAATTGAGGGGGATTTTGTTGACCATATATAGATTATAGTATTAAATTCCAGAATCATGTCCTTTTGATCATGCTAAAAGGTGGGGCCTGCATAAATATACACGTGTCAAACTTTACAAGTACTAATTAAATAGTAAATGTTCATAATTGATATACAAAGCTTAGAGATTTTCTGTTCAATTTAACTCATTTGATCATGGTTTAACTTCTTGATATTTCTACAAAAATGATCAAGGGTAATTTGGAAAAGAAAAATCAGGTCTCATTCTATGCAACAAATGTACGGTTTAGGAAGATGCATGCATTCATGCATTAATTAGCATGGTAGAGTCTACAAATGCAAGCCATTTGAGATATTGAGCAATCCAGCTTTTTGACTGACTAGGAAGAATACAAGCCAACTCTATGTGTGACTTTTTGGTGCTCTGTTTCTTCAGTAGTTTCCTCATATGGATCGATAAGAGGTGCTGAATGGATTATTGGTTTCTTTAGTAGTTTCCTCTAATGGGTTATTTGTTTTGGTGCTCTATTTTAAGATGATATAGCTAACACGAAAATGAAAGTTTCTCTTTAGTAATTCTCATCAATTACGAGGTTGGGGCCCTTATTTTTCCTCCCGTGAAATTTGAACAAATTCATATAAAATTGGAACTTGTGAATTTTTAGATGATTGAGAGTACTGTATAATTTTTTCTCCCCAATAATTTGTGTTCTTTTGATTTTGACAATAGTAATCACATTTTTGGGCGTCTTTCCTGGTTGAAGATACTATTTATAAGCTAACAGAGGGGAGGGAATCAAGCATTCAAGATATAGAAGCCTTAAAGGAGAAACTTGTAACTTCTTGAACCATATTCTTCTCTTCTCTAGTGTTTGTTTTGATATGCTTAAAGTTGGCATGTTCGGCCATAAGCATGGAAATGTTTGTGGTTGTTATTTAGTGCAAATGACTCGTGCAAAGCTGCTAGTGTTGTATTGACTAAGTTTTAGGTTCTGGTTCTTACTGTAGCAGACGAATGGTTCAACCATGAACCGTAATATCAATCATGAACGCTTCTTCTTGAACCAAAAAAGTTTCATGTTTGGGCTTAGTCTTAGACTCTTATAGGCTTATAAAAAAAAGCTATGCAATGGCTGCAACATCACCCCAACCCAACTTTGGTGGCTTCATAGCTTACAAGAATAATCTTACTCTATAGGGGCCGAGATGTTTTACTAGGTATACCAAATAATCTTTTTGTTCAGAAAATCTAACTAATCCATGCAACTACTAACTAGAGCTAAGACTAGGTCTGCTAGAGTGAACAGGCAGGTGAGTTACTAAAACCATAAGCCACTACACTATACTTGATGAACCTCCTTACACTTGAAAGAATAAGAGAGGAATAATGCATTAGCTTCAAGGCACATTTTAAAAGGCGATAATCTAGAAACAATCATATACTATAGATGGGTTAGGTAATTTTTGAGCTCCCCTAGATCATAGTCCTATTTGATAGCTATCATGCTCAACTACCACCAAATTTTATGATTAAAGAGACTAGGTCAATACTTAGGAGATGTGCAAATATTCTAAAATTTATCAACATATATAAAATACAACTTGGTACTCGACAAAAGCTTGCTATCAAATTAATTAGTACCGAGGCCTAATCATCCATGTTTGACCTCAAAAAATCATCTTTAACCAAATTTTCATGGCTGTAATGAACAAGTCATAGGTGCATAAGTAGTTAATTTCTTTGATGAGATTAAGAAGATAAAAGATAGGTAAAACTAGATTCATATTGTAAAACCATCAAAGAAAAAGGCTGACAATGTCAGAGTACTTGAAATAATACTTTATCTGGTTGACTATTAAGGTGGGCAGAGATGGTTCAGCAATAGGTATAAGCAATGAGGGAGGTGATGCATGAGCAATGAATGGTCTAAAGGGCTCCATTGGCATCGTAGGTACATAGTAAAACTCTGAAAAAGAACGGAGACATTAGTTTTACATTTGCAAACAAATATATACATAATTAGAAAGAACCACAATGCAAAGATATATACATAATCAGGGATACTTTAGTATCGGTATACGAGCTTTCTCTTTGTAATCCTCATAAGTTGATGTGTCATTTCATAGGTGTTGCAAGGAATATACAACATTCGGACTCACTCGTGTCTCCCATAGAGATCTCATTGTCCTACAAGGTAAGATAATTACTTTACTGTTAATAGGAAACGTAATTCACCAACAAGTATCCATGATAGAATTCAAAGAATTGTTTTGAAATTGAACTTTCTGCCTATTTATGTGAAAAAAAGACATGCAAAAGCTTATTTAATGATTAGCTAAAGCTTAGTTATGTGAATTTGCTAAAGTTTATTTATGGCATGGACTAAATGGTTTCTATATGTTTTAGAACTGTTTCTTAATGATTATGTATTTATAGCTGCTTTTTCTTCTTAAAAAACTATTAACATTGCTCACATTAATAGTCACATGCTAATTTGTAATGGATGATCTCTTGAGAAGATTCTCCTTCTTAGATAATTGAATTATTTAAGAAGTAAAATCTTTAAACTGCAGCTAAGAGAGCTCCTTGTGGTTGGACTCTTTAAACTCTTGGAGCAGCTTTAATTTGAGTTTACTAGTGTTTTGGGATGTGTAAATGAGTTCTAAAAAATGAGCTGATGTTTACTAGTGTCTTGGGACTTTTAACTCCCATATATGAGTCCAAACAAGCTAACGTAATTATGAGTTGAAAAGTCCTATCTTTTGTCATTATCATTTTCACATAATCTTTCCTTGTTTTATGGTCAAGAAAAACTATAATTTATTAAGTAATTTTGCTAAAACTTATTTTATGGCATGGACTGAATGGTTTCTATATGTTTTAGAACCTTTTTTTTTTTTTACTTTAGCTATTTGTAGCTACTTTTTCTCCTTAAAAAATATTAATCTACAGTATTTGTGTCTAACATTGCCACTATTTGTCTAAAAATATTTTTTTAGACATGTCTAAACAAGTACCAATTATTGAATGCTCATCTGCAAATCCATTGGTAGAGACCGAAGTTGATGATATAATTGGTGGAGAAGAATTTAATGCTATAGAGTGTGATAGTGATAATGGGAATAATGAAGTTGATGATATTATTGGTAGAGAAGAAAACCCAAGTGCCCCTATGGATTCCCAAAAATATGCATACCAAATGAAGCTCAGGAAGAAAACTTCTACATTTTGGAAAGATTTTAAAATAGTGGAGAAGAATGGTATCAAGAAAGCTGAGTGTAACTTTTGCAAAAACCTCTTGTCTATTTCTTCATCAGGTAAGTACTAGTCAAGTGCCAATAAAAGTGAGATTGGTGAAATTGTCGACTATGTTCGAGAATGGGTGAAGTGCTTGGTTGCATCAAAAGCTCGTATTAAGTAGTTTAGTAATATTGCAAAATAATTGCAATTACCAAGTAAGAAACTTTTTTTGGATGTTCCCACTCGATGGAATAGTACTTACCTAATGCTAGCCGTAGTTTTAGAGTTTAGGGAAGTCTTTTCGAGATATGGAGATATAGATCAAGGTTTAATTATGTTCAAAGTGTTGAGTATTGGACCAAAGTGGAAAATGTCTGTCAAATTTTAGCAATTTTTAATGAGGTGACAAACATTATCTCAGGAACCGAGTATCCAACTACTAACTTATTACTTCCTGAGGTATGGAGAATAAAAGAGGTGTTGAACAATAATTCTCTTGACCAAAATGATTGCATACAAGCAATGGTTGTGGAGATGAAGATGAATAGAAAATTTGATAAATATTGGGGGAATGTAACTTGCTTATGGTAGTGGCTGCTATTTTGGATCCAAGATTCAAGATGATGCTTGTTCAATTTTATTTTCTAGTAATTTATTCAGAACCTAAAGCCACTAGAAACATAGACACTATCTTGAGAATCTTATATGAGTTTAATGATGAGTATGCTGAATATTATAATTTAGCTAATTTGGAGTCAAGTGGACATGAAAATGCTTGAGACATAAGTTCTTCTTGTAGTGGTTCTATCAATGTTGTGGGGAAAAATGTGATGAGTGGCGAGTCTATGTTTGAATCATTCATTAAAAAGAATGATACAATTCGTCCAGTGAAATCTGATTTGGATGTTTACTTAGAGGAAGGTGTCTATATTTCTAGTGAGGATTCATATTCACATTTTAATACCTTGGCGTGGTGGAAGATCAATGATCTAAAATGCCGCATTTTATCTAAGATGACACATGATATTTTGTCAATTCCAATTACTACAGTGACTTCAGAATCTATATTTAGTGCAGGTGGTAGAGTGATTGATCCTTATCGTGCATCAATATATGTTGAAACAACAGAAATGTTATTATGTAGAGTTGAATGGGTTCGGGTACTTCATGATTTGAAAAAATATCAAATGTAGGTATAGTTTTATTTGGTGATTTTTCATTTCCATCTAGAACTTGCCTTAACTTTTTGAAAACTTGTCATAACTAATTTTATCTTTCATTTTCTAGAAAGAAGAATCAACTTATGAGGAGATTTTACCGCCTTGACGAGAATCAAGTGGCAAGTCGTATATTTTTGCCTTTTTGGTATAATGTTGTTTATTTTTGAATTGTTATTTTGTTATATCATGTTGCCAATTATATCGTGTGTGTTTTGCATTATAGGTTGATGGTGATTGGCAGATGGTTGGTTTTTAATCTTTTCTTTTTTCTTTTTTCTTTTTTTTTTTGTGAATTGATATACTAGAAATACTGTAAGAAACAATGATAGGACATGTTGTTTAAGACAAGTTGTAATTATTTTTATGAAACTTATGGACTCATTGGAGGTTGGAGGCTTGGAGCTGTTCAGCTAGACAAGGTTGGGAATTTATGATTTTTTGAAAGCTTAGATCTAGGTAATTTCATTACTTAAATATCTGACTTACTTGAATTGCAACCCTAGTTTTTTGTAAAAGTATAACTGTGTTGAATGGAGAAGTATGGATAATTATAAGGAGATTTTTTGTGGTATTTCTTTTTATACTTAGTGCTCAACGTATTTACTATTTACTTGTGATGTTTACTCTATAGAGATCATTTGGATTATATATGATCATCAAATTTTATCCTTATTACGTGGTGTATATGTGGTGTATACCGTGTATATATTTGATCTTACTGGACAACTGACAAAGGTCTTACTGAATAAGATTTGAAGTTTGATAAATATTTGTAAACAAGGGTAAGTGAGCTTGTTTTTGGATACTTTGTCTAATTTTTAATCAGATTTCTAAATGTGTGCCATGGAGGCTTTGATGTTGTTCTATCAATCTACCACTGCCTTTTGTGATAATTTTTTGTTTATTATTATTTGTAAAGCTCTGAAGCTACCAAGCACTAAGTCATTGAATTGGGTTATATTTGTAATGGGCATTATTTGTAAGTTTGTAAGCTTTTGAAGTTACTCAGTTTATTCTTTTTTGTAAGTTTGCTGAAAATTGTAACTGTAATTAATAATTTACCATTTGAAATTATAATTTATTATTTTTTTAAGTTTGCTGAAAATTGTAATTGTAATTAGTGATCTATCATTTGAAATTGTAATTTATTGTGATATGATATCTTATATGTTAGAATTATTATTTTACCTATTTGTAAGTTGTGATTATATTGTGCAAGTGATGAATCATTGATTTATGTCTAATAAGCATTAAGAGCTCAATTTAACATATATTATCATAATTTTAGTTAAAGTTGATTAAGAGAAATAATCTCATTTGTGTTTCAGCCAACCAAAAAAAAAAATTGTAGGTCAGATTTAAACCAAGCTGAGCTCTAGCTCGTATCAACTCGAGTATTTTTTATACTCGAGTTAGATCATAATTTATGTTAGACGAGTCAAGCTTGATAAGAAATTCTCAATATTTTTCGAGCTTGAGTCGAGTTTTAGCATATATATATATGCTAAACGAGCTCTTGACCCTATATTTGAAATCGACTCGATTCGGTTCATTTGCAGCCGTACCCCTCCCCTAATCCGATAACTACATACATGTCATGATTTGTCGAAGTTAATGAAGATGGTGAAAAGTTAGAATGTTTGAGATTAAAGTTTGATTAAATGTAGCTAGCTAGGACGTTGCGCTGTGCTAACTGCACTAAGGAACAAGCTGGAAACGAATACACCACTAGAAACTTAGAAAGTGAACATAAACAAAACTTCTTCTCTATCTTTTCGACTGAACGATACATATATATATATATATATATGCACACTAGTCAAGCATGCACCACTGGTATACGGAATTGAATGCATTGATTGATGAATAAAAGAATTATTCAATTATTACGTACTCTTAACCCATTAATTTGCTTATGCTTTCTTCTTCTTAGAGAAATGAACATGAATATATAGCTCATTAATTTGCTTATACTTTCTTCTTCTTGGTGAAGTGAACATGAATATATAGCTACTAATGCCATACCACAATTAATGACACATGCATGCAAATTACCATTATGATCAAGTCAGCAAATTCATGCTTTGATCAAGAGTATTTTCCATATGGTCAAAGGAGAAGGCCAGCACCGGAGATCATGCCATCAATTTACCCTAATTTTCTTCGTATGTAATCGAGTTTGCAGGGATGGAGAAAGTTTAAAAGTGATGGCAAAGTTAACACATCTTATAATGCCTCAAATCAGAAACGAAATCTTTAAGCTCAATGCTCATGCACGTGAACGCCTCATCAGCTTCGAAGCTGCAATCTGCGGTAGTGCAGAGTTGGGTGGGCCACCCAGCATCTACAATCTCCACGTGTCAATCGGAAAGGTGGGGGGCCTCAATCTGAGATTCCGAGAGAGAGGACAGTCGCATATCCACAATGCATCTGGGAGTGCGTACGGATTAACCATGAAAGCTGTGGATGCTGCATTAATTGGATTTAGAGTTGTAGTTGATCTCTAGACAAACAATACCAAAAAACAGTTGAAACTTTAGATGTTCCGTCTTAACAAACACAAGCCCAGAAATTTTTCACAGCTCACATATATAATTAGGAATGGGAATTAACAAAACCATTTGTCTTTTTCACGGAATCCGAAAGTAAAGACTGACTCTTTGCAAAACCAGATGCCAAGGAATCTTACTGGCTGGCTGCAGTCCCCCACTATTATTTGTTAAAGAAAGGTAGAATGAGAATCACTAGACAGATTCAAAGGAAAAGAAAAATCTGAATAAATTTTGGGAAAATTCATGTAATGCTAAATGCTATATATCCTCTCGTATATATATTGTTTTGGATGTAGTAAAGACACTCCAAATCAGTACACAATATATAATCAATTATGTTACAAGTGCACGTCCGTACCTTGTGTGGACTCGCTAACATGGGTCAATCGATATATTCTTTTAAAAAAACAAAAACAAAAACAAAAATCAATTTGAAAACATATTTCTTTTCTCGGAAGAGAAGCATATTGAATCAAGGAGCGCCAAAATTCATCCCGCTCTAAAGAATCTATTTGGTTTCCAGGTTTCTATATTTTTATTGGAGAAAACAAAATCGTCGACCAGAACTTGTTGTTGCTTCTCCCTTCACTTTTGCTCATGAGAAAGTCTTTTAAGAAAAACCACCTCTTTAAACTCCTTCCAATCAAAGAAGATCTCAAGGACGAAGCAGAGACTGAAAAAGTAGTTGTCTCTAACCAGAACCCCTCGATCTTTGTGGGTGTGAGCCATCGTGAGTATGAGTATTTTTGTGGAATCTGTTTTATGTATTTTTTTTTTTTTTTTTTTTGTCGTCTATATCTTTGACTTCTTTGTAATGAATGTGCTTTTTGTATCCCTTGAAGGCCAATCTTGTTTTCATAAAGTATCTTGCAACTCATAGTTGACTTATTGTTTAGTTGTTTTCCTGCTAAACATTTCGTCTTCGTGATTCTCTTAGGTACTTTTCATCTTCACGATTCTTTTCTCTGCATTGTCTTTCTGGTTTTCTTTAACCCAGGAAGTTTGTGCCCAAAGAGTTGCCAAATTGAATCTCCATTTCAACCTAACTATGTAATAATGAAACGTCCCACGTGGCTGGACGTGTACGTGGGGGTTCTCCACTAGTGTGCAAATAGAATTTTTCATATGAGTTTTGTTACATACAAGCACAATCGCACACTAATCTATGTATCAATACTGATTTATTTATATTTAAAATTTAAATTAATATTATTTTTAATAAAATTTATTTTTTGACCAATCACATCATATTAATATATAAATTAATAAATAATTATTCTTATAATTATATTTTTCCTTTTCATATATAATTGTTTACATGAATTCAGTGGTAGATTCAGAAGATGATCCCATGGGACCGCATGATATATCAGCCCAAACAAGTTTCAAATCCAATGAGTAACTGGCCCACCAGGTTGCCACAAAAAATAAAAAATAAAAAAATAGCCCATCAGGCTCTCACATCAGTATTTCCGCCTATCTATTGGCTATTGTACTTTTTTTTTTTTTTTTTTTGAATGTTATAATATATTATTATCTCATCGCAACTATGCTCACGGATAATACCGTATCTACATCGCTATGATAAGATTGGGATAAAAGTATAATATATAGTAAAAATCAGTTTTTGGTGAGCGTATAATATGGCTTTTAGAGAGGCGTATGATATACAATTATAGAGTATATAAATATTATGTAATTATTTTTAAAAAAATTAATTTATTATTAACAATTAATCTTTTTCATGTAAATTATGTATTGATAATAAATATTATTTATCTAAATATAATTATAATGAATGTGTTAACTAATACGACTAAGAAATTAGAATATAAACAATTTTTTTATGTAATAAAAAATAATATATCTCAAAACCATAAAAAAAAAAAATTCATGATATGCATTTTTCTTTAAAACAACCATAAAAGATTAAAAGTTACATCACTTATATTTTCATCAATATCAATGGTCACAATAGTTTTATTTGTAAACTTTTCATCGATTTGTAGTTGTTTGCAAATGGCGTATCTCATAGCTCATAGCCGCAATCATATAACAGGTTACATGCTTTCCACGCATATACTTTGAAAGTTCAATGGATTCCAGTAGATATTAAAAGATCAACTTTTCTTTTTCCAAGGATGCAATTAAAGATAAAGAAATATCTTTCCGCTTCCACCAATAGTCGTGAAAAGACATGGAAAAATGTTCCAAGTTAACGCGTCCTTCGACAATGAGTTTTGAGCTTTTTTTTTTTTATTCTGCCCAAGGAGGATTGAACTCCAAAAATTCAAACTTTAATCCTACGGCCTGACATGTGCAATGACAGAGTCATGCACGCGGCCACGTAGTATACAACCAACGTAACATTGTGAGATGTTCCTTTCAAAGTCAACCCACCCACGTTGTCGTGTAGTAGTGAATGCTAAGGCTACCCCCAGTTTAACCGACGCCTCTCCCGGATATGAACGCGCCCACACCTAGATCCCGAAGTCTACCCCACGCTCTAATCACACGTGGTTGGTCAACCCTATCGGCCGCTGCCCAGCCTGCCCGTCTTTCTCTCTATGCCCTGTCAAGTCTCCGCCCACAGCCCAGACCACCTGCCCGATCCTCTCTCTCTCTCTCATTCCCTATATATATTATCTACACCACGCATTCTTTCCAACCACTTGTTCGTTACCCCTGACCACCACAAAATGGCAAAGCTCGCCTTCACTTTTACGGTAACCTTCTTCTTGTTCGCCCTCTGTTATGCCCGAATTCCGACAGGTATCGTGGAGAACGACGTCGCTGGGGATGAGCAGCTGGAAACTACTACCACTTCCCCCGCAACCGTCACCAAAAAGACCGGAACCACCATCCTCCTCCCCAGCGAGAAACTCGAGCCCGAATTCTCCACCATGGTCTCTGTTCCCGAGGAAACCGATTCGAATCTGCCGGAATCCAACTCTAATTCAATCCCGTTGACGATGATCAGCATCCGTCCGATTGACCGCCACTTCCCCAGGCATCCGTTCCCGTTAATGTTCCGTCACGGACACCGTTGCCGCCACCACCGCCAGCCGCGCCACGACCAACAAAGCCAAGGCCACGAGTTCAAGCCGTGGGGCCCGCGCTTCCCTGACCGCGAGGTTCCTTACGGTGACGATATGATAGTGGCCGACGAGAAGGATTCGGGTTCGAATCCGGAGTCTCGGGGCGTGGTGCGTCAGATCCCGGGCAAATGGGTCGAGTTCAGTCACCAGGGGCCCAGGTTTCACCACGGTGACGTGGAGGCAAGGGAGGAGGACATCAACGATAAGGATTCGGGTTCGGATCCGGAATCTCGTGGCGTGGTGCGTCAGATCCCGGGGAGGTGGGTCAAATTCAGCCACGAGGGCCACAGGTTTCACCACGGGCACGATGACGTGGAGGGAAGGGAGCACATGATGAAGAAGAAGAGGCATCACCGACACGGGGAGCGAGAAGGTTGGCAGCACGAGCACGAGCACGAGCACGAGGACGAGGACGAGGACGGGTTTATGAAGAGGGTCCGCAAGTTTTTGGATTTGTTTTGAAGCTGTGCGTTGACTCCGGCTGGTTTATGAAGCGCTTATACATGTAGCTTTTTTCTGGTTCTTTTCTTTCTTTGATGCTCTATGTATCCATATATCATTCGGGCGCTTTATCTTTGTAAATAATCTTGCATCCGTGAGAGATGTTAGAAGTATTATATGTATAATTAAGTCTATATTTGCTATGAAATGGATACTATGCTTTTTCTTTTGGGTTTTTAATTTGGTTTTCTGTGGATTAATCACTGATAGTACTAGTTATTTTGGTTGTTTCTAGAAATCTCAATTTGTTGGGGGTGGTTTGGAAAATCTGGATTTTGGAAAGCCTTAAATTTGATAAGAGAGGGAAACAGTTCTTTGCTTTCCATTCTGAAATAAATAAACCAGTTGACCGTTATATCTTGCCTTAACAGAATTGAAAGAATAACAATTATCAGAAGTGAGTGGAACAGGTATCTATTGAAAGGGTGCTGGTGAGCTCTGAACAGGGCCACGGACTGACTTGATGAGAAGCTCCACTTACATCAGAACACTTCCAAGGAGGAGGGCTCCTTGATCCTTTCGGTGTCACGCCTGCAAGGTTGATGTTAGAGAGGCAAATCCCTGTAAAAGGGGAGCTCCTCAGGCCTTGTATTAAACCAGCTTGCAGCACATTCACACCCCAAACATTCTTAATAGCGATATCCTTGACGACCGGGAAGGCATTTGGGTTGAATCCATTGTCTGGGTGGTCGCCAACATCACCGGCAATCTTTATCCCCTTTCGAGCATTTTCCAAATACACATCGGATACTGAAATATTTCTTATTAACCCTCCCCTACCAATGTTCGTTTTCACATGGATACCGACTCCCACTTTGTAAAGGTGTATGTGTTCTGCCAAGACATTCTCCACCCCACCTGAAGTTTCACTTCCAATAGCAATCCCGGAAAATGGGGATGATCCTGTTATCCGACGGATTGTGATGCCAAAACTACGACGACCATAAGCAATTCCATATTCATCCCACCCACTCTTCACTGCCACAAGATCATCTCCAGTTGATATGTACGAGTCCTCTATGCAGACATGAGAGCTTGAATCTGGATCATAACTCAAAAGGACATACAGCAATACGTGATTATCATTCTATCCATGCTTCAGCAACCAACGTAAACGTTCGCAGTAGACAGTTCAGGGGTCTAAATTCAGAATTAAGCCAACCTATCTATCTTAGCCATCAGCAATTCCCTCTATTATAGCACACTATTCAAATATCCTACCACCAAGAAGAATTTGGAAGGGTCAGCAGGACTTACCCTGCTCCACCCAAAAATCTAAGAATGAACAAGTTATAAAGGCTACATATAAAGGTCAGGTCAAAAGAAGTACTACCTGGATCGATACCATCAGTGTTGGGAGAGTCTGCAGGAGCCAATATTGTGACATAGCGGACAACAACATTGCTGCGGGAAAAGACAGGTGTATGAGATGGGATTATAGCTTTATTCTTCTAATCCTAGGTTGTATCAGGCTAGTGGCAAGGAACAATATGAGACCCGTGAGAGAAATATGAAAATCTAACAGTGAATCTAATGTAAATCCAATTCAAAAGTTTTAATTAATGGTAAGTCTCCGTAACTCTGCAAGAGCTATAAAAGGATTTTGCCAACTTGAAATTATTGGATGGTGATAAAAGTCTTTTTAACACTTAGCCAAACTGGTTCTTGTGACTCTCATGCCGCCCTGCAAAAACTTAAAATGCCAAATGGTATATTTAGCTCAGCACTATATAAATTACTTACCTAGACATCAAAAAAAAAAAAAAAACACTTCTAAACCTTATAACCAGTAATTTAGTAATAAAAACTGGACCAATGCTTCAGCTTGACCCATCGGTTTGATGGGACATTACTTCCATCTACGTGGGCACATGGAGCCACACATAATCAATTTCTCAAAGATACTATTATGGTGCAGCCCGGTCCTTAGACAAAAACTCGCAAAATAAAGTTTAATGCGATTACCTGCAATAGACAGGGTGAATGTTCCAAAATGGAGAATTCCGGAAAAGCACGTTTGAAATGACGATGTTTTTAGAGTTCACAAGTTCAATGAGACTCGGTCTAGTAAATTGAAGAGTTCTCTGCCTCCACATGTCCCACCATACATCTCCTTGGCCATCAATTGTCCCATTCTCACCTATGAAAAACAGATCAGAAAAACATTAAAATAAAAAGAAGACAAATAGAAAATGGGTCATTTGGTACTAAACCATGTAGTTCTCGATTGAGATTTTACAGTCACTGCATCTCAAGAAACCCACATGTTTAATTACTAAACATGAGCTTCATTACTAAATAATTCGCCTATATATTTAATTTTTTTAAGTCTTCACTCAAATTTATAAACAAAAACATTTCCATGTCAGCTGGTACATTTCCAGCCAGCTACTTGCATGTGAGCTTCCCTGCCACGCAGCATCTTGTACATGACTGAAGGGCGAAGGTTCTTCAATTATTCAGTGATTTAAGATGCTTCTTTGGACAGAAGGGATCAATGATTATTCTGTAAGACACCACAAGCAATGATAAATATTCTTGTTAATACCCACCAGTGATTACAACATCACGAAGTCCATCTCCGTGAAGAAAACTCATATATCTTCCTCCAGGGCGTTCCCTACCTCTTCCATAAGATGGCAAAGGAGCAACTAAAGGCCAATTTCCAGTATCCTGAATCATCAAGAAAGGAAGAAAATTTCAACAGTGTGGAATTAACTAAAGCAGTAGTCATCTAAAGCTTTCAGTTCTCTTAGCTTTTCCTTCTTGAATAGAAAATGTAAATATTGCAACGAATAATATTACACAAGACTCAATACCCACAGGAGATCACATTTGTGAGTGCCCCTCACTAGAAGTATTAGTTCAAAGTCAGTCAGGTTAGGCGCAGCCTAAAATAGGCCCGGGAATATGCCACAAGCCTCAGGGATTAAGGTGGATAAAAAAGTCACTAACCAGCTCAACTATCCAAGGACAATGAAGGTCCAACTATTGATTGCTGCAACCCAAGTTTGTAATCAGGATACTGAGGCTGGAAGGTGTTAGGTATCCCTTATATACTTCGGATTAGGATATAAGGGTGGTAAACGGATCTCACATTAGCCAGGAGGGAGAAGGTCTTGCCCTTTATAATGATACCAAAGACTCCAATTGTCGTTGACCAGTCCTTTTGGAGCATAGGTCTAGATATGGCTTGTTCTTTCCTTGAGTTGTTACATCCCTTCACCTGACCTGATCAAAGGATGAAGTTCACTTGTGCTCCTTGATCATAGGTAGAAAAGGGTCCTAATTAGATGTGGCCTTAATATTCCTAATCATGCACACAATAATCAGACAAATAGCCAGTCAGTTTGTGATAATGTATGGTCATGCTGAAATGATAGGAGACCGTTACCATGAGGGCATACTAGCAAGAAACAAACCATACCATTTGTATCTGAAGCCATTGCAGTCCTAAATTTCATAAATTAATTCAAATTCACTAGTTTTGAAATGAGGAAAAAAAAAAAAAATCACCTATCCATTTATTGTTGGTAATAAAATTAAAGGCCTCAACACCAACAGTGGCAAATGAGAATCACGGAAACCAGCTATAGTCTCTCTGAATTTGTGAATAATGCAGAAATTAAAAAGTACCTTCACCCAGTAGACGAATCGAGTTATTATTTAAAAACAAAACAAAAAAAGGAACAACCATGGGGGGGAGGAGGGGAATATCTATGTTACTTTGGCGGAAATGTATAGATCATGGCCACAACCAAAGCTGTTTGTGGTAAGCTAGTGAGCTACCACAAAACCTCAAAGCATGATACAGGTGCAGACAGGACAACATGACCAAGGAAGGGCTGCGAGTATAAAAGGTATGGGACCCGACCGGTGTGATTGGGGGGCGGCCTTGTTTTTGGCCATAAAAATTATTAATCAGACCATAACTTTGAAATTCTTCTGATGTTTGTTGTAACAAATATTACATCAAATGTATTAATATTGCTAAGCGTGGATGTTCTGTTGTTAGTGATGGTATGTTTTGGTTATATAATTTAGGTATCAGACGAATGGAAAGTATTTTGATCCTACACCTGCTTATGAAACATGCAATATTCTATTTCAGCGCTTATCAAATACGACAAGCCCACCAGCAACATATCTAGCTGTCCAACAACCTTGATTATTCCCACTGAAAATGCAATGCACATGCAACCATGCTACACCAGACCCACAATATTCTTTTCCTTTCCAAGCCAGGACCCACTATGGTAAATGTAGATCTATTAACCGCCAAAATTCTCCACCATCATCCTCGCTAAGCCAAGCAAAACGTATTACCAATCAAAATCAAATTTTCAACAGTGCACTAATCCATAATCTAATATCCCAAACTCGTTATCATTGTTCTCATTTAGTAACAACGGAAACTAATTAAGCGAATTACATAGCAATCAGAACAACCGGTACACATGATCTATGGCAAATTTGGAATTTTATATATCACAACGAATCGGGCATTCACGCTAACGATATGACAAAGGAAAATTATACACGCAAAGAAGTTAAGACACACTCGAGTTTTATGGGTAAAGCTAATTAATGAGACTGTGTACCTGAGTGGCTTTGATAACAGCATCTCTAGCCAAGTAGAGGGTCATGTGGCTAGTGAGATTGAAGCTCTCTGTTAAGTACACCCCAGGAGGTATGTAAAGCAGCGTACCACCTCTCCTGCTCAGGTGCTGAATCCGATATATCGCCTCCCGAAACGCATTCGTATTCAACGTCCGCCCATCACCAACACCCCCGAAGTCCGTTATCGAGATCTTGTCGCTCCGATACCTCATCGGTACTATCCCCGAACACGTTATCAGTTCCGCAATCGCGATGGAGCTCAGAAACGGCGCAATGGTTGAGAAGCAAAGCAAAATGGAGACCACGAACCGAAGCATTTTCGTAATTTTCAACTCTTTTCAAGGGTGACCAGTAGATGTGTGGATTTTCTGTGTTGTTTTTAGGGGAGTAATTTGAGAGAGCCAACGAGAAAATGCACAAAAGCTACCTTAGAGAAAATTGAGATACAATAAACAAAGGGATTCTTTCCGAGAGACAAAGTTTGAAATAAAACTTTCTTCGAGAAAAAACCAAAATTATTTCGAGATTTGGTTTAGAATCTTCGAGAAAAGAGTGTATTGCGCGTGCGCGCGCGTGTGACAGAGAAAAAGTATGGAAGATCTGGAAACTGGTACAAAGAGAAAGCTCCAAGCGAAGTGTTAATGGAGATTATTCTGCATTAAAATAATTGAGAAGGAAGGAAAAGTTACGCATATGAGCAACAAATTCACCAACGGAAGCCAAATTGAGAAAGAGGAAGAAAGTGACCCGTAAGATTGAGCTCTGAGGCAGCATTAGGGGACGGGTGAGAGCAGTTTTCCATGACACAGCTTTATTGTCTTCATTAAGAGATGGAGAAAGTAGCAGAGCAGGAGCTGGGCCGGTCCTAATCGTTTCTTCTCAATAAATGCTGCATCGTACTAGCAGTAAACTAGTTAGTGTAACGGACACCCATCGAATGGACTTCAACATTTTCCTGATTTGTTTCTCTTCCTCGAGTAAATTAAATATTAAATAAATTTATTTTTCAATATTGTCCAAGTCCACTGTCGGCGCCTCCAGAAGATCATTTGATCCACCAATGGCTGCATAGGCTTCCTTTGTTTTCAAGACGAGTTAAGTTGAAATTAAAATTAAAATAATATTTTTTAATATTATTAAAAAAAGTTTTAGATCCCAAAGTTATCAGGAAGAAAAGGAAGTCCGGGCACAATATAATGGGTCGATTAAAATTATTGCCATATCAAATTTAGATTTCTGTGGTTTTAACTATTCAATCGTTATTGCAAAACTCTATAATAAAATATTATTATTTTTTAATTTAATTTAAATTTTATTTGATTTTGATAGGTTTGTATTGAAAAATATATAACATTTTATTTTAAAAAATTATGTAAAAGAATGTAGAATTCAAATAGCAATCATGAAGAGCCACATAGGTCTCCACAAAATTTCCTGTTGCACCCGCATACAGGTGATCACCAATTTATTTCTCTCCCTCTCCTCATTCCTTCTTTCGCTGCCTCTCCCTCCCCCATCTGCAATCGAGCTTCGACGCCCAAAAAAAAAAAAAAAATCCCTCCCCCATCTACGCCCTCTCTCTCACAGCAAACTTCCTCTCTCTTCAAGCCCAATCTCCCTTGGCCATCCAAGTCTGTCTCTGTGTTCACATTCGGCTAATTATTCCCATCACCGCAAAACAGTGATAGTAAAGGGACTGAATGGAGCAATAAGTGCTTGCATATAAAGCCCAAAAATCATATGGTTCAAACTGATTCAGAAGCAAAAAAAGTGGGAGGGTAGCTTCTACTATGGCTCTTGAACTTTATTTTCTTCTTCGTTCCAATCTTCATTTTAAAACAAACATCTCCCGGCATTGTTGGCTTTCTTTGGAGGTAGTTAGTTAATTTGTTTTTTTTTTCCTTTATCTTTGATCCATTTTTTAACCATATAAATATAAGGTATCTTCTTTAATTTTTTTCAGGATTGTATTTGTAAATATGGACTGGATTTGAGGGGAGAGAGAGAGAGAGTATGAGGAGACAATTCAACTTGAGAGTGACGAGGGGAAGAGAGAGTATGAAAGGACAGGCTTGACAGTTGATAAAGGCTGAGCTACGAGATCCTGTTGTGAAAGCGATGGCAGCAAGCAAAGAGTTTGATGATCTTGACCAAATTGAAGAAGAGGAAGATGCTGAAAGAGAATGCCAGGAGGGAGAAAGGAGACACCAAGAAGAAATTGAGAAGCTTGAAAAAGGTGGCTCACGCTAATTGCTTCTTAAGATGTTGTTCCAGCCTGTCCATCCTGTTCTGTTTATTTCACGACAAGAGCTTTTGAAAGAATTATTGAGGTTTAGACTGGCTCAGGCAAATGATATCAGGTGCCTCGCATCTATATCAAAGTTGTATTATACTCATATGTATCGGAGAGGAGAGGAAGAGGTTTATGGGGGGAAGAAGGGTTACCGGGGGGAGAAGAGGAAAGAGAGGAGAAAAGAGGGAAAAGAGGGGTTTACCTGGATCTGTGCTTATTTTAATCTCTATAAGCTGCCGACGTGTTTATTTTTTGCTGGTGGGTGTGAAAATGAAAGTTCCACCCGATCGAGCTCAAGGTTTGGAAAAAATATAGTTGTAAACACAATTATGTATTAATCTGTGCACTGATGTGATGTGATTGATAAAAAAATAAATTTTATTAAAAACAGTGTTAATTGAAATTTTAAGTATGAATGAATCAGTATTGATACACAGATTAGTACGTGACTGTGCTTGTATATAGCAAAACTCATTTACTTAAAAGAGAATATATTATTCCACATTTTTTTACACCATTTTTTTAATAAAATGTTATATATTTTTCAATACAAACATATCAAAATCAAATAAAGTTTAAATTAAATTCAAAACTAACAATATTTTATTGTTGTGCAATAATTTCTGAATAGTTAAAACCATAGAAATTCAAATTTGATATGGCAATTTTACAGGACTAGCCGTTTGTCGATACCATATATCCACTCTGTCATGCTCGAATCTTAGAAGTTTAAATGCCATTCAGTGGATCATACCATTGGAGAAATAAAATTGTTTGTCGGACCTATAAATTATTGAGGCCAAATTTATAAGAAAAGTCGTTCAAAATGGAGAGACCATTCAATGTAATGAAAGATCTGATCGATTATTACAAACGCCTTTAAGTTTTGTCCATTATGGTGTATTGATCTTTACTCGAAAATAAAAAATTATTGCTGTTCGCATTCACTCAATTAACTTACTGGGTAATTTCGGTAGTATGTTGCAATGCTGTTCCAATTATGATCTTGTGTTTCTATTTCTCAGGTAGGAATCTATAGCTTCGTTTGGATAGCGAGATGAGATAAAATGATATAATGAAATAGTTTATAAATAATAGTAAAATGTTTGAATTAATATATTTTATAAAATTTTCAAAAATAAAAGAGAAAAAGTTGAATAAAAATATTATAAACTTTAAAATATTTTTTTTTTGTTTTAAGATTTAAAAATTTTGAAATTTCTTTTATATTTTGTTTGAAAGTTTAGGAAAGTTGTAATGATAAAAATGAAAAAGTTTGAAGGTTTAAAATTAAAAAAATATTTATATTTATAATATTTGGATATTAAGAAGACTTTACTATTCAAACCAGGTCTAAATATGTATAATCCATTAATGACTATCATAAATTTTTAACAAAAAAATCAGTGAAAACCCAAAATCTGACACATTTCCACGTTATAAAATGTACCCTAATTCCAAAAAGCCTGAGCATTCATTTTCATCTGTCAGTTTGGAATGTGCAACTGCAACACTTTCAAACTGGCAACCGCACATGTGCTGCAGAATTTTTTAGCAAAATCTGAGCAACGTTCGTTTAGAATGTGGTTAACAAATCTAAACGTTCTTGGCCAACGATTATGTCAAAAATATGCTCCTAATTAATAGTGTGCACTGACATAGGCTCTTCTTCACGAGTATCGTGTGCATCAACCTTAGGTTCCTAACAAGTAGTAGGTGCATTTGCCAGTATGCATGAAGGTCTAATGCAGCACCCTAAATGTTGTGACATCTTTACACACCAGTACAGCAGAAGGTGGGTGTACCAACTCATTATAACCTTTAATCCGTGGAACTAACCTTTGGTCCAGACTTGAATACAGAGATTCACAATTGTGTGTAAATTGGTGGGTAGGTAGTCTTTGTAAACTAGACCTTGCAGGAGCAAATGGTCACAATATGTCTCGATGCTTACTTTTTAAATCCGCTTCTGAATATGTATCAATAGCATAAGTAATTTCAGCTCCTATAAATGTGCCGCCAAGAAGTATCAAACCTTATTCCATTGAAAAATTCAAACAAAGAATATATGATTCATGAACATAGCCTTCCAGTCAAACATAGATATTTACCCCTTATTTTAACCAAGAATATCCAAAGAGGTCCAAAAAAAAAAAAAAAATGAATATCCGGAGAGAAGGTTTACCAAGAGAAATAAGTAACAAGAAAATAAACATAATCTGTAGTTTTGTTTCGAGAAATCTGTAGGCCATGATGAGCTCGATCAACAGCTACTATAGATGCAAGATATCCCAATATTATTTTACAGTGGAAAGAAGCAAATTAACTTGACATATGAAGTAAAGAAAGTTTACCTCACCTCCAAAATACCAAACTCTGCTTAGCTTTCGACATCCAGCACCTCAGAATTTTCACTCACTGCATCCTCATCCTCCCCAAAAGATGATCTTAGATTCCGTCAATTGGCTCTGTCCGGTCATGCAAAGCTGAACGCTCTGAGACATCAGTCAGTGACTTGAGGTTGCACTTGATAAGGGCTTCCACAAAGTAGCATGTTTCATCCTTTGTGTTCCCATCTGGCACATCCACCACAAATGACTCGATCACCAATGTCCCTGGCCTCCCATCAATGATCTCTGGATGGACGGTAATGACAGAGGAGTAATTCTGCAAAATGGAGGGAGAAGGGGTAAAGAGTTGGAACGTTGTAGAATGAATTTTCCATACCAATGTCAATATGTCGGCCCTCACTGCCAATAACTAACAAACATAGGATCAAATAAGGGCAATGAATTTGTTTGATTAAATGGGTATTCCCAGGAAAATATATAAACAATACGATTTTGCCACATAACATAAATCCAGCACGAGTGAAAAACATAAAGGTTCAGGTTGAGGTGCTGGTAGGACACTAGGCACACACACATACATATATAATATTTATAAGAAATGAAAGCCTGTTTATGTCAAATGTGAAAAGAAAAGGAAAATACTACTGTATGGCAAACATTGCAATCTAGAAGCTTGTCCCAAGGATGGCAATGAGAAAAACTATAATATTCTATAGTATGTTGATCTATATACCTTCCGCCCCCCCTCCCCCTCTTAATATCCTTCAAAACACCATTTTATAATTTATAATAGGCCTATCTTAACCCAACCATTTCATTCTTCATAAAGTAATGCCAATAATAAAATTTGGTCTGATTCTTTAAGCAGTCTACACCATTCAACGGATTGGAATAAAAAAAATTAAAACACGAGATGTTTATTCAACTTTATCTCTCAATCACATGTGAAACAACTATGCATTTATGTTCCTTTATCCTTGCAATAATAGACTGCAGGGCCAGGGCCATCCCATGTATCACCAAACTACACTGTGGGGTAAACATGCATTGCGTCCACAAATTCCAGCAAATTAACCAAAGAAGAAATATAAAAAGGAGTTGAATAAGCCAAAACAACTTAGTGCAACCATCATTAGAGGCCAGAATTTGCATTCGCGAACATTAATCCCCCTCACCACTAAACCAAAAGATTGTTAACGAAAAGAAAGCGTGAAATTTATACCTTCAGCCTGTGATCTCCGCCGACGATTGTCATGCTAAAGATATGCTCCTCGTCATCCAGAAGCTCCAATCTTTCAGTGCTAGTAGTGGCGGGCAATCCCGACTTAACATTAACCTGTCTAACACTCCCGATCTGAAGATCACCGGCCTGCACAATGCACCTGCTAACAAACGGCTTGTACTTCTGTGGCTCATCAAATCGCCTCACCAAAGACCACACCTATTGCCCAAACATCACCAATCAATCTCCAAGTAACAAACATCATTGAATCCCTCGACCTCAACTTTTAAGAACTAGGACTATTTTATTGGTCTTCCTATGCTGATTTAGATAAGATCATCAAGTATGGTCCAAATTCTTCGAGCTGAATATTAATTGAACTTTTACGAACAGAACCCAATAATTGTCTATAACATATATAACTTAGTACCATATCGATCGAAGAGAAAACGAACCCAAATGCTCTTGGATATGCATGTGGGTCTTGGTGAAAATAGAAAACCTCGAGATAAACAGAAAGGAACATAAATAAAGAATTAAATAGAAACAAATGGGGCTTACGAGAGGAACGGGCGCTTTGATATGCTTAACGAGGGACTTGCTACACTGGTGCTCTTTGATCTCGTGCCGGTGGTATCTCCTAATATACTCGTCCTCCATCGTTCTGTACCTGCTGCCGTTCATGGCGATATAGTCATTGGTCACCATCAGGGTCCGAATAATGTTAAGTAACTGAGCGTACCTTACCGGAAACTGGTGGCCGGTTAATATAACCGATTGTCCAGAAGTCTCCGGAAAAAAGCGTGGTTTGGTTGTGATATGAGTTGGGATTCTGGTAAGTGTCCTCTCAGAAGCGTCCAAAATACACCGCCCACTTGAAGCTCCAATAGCGAAAGGTCCCAGAGCTTGAGCTTCTCTTTCCCAATCCAATCCCGTTAGCCTCACTAAAATAATAATAATATAAAAATATGGCGCATCTTGGAGTCTTGGACGCGCTTCATTTTATTAGTATTTGTTTCATATTCTCGGGCCAACAAGTTGCAGCAATTGACCATGGATTCATGCCAGATCGGACCCGATTACTTAGCGACAGAGATTTTTTCCCGCAAAGTTTTATAGCAATGCTTACGTACAATCGAGATAGCGTAAATCGTTTTTAAAGAAAATAAAATTTATTATTAAAAATTAATTTTTTCACATAAATTTTTTTTTGAATTATACGATATTTAAACAAAGGTAAAAATTGTTATGAAATCATAGAAAAGAGAGAGACATAACGTATTATAAAACTTTTAAAATGAGAGAGAAAGAGATAGAGCTCAAAAAGGTTATGAAACTTATAAATTTTTTAAAGAATTCAACGATATATATAGGCGTACAAAGAGGACTATGCTAGCTTACTATGCTAGCACTATGCACTATGTATATATCGGCCAACTCACTATACTAGTACTATGCTAGCACTATGCACTATACATATGTCGGCCAACTCACTATGCTAGTACTCTGCTAGCATTATACACTATGCATATGTCGACCAACTCACTATACTAGTACTATGCTAGCATTATGCACTATGCATTTGACAACTAGATAAATGTGGTCATACAATTCAAGATAGTTTATAACACTTCCCTTTTGGATGACCATATTTAAAGAATATGCCTCGTTAAAACCTTGCCAAGGAAAAACCCTATGGGAAAAAAAATCAATGGCGAAGGAAAAAGAGTACAGTATTCATGTGTATCGCTGAGTGCTTTAAGATTGCCTCATTAAAACCTTACAAAGGAAAACTCAGTGGGATAAAACCTTAGCGAAAGAAAAAGAGTACAATCAGCACAAGTCTTCAAGACATTACTTCCCCTGAAAAGTGCATGATAACAGATCTTCAAACCTCCGCATTCCAATGTTCTGCATAATTTTCTTAAATGTTGCAGTTGGTAGTGCATGATAACAGATCTTCAAACCTCCGCATTTCAATGTTTTGCATAATCTTCTTAAATGTTGCAGTTGATAATGCTTTAGTGAATAAATCTGTCAGATTTTTACTTGACCGTACCTTCTTGATATCAATTTCAACTCTCTTCTCATGAATTGCAATGATCTTCTTGTGTGTATCTGAAAGATAACTTGCATCTGTACATCCAACTGGCTGTGGACTTGATCCATGTTGATAAAATAATCACAACTGGATCTTTCTGCTCATCACTACTCTTCTGGAGTTGTACTCTTCTGGAGTTCTTGTAAATAACACAATTAGTGGAGAATTCATCAACATTAAACCGCTAACCTCATTTTTTAATAAAAACGGTGGCCAGCCTTTTAAGATCAGACAAGTACCGCGGATTTTCAACTCCTCTGTAGGTGTCAGGCGTGCTGTCAGACACCGCAGCTGTCAGGCGTGCTGTCAGACGCCACAGAGCTATGAAGCTATATTCCATCTGTAACAGCCCGCTAGAAATTCAATTGTGAAATTTCTATTAACTTTAAGAACCTCGTGAAAACCCCATAAGTTTTCACGAATCCATTAATCATATAGGTTTTTGTCTAATTACATAGTTAGTGTTATTATTTACTATGGTATCAGAAGTGTGTTTTTGATTATTGGAGATAGTTAGAAGTGTCAAAATGTATTATGGTTTGTGCCATTAGACTCGGAAGGTTATTTAAAGTCTTATGGCGCAATAACATTTTTTCATATTTTCGGTCAAAACGTCTGTTTAAAACTGTAGATATTATTGGATAAAAAGAAATATCTTGAGGTAATTTTCATGAATATTATTGGGTAAAAATATTTTGAGTTGATTTTTATAGATATTATTAGATAAAATATTATGAGATAATCTTTTATAGATATTTTGGGTAGGAGAAAACTACACTCAACTCTCAACTCCAGCCTCATCTCTTCCATATCTCATCTATAATTATCTCCAGCCACCTCTCCCCACGAAATTATCTAATTACACCTTCCAATAAAAGATTATCAAACACTCTCTCTCGGACAGCTTTTAGGAGGTCTTTTGCACGCCCATTTCGAAGCTGTTGTAAGTGTTTTATCATAAAGTCTCCTTCATATAAGTTGTTCTTTTTTGAGTCTAGTTTACATGGATATCTTATTTGCCCCATTTGAAGATCATTTGGTCAGTCAAATATTGTATAAACTATAGAAAGGTCATTCTGGGAGATAAACTGGAGAATATGTTATAGTTTGGAGTTTTTGACCAAGCTAATGGATAGATATTGGTCCGAAATTTTTATAGAGTATTGTTAACATGTATATGTGACTATTGGTTGAGAATTTTTGCATGATTAAAGGTTTTGATGAAAGATTTACTTAGATTTAGAAACTTAGAAACTGGAAGAAGAAAAACAGTTTCTGTTTTGAGAAAGTTTAACTCTTTGGTGGTATAACCTATTCTAATGACTTTAATAATTTTATTGGAGGATCCTAAGTATCTTATATACATGTTATATTATTATTTTGAAGATATTTGATGTTAGTTTCAAAGATATGAAATTTTATGCAAAGAGATATTCAAACAAGCCAAAGTGTGGATATTCTTGGCTAAATTTATGTTTTGGTTAATTTCTAACCATGTGATCTTGAATTAGAAGCTTATATATGTTTTAGGACATCTTTTTAAACCATGTGATGGTTTGGTTTGAAGATCATATATTTATAAGTCATAGATCAAGATATTTATCAAAACTAGTTGAGGAAAAAGTTTCTGTTTTTGGATTAAGTGTAAAACCAAAAACTCCAAATGTTATTTTGTGATTTTGGTGACTTTGGTTTGATGATTTAAAGCATGGTTGATGTTAGGATGATATTATGAATATGTTAGAAGTAAGATTTGATTTTTTGAAACTCTTGGAGATGTTTTGATTTAATGTCAAAACTTGTGATTCAAGTGCTTGGATCTTTTTACAAAAAAAGTTTGGTGTTGATTATTAGCTTTTTCTAAATGGATGTTTTAAGTATGGTTTTGAACTTAGGATTGGAAGATGTTTGTTGCAAAATTTTGGTTTAAGCATGAGTTTTGAAGTTGGAAGGAATTGCAACAAAAATAAAGGGAAATGGCCTATGGATGTTTCAACCATAGTGTGTTCTTCATAGTTGTGTTTTGTTTTAAATTTTTCTGAGTTGATATTTAAGTTTAGGATAAAATTTACATGAGGAATGTAAATTTTAGAAACTTTTAGAGTTAGTATGCAAAATCCTTAAGTTATGGGTAAAACAGTCATTTTTCCACATGTAGAGAGTAAAATGAAAATTTTACTCTTTAAGTTAGTATTTTCCATATTTCAAATTATTAGTGATTTAGTTCTAACTTTTAGAATTACTAATTACAGTTCCTCGTGATCGCACTTGAAGTTTTATAAGAAACGCGGAGATCGAGGTAAGTTAGCTTTTAACTTACTAGCAGTCTACTGTGTATGTGTGCTAAATAAAGGAACTACAGTGTATGTATGTGTGTTATCATATATGTCATGCCATGCCAAGTTATCACGTAATTGTCTATTATACAGAATTTATTCTGTCATCAATTTTTTATCTGTTACATAATATATTCTGTCATGTATTACTGTACCTTACAAGTACGTCATGCTAAGTATGCCATCTATTACATGGGGCCACAACAATTGTGGAGTATGTATTTAACTACAATTGTGATGCGTAAAATACATGGGGCCACAACAACTGTGGAGTATGTATTTTTCATGTTAAGTCAAGTTTGTGTAGAATACATGGGGCCACAACAACTGTGGAGTATGTATTTTTAATGTTAAGTCAAGTTTGTGTAGAATACATGAGGCCACAACAACTGTGGAGTATGTATTTACACGTAGAATACATGGGGCCACAACAACTGTGGAGTATGTATTTTTAATGTTAAGTCAAGTTTGTGTAGAATACATGGGGCCACAACAACTGTGGAGTATGTATTTACACGTACAATACATGGGGCCACAACAACTGTGGAGTATGTATTTACACGTAGAATACATGGGGCCACAACAACTGTGGAGTATGTATTTTTCATGTTAATTCAAGTTTCAGAGCAAGTTCATGCTAAGTCAAGTTTCAGATCAAATTCATGTCAAGTCAAGTTTAGTTCATGATTCAATTTAAGCTATGTCAATTATGCTATGTTGTACGCTAAGTTATACTTTAATTACTTATGAATTTGATTATGCATTTATGCTTTTACTGTCATACATGCATCATTAGTCTGTATGGAAGTTTTTGTTAACTTGCTGAGATTTGTAATCAAATCTCACTGTGGTAGTCCCAACTACCATTCCCCCCGAATGGTAGATCTTGTTACAGGACCTGAAGGAAGATCAGGAGCTGACCAACTAGATACAGTCGACTGAACGACGGTGCGTCGTTAAGGTTAATATAGTAGTTAAATTACTACTTGTACGATGGAGTTGCATCTCCAGTACTTTTAGATCATAACTATTTTGGAATAGTTCTGTGATCTTAGTTATTCAATGTATCTTTATATATGAAGTATGTTTTAAGTATTTGAGATATTTTAATTTGGTGCATAGTATTGCTAAAGAAAAAAATTATCCGCTGCGAATATTGCATAATGTTAGATGCATGTTAGGATTATTGCATCTTATATGTCATGAACGGGGGCAGGTAACCTTGTGTTGCATGTCTCGACGCTTCAAATGTCCGTCCAATCCCAAACGGAATTTGGGGGCGTCACACCATCTCTTTTCTTTTGCTTCACGAGAGATGTTGTATCATAATTTTCTCTATAAAATAGATATTCAGCTCATCTTCTTCACTTTTCTGTAATCATACTACATTTTTATTCTGCAATCTCTTTCTGCATTCTTATCCTGCAATCTCTCTCTGTAATGGCTCAGCAATCTTCTCAAGGTCAATATATGATATATTCTGCACTTTGTTCATCAGCTGTTCCTGCTTCTACCGCAGGTGCTATCATGCAATATAATGATCTGACTCGTGGGTCAGATAATGAAGCTATCTATGAGCTTGTGAGTCTCGGTACCCGATACTCATCATCCATTGTCGCATTTTCTCAGCGACTGCAATCCAGAACTTGTGGAGTTGACAATCTTCACGAGAATATTGCTATACTTCAACGACTTCTTCTGGAGTCCAACATGAAAATAGAATCAATAAAGAAAGAGAATAGGAATTTAAAATCCTTACTTAAATCTTCTTTTCGATTGCCCACCCCTTTAGATAGGGATGCTATGCAAATTCTTGAAGAACAAGAGCGTTTGAAGAATGAGGCAAAGTGTCTCAAATTTTTGTAATTCTTGCTTCAAGATAATAAAATAATATTTCACAAATATTCATATTTGTGTTTTTATCTTTTGGTAGATGTTCTGTGTGCTCCCTTTTATTTCTTCTTTAATAATGCACACTTCATATCAAACCCATAATATGAATCTGAAATACTAATTGTATTAAAAGATGGTATTTCATGACTAATAATATCATCCATCTTCCCTTGAAGCCGCAAGGATTTCAGATTTATATTTCAAATATGTGCAGTTTTTATGAGCTCTTCTGGAGTCTCAATGACATTTAAATCATATATATAAACTGTAATAATAGCTTGTTTTCATTTGCGTTTGGATTGCTTTAGATTATATAAGAATTTTTGAAACTTGATAGAATATATATTTCCAGATGTATTCATATTAGAAGTTTCAGACATTTTCTATCCTTCAGGGATTTTCATATATATATCATGATCCAATGATCCATATAAATATGCAGTTAATCATGCATATCCAAACTCTCGGTAACTTTCAAGCTAATAAAAATCTCAATATGATTTCAACCACTTCAAAATCATATCAATATTATTTTTTCGAGAAACTAACTTATGATTTCTATATCACATTTTCATATTAAAAGTTTCAGGCTTTTTATATCATGTATATAAATATCCACTGATATTTAATAAAAATCACCTATTTAGGTGTTTAGAGTTCAAGTCCATATTTATCACATTTTACTTAGTGATATCAATTCTGCAGGAATTGAGAAACTGACTCGTGATTTATATATCACATTTTTATTTCATTTCCATAAATATCCACTGACATTCAACAAGCATCGCCTCTTTAGGTATTTGGACTATAAGTCCCGATACATCATATTTTATTAGTGAATCAATTCTGCAGGAATTGTTTCTTTCAAATTTGGCCAATATTTTACGTCGTATTCTTCGATGATTCTTGATTCACTTTCATCATTACTTCTGGTAATGTCAATTGCCATCTCATATAGAAATACATTGTCGACAACAATTTTATTTCTATCTATAATTTCTCTATTATTCATGAAATGTAACGAGATCTCGTTATTTTCAGGTATCTGTCCCTCTTCAAGGGAAGACATTTTCATGAAAAACCTCTTCAGGAGGCACTCTTCAAGAGTTTATATAGGAGAATTTTATATAGAGAATTTGGATGGACTTTATTGCTTGTTTTGTGGGTATGGCCTCTTCAGGAGCACCAAATTATTTGTGCATTTCTCTTTTGAGATAATCTATCTTTTGTATCGATAAGTCTCACATGCCTTTATACATGTCTTTAGACTGCTGAATTTCTTAATTGTCCTACAGGGACTTCAATCATTGCTGGGATTTTAGCAGCTAGAATATGAGACATTTTTATCTTATTGTATCCAAAATTTAATTATCATTTGAACTTCTGGTTCACATATGATAATCAAGATAACGTCGAATAATTTCATCTTATTTGCTTCAAGCAATTTTTTTTTTTTTCCCATTTCTGGTGGTAAAACTTTATAGTAAAAGAATCTTCTAGTTCTTTTATGGACGTCCATATGAAAATCATTCGACTTATCGTAATTGATTTTGGATGATCAAGATAACCATGAAAAGATACAAATATTTTGAATCATATCACCTTTTGATGCATCATAATATTTGATTCAATAATTTGTACAATATCATCTCAAAGAGAAAGCTTACAGCTTTTCCAATACGAGCTTCTGGCCCAAAAAGATATTCATTATCACGTTCAATCTCTTAGTTTCTTTGAATGAAACGTATCATTCTTTTCACTTCAGGTAATAGAATGATATAAATTCATTATCATTCACTTCAAGGAATGATGTAGATCTAGTAAGACGTGAATAATGATTCTTATCAAAAGCTCATTATTTTGCTCAGTCACTGATACAGATTTAGAATATATTGTGAACTTTTGCATTTCATATTGCTACTTCAGGAGCATACTCGATATTGCTACTTCAGGAGCACATTCGAGACGTTCATTCAAATATATATTCTTTCCACAATTTCAATTATGCAACTTCAGGTGCATAAATCATAATGAGTTTTTGGTACAAGTATCACTCAATGAGATACTCAATAAAATTATTGATTTAGGGCGATCCTTCAGGGATGCTCCATTTCCATTCTCAGATAAAATCATATCATCAATAATTTATAACAAGTATAAAAGAATAAATAAAATTTTTATTACTACAAAATATTGCAGAATATAAAAATATTTTATAATAAGATAAAGGAAATACATTAATTAAAAATGAACACTTTCATGATCAACTCTACCACTAGAATCCTCAAAGAAATTAGAAACATCAAGGCTTGTAATATCTTCTCCATCTATAGAATCTAAAGCATATGATGGTTCAGTAAAATTTGTTTCAAATTTCTTTGTTTTTTCTTTTATAGAAAATTGATATAAGTCAACCAAGTGCTTATCTGTACAACAGATACGAGCCCAATGTCCAGTCATACCACATCTATGGCATCCATCTTCATCTTTCTTTAAAAATTTGTTTTGGGAACCTTTGCCCTTCTCTGAGT
This sequence comes from Carya illinoinensis, assembly GCF_018687715.1. Classification (NCBI taxonomy): domain Eukaryota; kingdom Viridiplantae; phylum Streptophyta; class Magnoliopsida; order Fagales; family Juglandaceae; genus Carya; species Carya illinoinensis. The sequence continues at coordinate 35,134,258 of NC_056762.1, read as the reverse complement.
TGAACCACTTCTGGTGGTACGGTGTATATCTATTATTATCTCTTTTAGTGTGGTCACTTCTAAGACCTCCACTTCCATAGTTTTTCCTACCACGTCCACGCCCTCGTTTTCTTTGAAAAGATGCACCATTCGCTTCTGGGAATGATGTAAATCTAGTACCATTCACTTCAGGGAATGATATAGAACCAGTAGGACGTGACTGGTGATTTGTTAATAAAAACTCATTATTTTGCTCAACTAATAGAAGACAAGATATAAGTTCAGAATATTTTTTGAACTTTCGCTCTCGATACTGCTACTGCAGGAGCACATTCGAGGCATAAAAAGTAGTATATGTCTTTTCTAACAAGTCATCATCAGTGACTTTTTCACCACATAATTTCAATAGCGAGCTAATTTTAAAGAGTACAGAGTTATACTCACTAACATTCTTGAAGTATTGCAACTTCAGGTGCATCCAATCATGACGAGCTTTTGGGAGGATTACAGTTTTCTGGTATTCATATCTCTCCCTTAAATCATTCCACAAAATAAGTGGATCTTTCACCGTTAGATACTCAGTTTTTAATTCTTCATGAAGATGGTGCCGAAGGAAAATCATCGCCTTAGCACGATCCTGCAGGGACCCTTGATTTCCTTCTTTAATTGTATTTCCCAGGTTCATCGCATCCAGATAGATCTCAGTATTAAGGATCCAAGATAAATAATTTTTTCCAGAAATGTCAAGAGCAACGAATTCCAATTTTATAAGATTTGACATTTTTTACATATATAAATAAGGAATATAAAAATATATTGAAAAACTTACTTGAAGTAGAGGACTACTAGCTTCAAAATCGTCAGAACTTTCGTGCTGATAACGTGTTATGAAATCATAGAAAAGAGAGAGTCATAACGTATTATAAAAATTTTAAAAGGAGAGAGAAAGAGATAGAGTTCAGAAAGGTTATGAAACTTATAAATTTCTTAAAAAATTCAACGATATATATAGGCGTACAAATGAGACTATGCTAGCTTACTATGCTAGCACTATGCTAGTACTATGCACTATGCATATGTCGGCTAACTTACTATGCTAGTACTATACTAGCATTATGTACTATGTATATGTCGGCCAACTCACTATGCTAGTACTATGCTAATACTATGCTAGCACTATACATTTGACGACTAGATAAATGTGGTCATACAATTCAAGATAGTTTATAACAAAAATTATTTTTTTAAGATATTTTTTTTATTTTAAAATATAATTATATAATAAAGTATTATAAAAAAAGTATAATATTTTTATCATTTACCTTTAAAAAGTTGACGTAGGTTAAATTATGGAAGTGTTTAGTATTCATGGCTTCAACAACTTCTGTCGAGAAAATAAGAAGCCTCAAATGTGATGGACCACACTTCCGATACCTAATTCAGAATAAAGTGAGTAGATTGTTCATAAGTTACCTCTAGTGTGTGTTAACTTTTATTTATACAGGCCAAGTGTTTGACTTAAATGGCTTGTCTTAAGCAAGACTCGAGAAATCAAAATCAGGTAACGACTGATTCGATGAATCAACAATTTATAATAACTTTTAATCGATTATTTGAACGTTGATAAAAAGTACTAAACGTCATACACAATGCAGTTAAGCTATATCATATATAAAATAGTATAAAATATAAATTCATTGAATAGTTTCAATAAAAATATTATATGAATATAAATAATTTAATAAATATGTAATTTATACATTTAAACTCAACTGACCACACTTTTTTTGCCTCATATATGAAGAAGATAAATATCATTAAGCTATAAGTACATAATAAATGTAGTATTTTATGCACAATCACAAATTTAATATAAATACTCACTCATCTACTAATTTTGTTTGTTTAACTAAATAAAATAAAATAAAAATACATTAACTAGATATATACATGTGTGTATTTTCTCATTTTAAATCCTATACACCAAACATTCTCGCAAAAATATATATGTGTGTGTATTTTCTCATTTCATCTCGTACCCAGTTTTAATAGCTGATTGTGCCCGCTACCACGAATGGTGGTCATAATTGATGACTAAAGATGATCATACAAATCAATTTATAACAATACACTCATTTTATTTTCATTTTCTGATTTTTATTTTTCTAATTTAGATATTTTTATCATCTAGAGTGTGAATAGACACATTACAAGCACATTAACAAAGAATATTAAAAATATTAAAAGATATAAAGACATTAAAATGTGCTAGATAAAAATGAATGAGTATATATACTTTTTAATATTCTCATACTATAATCTCATATGTATACATATATTTTTTTTATCTGGCTTATAAATCTTTCGTTTATGTGTACAGCCTTATAGGACATAATTGTATGAGATTGTATATAGAGAGTTATTATAAATTTATTGGTAGTTAGATAAAATATTTGAAATGAACACTTTAAGTTGTATTTGGATACTGGAATGATTTCAGATGTTCTACGAATAGTAAAAAAAAGTAATAAAAAATATTAAATAATAATGAATAATAATATAAAATAATAAAAAGTAGATAGAAATAATAATAAATAGTAAAAATACAAAGGTCCACTGTCCTAACTGGCCCTTAATGTACAAGGTTTGGAAAAGCTTTTTTTTTTACCCAAAAAAAAAATAAAGGGAAGAGGCTAGCCTAGTGCCACCCCTTGGGAGTTGAGTGTCTGGCGTCTCAACTCTCAGACACTAAACTCTCAGGAGTTGGAATGTGGACCTTAGTATTTTTTTCCTTTTTAGAAATAATATGTACAATTGACTAATTGTGTAATCTTTTTAAAAAAATTGGATAATTTTGAAATTTATAAGAAAAATTTATGTTTTTAAGAAAAATAATATTTGTAATAATAGAGTGTGTAAGTGTCGCATAATTATTTAATAAATAAATAAATAAACATGAGATACATATAAAAAATAATTTTTAAAAAATAGACTTTATTATTTTTTTAAAAAAATGCACGGCACTTATATAGTATATTCTGTATCTAATATATTTTTTCATGATAAATTACAAAAAAATAAGTGCACAAAACTTATAAATATGAGTTCTGTTAGAGTCACCAAGAGTAGCCCTGAGGATTTCTATCTAGAAATACAAATTATATTTTTCTATTTTGCATTTCCTTTTTCAAAAAAGAAATGGTAGCTTTTTTTTAAAATTCATCCGCATTGAATACATTATGTATTTATGGCCTCGTTTAATTATACTGTTTAAATGAAATGAAATGAAATAAAATATTTTATTAAAAATTTAAAAAAATATTATTATAATATAAATTTTTAATATTAATTTTGTTTTAAAATTTAAAAAAATTTAATTATTTATTATATTTTATGTAAAAATTTATAAAAATTATAATAATGATATGAATTGAAATAAAATAATTTAGATTTGATATCCGACTCAGCCCTAAATATATACTTGTAACTTAGATATGTATTTAACATTTTTTGTTTTTTTTTTTAAAGAGTCGTGACCTTCTCACGTACACATGCCGATGGCGGGTGGCCCAAGTGAAAACTATTTCCCGCCAAAGAAGACCTACTCTCGAGTCTTCATCCTCTCTTCCCGCCATTTCAAGTCCCGTCCCCCCGACCTTGCCATCACGACAAGCAGCTGCGATTTGACTGGGCAACGGATTCCATCTTAAGCATCATATTTTTTCAGTTTCTTCATATAATTTAGTAAATTTACCAAGCTTTGTCTCGATATGAATTGTAGTTTATCGTCCTCCTGTAGGTTTAGGTTTTAGTACACTTGAGTTGTTAATTTGATCTATTACTTACTATACCTGATTCGTTCTTCTTATTCCGTTATCTTCCTGATGGATTTGGGGATCTGAAATAATTATAGGTATAGTTCTCAAACATGACCAGAGAGGACATCGAAAGTGGGAGCCAGGACATGGTTATTGATGAGGGTAAACCTGAAGGCGGTGAACGGATGCAAGGGAACGCTGCTCCTGAAGGATTTAACGTCAATTATCTCAAAGTCTATTACGGTAAATTATTCATGTGAATTTACTCTTGCCTCTGGATCGTGTTGATTTAGCTAGATTTCAATTTTCTAGGATTAGCTCATTCATATCTAATTTTCTTGTTGCTTTTATTTGTGGCAGGAAAGCTTTTTCCACACGCTGATATGTTCAAATGGATGTCCTATGGAAACGGTGAAACTGCTTATCCTAATCACTGCGTGTGCGTGTTTAGTGTGTGCGCGCATGCGAAAGTAATTTTGCTGAAGATTACTTAATTTATATTTGTAGATGGGAAGCATCCTGCCTGTGATCAGTCCTACTTTGGCCGAAGAGAATTTTCGTTCACACTGGATAATGACATTTATCTCCGCTTTCAGTCTTTCAACAGCGCATCTGAACTTGAAAACTCTATCAAAGAAAAGTGTCCTTTTAAAATAGATATCGGGCCTGTATACAGCGTGGATGTATGATTTTCGATATCGTTCCTGATTATGTCGAACTGATGCATGTTTCCTGTGACAGTTAATGCCTGACTTATTTCACACTAGATTTTGTCCTAGTTTTAAAGTCGCATAATGAACTAAGAAGTTTAAGCATACAATTCTAATCAAAGATGAAAACTACATCTTAAGCTAGTTTTCGCAATTTTCTTGCCTGTAATGTTGACTTTAAAATCATTTTTCTGCTGCAGCCAGCAAAGAGACATGCATATGCACAAAGTGGTGATAATGTTTTCGCTCCAGTGGAGAGGGAGCTTATTTTTGATATAGTAAGTTAATTAACTTGTGAACATACTAAAACAATCACAATTTAACTGAAATCTTGACTATGAGGGCCTGTTTATTTGACTCGTACTTCCTTCGGCAGGATATTACAGATTATGATGATGTTAGATACTGCTGCTCAGGAGCTGATGTTTGCTTGGACTGCTGGCCGCTAATGACAGTTGCTATCAAAGTGATTGATGCTTCCCTCAAAGGTAGGGGTGACATTTGTTTTCCTCCTTGGTCCAAGCAAACAAAGAAGACAGACTGATCGGTATCAGATTTCTTTATTTGAATAGTTAGGGGGCATCTTTAAGCAATTGTATTTTAAATGAACACAATCGGAGTGGCTTATAGCTCTTGTTAATGTTGCAATATTAAGGCGTCATGTTATATGGAGAGATGATGCTAGAAAGTTACTCCATTTGCTATAAGTTTCCACTAACATTAATGAGAAGGTTTAATATAAAGTGTCGGAAGCTACGTACTGTTAGTTTTAATAAAGTACAATATTGGCCCTGTGTGTTATTTAATTTTTATCATCTCCTTTACAGATGCCATAGCTTTACACTTTGCTTTTAACTCCTCTGTTGCAGATGATTTTGGTTTTAATCATATTCTTTGGGTATATAGTGGTCGACGTGGTGTTCATTGTTGGGTTTGTGATGGGAAAGCAAGAAGGTTATGCCGCAGACATTTGATCATTCTAATAATTTGAACACGTTTCATTTTCCTTACCTTATGTCATGACACAAAATTACACAAACTGTACTGCGGTCGCTCCTGCAGGTTGACAAATGAACAGAGGGCATCTATTGCTGAATATTTCCGTGTATACAAGGTGGTATACCATTCTTTTCAAACTACTTTGAATTTGAAAGGTATTTTTATGGTATAGAGATTTATGGAATTTATTAAATCTGTTCAGGGAAATGAAAACAGTCATAAAAAGGTGTCTCTATCGGATCCTCTGCATCCATTCCTTGGGTAAGTCTTAATATTTTTACTTTCTAATTCTGGGCCCATTTTTCCTGTTCTAAGACATGTTTTATCTCTGCAGGAGATCATACACTGAAGTTCTAAAGGACTTCTTTGAGTCAAAATTGCTTTTAAGTCAAAAACTTTTTTCCACTGAAGAGAGATATGAGAAGATCCTGGAGATGATTCCGGATGAATGTATGAATTTTTTGCCCTTTCTTGTGTGAAAAAATGTTCTTAACCATAATACACGGCGTTATCTTTGCAGCTATCACCTCTGAACTTCGGGGAAAGTGGCAGGACAATAAGCGATCCTCCATCTCAAAAGAGGACACTAATGTTGTTAGATGGGAGCAACTAAAACGTATACTGCAATCAGGAAAACACAAGGTATGAAATATTTAATATAATACAACTGTCTCTATAGGAACCTTGTACTTGAAAATCAGCATCCATGGCATGCTAGCATGAATGGTAGGGAAAAAAAAAACTAATTTCTATACAATACATTGGGTTTAGAATTTTTCATTTATCTAAGGCGTCCAGATGCATTAGATTGGACTAGGAGATATTTAAGGTAGTTTTGTATTTCTACAATTACTTTATATTCTAGTAATACCTTGGTGATGTGTTGTCTGGTTATAATGAGGTCAGTTACTCTTACATTTTTATTTGTGATGTTAAAAATGTCAAGTGCTGGTTTCTTAGTACTATCTATCCAATGGATAGCAAATAGGCAATAGTAAGGTTTTGAAGGAGCTAATCTGGGAATAGTAAGGATGAATAAAATTGTGACAGAGTTAATGATGGATTCATGAAAACTATTGGGCAAGGAATTCTCTAATCTAGTAAAGTGCAAGGCAATTTTATTAGGACTTTGTTATTTTGTTTGGCCTCTTTCCTTGTTTCAGGCACAAGGACCGCAAATGTGTGTCAAAGAGATTGTATTCTCTTTTACCTACCCCAGGCTTGATATGGAGGTTAGCATAATCCCCTCTCTGTTTCTTACACTCTTCTCAGGGTCATATATCAGCATGGATAAAGAAATATATATTCCTTAGCGAAATACTGACATCTATGATAACTCTTGTCATCTGGCCTATCTTTTTGTGATCTAGGTTTCAAAACACATGAATCATTTGCTAAAAGCACCTTTCTGCGTACATCCAAAAACAGGTTAGGCCAGGAATATTTGTTAGCACTGAATATGAACGGCCATGGTAATAAAAATGTTGACTGGATATCACATTATTGGATACTGTTCTTAAAACTGCAAAGCATTTTCTATACGCCTCAAACTCCAAAAATTATTAAAATTACAGAGATGTTCAAACTTTGGCGATGGAATTCATATGCTTATTGCATGAAACCTTGAACATGTGATATCTGCAAACATCTTTTATGGCAGATATTAATTAGTTGTGGTGTGATTTTAGTACTTCCATAGTCATTTATTCTCCTTATTCCAGGTCGTGTTTGTGTTCCTATTGATCCAAACTGTTGCGAAGAATTTGACCCCACATCAGTACCAACCCTTTCCAAGGTAAATTTGTATGGAATGGTCGTATTTATTACCATTTATTTTCATTTCTGTAGATGCTTTCCAGTACAATTTTTTTTTTCAAACCCAGTTGAAGTGTTTTGTAAAATTTTCATCTAAGAACAATATAAGTTTTTTTTTTTTTTTCCCTAATGATGCAGATTTTGAATAATTCCTGATTTCTATGTGATACAATCACTACACTTTTCCCATAATTACTCCATGTATGAATAGTATTACTGAGCTAACATTAAAAATTTATATAACCTATTCTGAAACTGCTTATTGGAACCTGTGCAATTGTGGCTTCTCCCTATTTTATTGTAATGGTGTAAGCTTTGTAAAATCTGAAGAAAGGGCCTAGCCAATTCCCACCTCTAGCATTATTTCTAGTTTAATCTTTTGTAGTCTTAATATTTGTTCATGTAGCCAACTGCAAGTCGTGTGAACAAAAGCTTTGGTAAGTTGTTCCCGTAGCTCATCCATAAGTACTCCATCTCGGCTCTGCCAATTGCATCTTGATTTCTCCAACAGTATCGTCTTAGCATTTGGAATCATATGTTAGTGGCTGGGTTTTCATCTTCAGCATAATTGAACTCTTTTATAGACTTACTTTTGGGCTATTAATTAGTTTATGTTGGACTTTCTTGGGAACTTCAATGGTTTTCTTGTTTATGCTGTTATAAAACTCAACTCTATTAATCGTTTTCTATTATGAATGAATGTTACTCACCGCTTCCTTGCCTAAATGCCTCCTTATTCACGTGAGCTAAAAGCATCCAGTTAATGTGCCTCTTGATTAATAGGCATGTGATTAAACTATTCAAATATCTAGTTTTTTTTTACTGCGCATTTGATTGTTTTTCTCTTTAGAAATCTCCTTGGTGGAGCACATTTACACCTTGTTTTTCAAAAGTAAGATAAGTTTTATCAAAGGATCAAGATGGAACTAACAGTACATATGGAGTATACATCAGATACACCTAATTAGAGAAAGGAAGATCAAGAAAATTATGGAAGCTTAAGCTAGAGGAAAGAAAGCTTCGAATTCCTCCATTGTCCCTTTGCTGTCTTCGAAGCTATTTTTCTTTCTCTCGCCATGTGCACCGAATTAAACATATCGGGATCATTCTCGACAACTCACAAGATCTTGCTGTGATCACTTTCAAATCTGGTCTCCAGCGTACTGGTAAATCTGCCTCCAGTCAGGCATCACCCAATGTAGCCAAGAGAACCAAGAACTGCACGCTACACAATTCTAGCAACTCAAAATGAAGTAATTGGTGGAAAGCATTTTTCTCATCCCTCATACACATCAAACACCACTCTGTTACCATAACATGTCTCTTTTGTACCTTTTTCAAGGTAAGGATCTTCCCTAGTGTACCCATCCAAACAAAGAAAGCCGCTCTCAGGTGGGTTTAGTCCTGCAGATGGACTTCTATGGAAGTTAATATTATGACACGGGATCAATGCACTATAGATTTTCACTCCGATTTAAAGCAAGCCCCCACAGTTGCCAGCAACAACGTACTGATTCGTCTTAGGAAGATTTCTTAAACAATATTCCAAAGTAATATATAACAGTGATTCCATCCTTCCCTCAAAGTCAAATACCTTCGGATCAACCAAAAATGGTTCTAGAACCCCATGGTTTTGTGGAGTCATGGGTGAGAAAAGTAGCACTAGCACCTTATCAGATTTGCGTGAGGAAATATTATGGATGAATTCTTTTAATTTAATGCAGTTAGTGGAATTTGTCTACTGGATCTCATGGCATCCCATTTGATTTTTGTTGAATTTGCAGCTTTTAGAAGAAATGAACACGGGAAGTTTGAGAGCAGATATTGATAATGGTATGCCAATACAATGCTTGCTCCCTTCATCACTGATACCATTTGGTTTTTTTTTTTTTTCCCAGTACCATTGACGGTGTTGTAAGTTTTATTGATGCCAGAATGGGATAGAACCTCATTGGGGAAATCAGTTAGGTTTTTCAGATCATCATTCTTACAGCCTCTACTGAAGGCTTGCAAGGTATATCTCAAACTCTCTTGTTGCTCCTTGTGTCAATATGAGAAATTGCATCATGTCCAGATTTGCTTTGACACGTCTCTGCTTAGTAAGGAATTTCAGGCTGCAATTTTGAGTTTTGATTGGGTCGTTTTCACTCTTATGTTTTATTTTAGTCTATGCCTATTTTAGAATATCAAGTGTCGGCTAAAACACAGACTATTTGAGGAAAGGAGGTCTTGTAAATGATTCTAATAGAACTTCCCCAACTACCGTGTAGTAGAAACTTGCTAACTGTGTTTCTAGAGGTCTGAAATGAAGTTGTCCTTTTTCTTTTCCTACGCCTTTTCAAGGAATGTCTAAGGGGTTTACTTATTTATGTCTACTGATTCCACTTATACATATGCTTAATATGTAAATATATAAATCCCTTTTTCTTTTAGATTTTTCTGCTGAAGCAACTAGTTTTACAGAAGGAAGTATTAGGTTAACCATGCAATTCATGTAATATTGCAGGAAGAGATAGAAAACTCCTACAATGCGAAACTGCAACACTCAAAGAATTCCCTGAATTGGTAGTGTTTCTCTAATTACTTCATCACACCATGCATCCGGCTAGGCTATCAGAGTTGGTCTGATTATTGGTATGATTATATCTGAAGGAACTGAAACGATAATTATGGAAATTTAGCTAAAGGTTTGTGAATGTCAGTCTGTTACTGGATGAATGTTTATTGTTGTTGGCAGACCCCATTCTGTTTATATGATGTCAATTTTTGGTTTAAGAGAACTTATAAAGTTTCATCTCATATCTTATTCTGCTGATTGATATATTGCAACAACCCGCCGGTCCAAAATCTCATGCTTTGGTTCCCCATTTAGGAGAGATTTCATTTACTAAATGTACCCTTTCCATATCATGTTTATAACAATAAAAAAGCATTGATGTTCATTAATGTAAGCCCCTACCTAGATTTCTTGACTACGTTCTATGCTATTCATAAGTCTCACACACCATACACTACACACTTTTTTATTTTTTTTTTATTTTTTATTTTATTCTTTTTAAAATAATTTAATTCTTCTACTCATCATCTATTTATCACATATTTGGTAAAAAAAATAATAAAAAGAGTGGTGTGTGGTATATGAGGTTTATGAATATAAATTTTCTTTATGCAAACACATCAATTTTCTTAAAGCCAGGTACTAGGAATTTCTCTTTTTTATTTTCTTCGTGGAGTTTTGTGTCGTTGCCGGTAGGGTGGGATAATCACTTTTAGAGTAACTACAATCCAAAAGCTCCTTTAACTTTGTCTTGGATTCTGCATGATTCCCTATTAAAACAGGTTCTTGACAAAACGAATGCTTCCATCTTAAATTCAAATTAATTAGGATCAGAAAAGTTTTAGCTTGAAATGGACATCAACTTTACTGCAAGTACCTGTCTACTTGGCGTGCAGATAGGGGCATTTTTCTACTCAATTTCACCAGAGGAGATTGGCCCCCCAACATACAATCAAGCATTTTGTGGTCACTTCTGTGTTTGACGTTTGTATTTTTTTCTTACCTTGGTTAAGATGGTACAAAAAAGTATAGGGGTCGCAAACTCGCAATAGTTCGAAAGGACAAATACTGCACGGATTCGATTCCAGGGTGCTTGTCCTTATAATCTAATAAGCAGTATCGCCATCTCCCTCAGTTGTATTGGCATTAGACTAGAACCACATATCTATGACCTGGACCACCTCCTCCCCTAAAGCTTGCTTACGTTTGTTTAAGAAGCATGGAGGACAAGCCGGGGAACACGGCCGGGTCGAAACTCTCAATTTAAGAAATCGGTTTTATTTTCCTCCCGTCTTGTGGAAGGGCAAAATAGCAAATTTTCATTTACATTCTGATTAAGTAAACAATGCAATCTTGTGTTCCAAAATCCAACTTGTAATTTCATAAATTCATCCTCTTTGAGCATAAAAAAATACATATGTTCTGTAATACATTATTACCATGACTTGGCCTGATCTTTGTAATCTAGTACCAGTACCCTCTTTGATTTCTCCTGCAATCTTCTTATTTAGTATAACATACTTTTAAATGTTCAGGCAACTAAAAAAAAAAAAAGAGAAACTGTAAGAGACTTTATTCCAGAACTCAAAACATAGCAATGTAAAGTAAAGGTAAAACACGATTTACATATGAAATCCCCGTGAGGAGGGCAACTACCTCTAAGAACATATTCTTAATGCCTTCGTACAAAAAGGCAGAAGGCGAAAATATATCCATAATAATAACCTCTGGCATAGCCAAGAGAAACCCTAAAAGGACTAAAACTGGAACAAGAAAACATTTGACTACGGAACCCTCACCGACACTACCATTTACATTTGACTTGGTATTTTCTCCTCAAAAAGTTGCTACATTTTTCACAAATTCTGCTTGAGAAACGAGTTCTCTAATTAGCAAGAACTTCCCAGATCAATTCGGGATCGAAAGACGGCATCGTCTCCAGCGAACATCCTTCGGTTTCAGGTTCCTTTGCCGGTGCCATCGGACACTCCGTTGAAACAGAGGACGGTGAGTTCTCGCACTTTAGAACGTCCTCGGAAACTTCGGATGATAACAAGTCGCTCCCCCAACTATTAGGGGGAGCCAATGGCTTCACCCGTAACGATAAAGAAGAAGACGACGACGACGACGGCCCAACCTTCATTGCCTTCTCAATCTCGCTACCATTGGCGTCAACCTTCGTACTGCATTTCTTAACATTCTTTTTAGCTCTCTCTCTTTTCATCTTCTGACGAATCGCTTGGATTTTGGAATCCACCGAGCTCTTCAAGGCATTCAATCTCGCACAATCTCCGAATACTAACACACTTGGATCCGTAAGATTTGGGAAATTCAAGCGCGCATATTCGCCACGAAGCTTACAAGCAGCACGGTCGTAGGCGTAAGCAGCGGCTTCAGCAGTGTCAAAGGTGCCCAACCAGACTCTCATTCTGTTCTGGGGTAGTCTAATCTCTGCGACCCATTTGCCCCAGTGCCTCTGCCTCACTCCTCTGTATAACTTTTTCTTGTATGGAGTTATGAAAGCGCTTGAGCACACAGAGCTCTGGAATGGGCTGGCCGCCGACCTGCGAGTAAACGCACCGTTTGCTTGGCTTTCTTGGCAGAACTTCTGGAGAAGATCTCTTTGGCGGAGGTAAACAGAAGAGCCTAGAGGCTCAAAAACGGGGCTGGTGATGGTGTTTGATGAATCGCAACGAGAGAAAATTGAATCCAAGGTGTTGGTGCCCCCTGTTAATATGAGTTGAGATAACGATGATCGGATATCGGCACAGTCGGTGAATGCGACGGGAAGGTTGTGGTCTCGACTTGTATCCATAGTGGATAAAATTTTTTCTCGTTGTTCGTTTTCCGTGAAAATTGGAACAGACAAATCGGTAGGAAATCAATGTGCAGTAAACGAGGCCACTAAAAACTGTCCTTTTTTCACGAGAGATGGTGGAAATTAGAACAGAATGGTAAGAAAACGAAAAACTGCAAATGGATGAAGACAGTTTTGATAGTCTTTCGTTACCAAAAACAGAGAGAAGATGAAAAAGAATGAGAAAAGGAACTTAATTTTTATCTCTGAAATAGAGTGATCCAAGGAGTTACGTGGATCACTGAAGAACTGTAGGGATACAGGGTTCAAAGAAGAAGTTTCGGGTTCTTAAGGAAAGCTTAACAAAGGAGCAGAGTTACCATGAAAGAAAACTCAAAACAGAAGGTTTGGCAGTAAGAGGCAGAGGACCCAATTGAGATTTCCTTTTCCGAAATCTCACAACAAATATTTCGAAGTACTGTGTTAAGAGTTGAGACCAAGCTCGGTCTTCCTTGGTGTATTTATAGCTGAAGAGATCATCGAGGCATGGCCCTCCACATTGAGCTGTAACTCCCTCTCTCTCTTCATAACAGCCCAAATCTACAGTAGTTTGAACTTGAGTTCTACAGAGAGTGGGGCCTCTTTACGAGATGACTTTGAGGCCCTCAGGTGATTTCTTTTCTACGAATCCCCATCATTTTCTGCGATTTAATTGTGGATGGGTGTTGAGAATATTTTAATATTTTTTTAACATGTCATATTATTATTTAATATTTTATTATTTTTTTATATATTTATTATTATTATTTATAATATATTTCAATACTTCTTAACATCTAAATCTAATTTTAATTTTTCTTACCATTTGTATAATGAGTTAAGTTGATATAAATTAAATTTTTTTTTTATAAATAATAATAAATTAAAATGATGAAATGAATTTTATATGATTCACTTAAGATATGTTTGGATGTTAATATAAATTTTTATATATTTATAAAAAATTAAAAAAAAATTATGAATTTTGCATATAAAGAAATATTGAGTTAAAAAATATTATGTCTAATGTATAAAATTATTTTAAATTAAAATGAGTTTAATAATTTAAAATTAAATATTTAAATATTGACAGTTTAAAATTACATTCTTGTACAACTTTTTATTTTTTTTATTTACAAATTAGTTTGAAGGGTGGCTCTACGGCCACTGGAACTCCTGCTAGTGTATTTTTTGTGCTTATATATATATATATATATATTTTATAACACTTTTAAATATTTAAAATAAAAATAAAAATTAATAATATTATTAAAAAATAACTCCTTAGTCACTAAATAAAAAAAAAAAAAATTAAAAATCCAGCTGAAGCTCTAGAAGAGCAACATTTCCTAATTTGAATGTTCAGAGATCCTTTGGTAAAGTACACCTTGCCTGCATTCGTAGTAGAAAGATTGCGTGGAAGATCCGATAATTAATTCCTTGCTTCTTTTGGCTTCCTATCAACCTACTAAAACTGTTATCGACTGTAAAATTAATATCTAGATTCCCACCTTTTTTTTCGAATAAATAAATCATCAACCTCATCAAAATTAAAAACAAAAGAATTTATTCTTTTTTCTTTTTTCTTTTTATTAAAGAAATGAGTATGGAAAACTAGATGATGCATATAGGTTTAATTTGAATATAGAAATGATTTAGTTTCATCTCATTTTATTATTATAATTTTTTAAAATTTTTATATAAAATATAATAAATAATTTAATTTTTTAAAATTTTAAAATAATAATAATAATAATAAAAATAATATTTTATTTAACTTTTAATTTTTATATAAAATTATCTCATCTCAGCCTACTATCTAAAATACACCTTAATCTATTTATATATTAGTTTTTATGTAATCATTTAGATAAAAAAAATAGTAAAATTCAACATGATATTTTTTTTAAATAAATGATATATGCACAGTTTTTTTATGATATTTTTTTATAACCATATTTTAAAATGAGTGTATTTATACAAAATGATATTATTTTTATAAATTATTTTATAAAGGTATTTTTAGTTTAAAATAAAGATTATATAGGTAATTATAAAAAAAAAAATCGTATTTCTATCCTTTTGCCTATTTTGTTTTTCATAAAACTTGAATGGGACGTGGCTAGGAAACCGAGTCATAGCGGCAGTGTCAGAAGAAGGACAGTGAATCACGAGTGTAAGAGACGTATAAGGGTTGAGTCTTGACTTTCCCCACCTCGAGGTTTCAAATTTGTTTCTTTCTTTTTACTCCTGTGCCACTCACTGGGCCCTGCCAGGTGACAGGACCATAGGAGAAGAGAGCAACAAGAAAATTAAGCAAATAGTAATAAAATAAATTGAATTAAAATATTTTATTAAATTTTTAAAAATTAAAATAAATAAATATATTATTATAATATTATTTTTTTATATTATTTTAAGTTTAAATTTTAGAAAATTATTATATTTTATGTTTTATTTAAAAATTTAAAAAAATTATAATAATTAAAAAAATATTTATATTTAAATAATGTTTAAAAATCAACAAGAAACTTTATGAAATGATTTTTCAAAACATCTCCTAAACCTACTTTTTCAAATATTTATTTTAATATAAATTTATTTATTAGTTTATTTATTAATACATGTATATACCTATACACGCACAAACACTTTGATAATGTGTAGAATTGTCACATCAATATAGATAAAATTAAATAAATTATTAAATTGCAGCTCTTAAAAAGATACCTTTTAGATTTAATAATTTTATTCGTCATCTCAGTATATCGTATATTACATTTATTTTAATTTTTTATAATAAATATATAATATGAATAATTTAATTAATTTAATAAAAATAATAAATAACATTAAAATATATGAAATATATAAGGTAGAATAATAATTCGCATCCCCCTTTCTCGATTTATCATAGTAGCCAGTCTTTTTCTAGGTATTGTCCCTCGTAACATCTCTGCCACGCGTCTCCTTTTCTAACATTTCTACATTTTCGTTTCGTCTCGTGGGGATTATTATTTGTCTTCTTCTCGTTACAAACTATTTAAATTTGAGAAATGAATTTATACAATTTTCAAGTAGGTAAAATTTATGTAAATTTTTTATATATAAAAAAAAGATTCTATATTAAAAAATTATGAAAAAAATATTTTTTATTACTACGATTCACTTTTTTAATAAAAGACATACGAAATTTATTTATTTATAACTTATATCAAATATTACTCTTTAAATTTTAATGTTCTATTTAATTGATGTACCAATTATTTAAATAACTAAATAATATCTTAAATAAGATATATGTATGATTAAACCGATCAAACCTAAAATGGACAACAATATATATATATATATATATATATATATATATATATATATATATATATATATAACAGCTCGTACTCTATTTTCTATGAAATGAATTATCTTATCTTCTCATTAGTTTTAAGGAATATTTGGATTCAAGTCTTTACTCACCTTTATTATCATTGGGTAATTTAAGGTGTGTAATTTGATCTTGCGCACTCCTATAAAGATAAAAATAAAAAAATAAGAAGTGAAATTTATCATTAAAAAAATAAAGTTTTTCATATATATTTCAAATTTATTTAATTTTTTTAAAAATAAATATGCGAGATTTACATAATTTAAAATTACAAATATTATTTATACTATTAATTCAAAACTTGTTATACTAATCAGTTTTTATTTGATGGTGTACTTGTATGCCATCTACTTCCTCCATGCACGATTATGCGATTTCAACTAACGATGTTCGGCCTTCTACTCTTACAAAAATATGGATCATCCTAACGAATGCCATATCACACAGGCAACCCACATAATATATAGTTAATATATATGGGTAAAGACTAACCTATAATTAAGTAAGAAAGATGGCTAAGAGATAGACAAGGTTAGAAATTCATTAGTTAGAATGATATGATCCTTTCATGTTTAAGCAATCGTGGAAAACAAAGTTCATGTTGATGCCATTTTCAATCAAGCAACCAATAATAATTGTGTTGATGACGTGTTTCACACCGCCAACCACGCGAAAGATCTGCCACAGAAAAAAGGGGGAGGGACTTGTTACCTTGAGGACACTTTGATGCCAAAGTCAGAATAATATGAGAGTATGTATACGTAAAAGATGCAGTCAATTTAGTTATCTTTTAATTACCTCCCATAGGCTATTTATAGAAACATAGAGAAGAATAGATAACCATTCTCTAAAGATATACCTCCACAGTTTCCCTCATTAATTGGAGTGATCCATTCTTATTATGTCAGCGTTGCTATCTGCAGACTATTTGGTCGTTATCCATTCGACAGCCTGTATACAATCCGTCTTAGGCTGCTGGGCTCATGGACTTAAGAATTGTATAACCAAATTGGGTCCACAAGCACTAAAAGGTCCCCTTCAATTACCTCGCTAATTTTTTTTCCTAGCAACACGTGGGAAATTAATCCATAATTGACCCTACCTCGCTAGTACTAGATAGGTAATGATTGATAGCCTTGGCAAACTCTCTATTGGATATATTTATTATCTCATAAACGATTTGAAAACCGCCTTCTTGCGTTCATCGGGTTACGACATGTGGTCACAATCGTTCCTTTATTCATTCTTTTTGGTTTTCAAGAATACTAACTGTCAGCACATGGACAACCTCTTAGCTTCTCCCCCCTGCCCTTTCAGAATCTCATTATTACTTTCTTTGTTCGTGTCTTTTCCCTCCTTTTCTGGTTTACTATCATCGAAACGTCTCCACTTCGCTCTTCTTTGGGTTCTTGCTCTTTCTTCTTTCTTTGTTTCCCTTTCTTGCTACCACTTGCATCTCCTTATCTAATGGCTTGCTACAGTACTTCATCCAGTTGTTCAATAATGGAAACCCTTTTTAGGGTTTCTACTCCTTTGGAAATCGAGGTTTTCGAGAGACAGGCTGCTCCTTCTTTTGAAGGTTTCTCCTAGAGCTTGACTATTTTTAAGAAGGAGTTAACCAAGCTCCGGACGAGTTGCAGGGTTCCCATGTCAATGGAGTTGGTGATTCCTTCTCCCGATGAAGGTGCAGTAGATGAGGAAGGCTTTTCTGGATGTGTGACCCTTACAGCCATCTAAGGACCTTATTAGGGATTTTCCTGTTCGAATCATTTGGAGGAAGATCCCTGATGATAAAGATATATCAATTTTCCTTTCTAGCATGAATTAGAACGCGTTGATGCAGTTCTGTCTTGGGCAGCAGAGCACGATAGTAAGACCAAGGACAATGCCTTTTGGACTGATAAACTACTATCGAAAGCCTATATCGATAGATTTCTTATCATGCCCGATCGCTCCCATGTAAAAGGACAACAGTTGAAGCCTATTCAGAAGGCTTCTAAGAAGAGGTCTGCTGCCCCACCTTCCTCAGAAACCCTTGCCAACATCCTCGTCGAGAGGATGTTGAGACGCCTAACACCCGCCCTATTGAAACTACAAAAGGAGCGATTGTTGACAAAAACTTGGATAAGTCTGGAAGTGCCCCAGGCTGCCACATCAAGCCTTGTAAGGGACATGCCTCAGGCTTCCTCATCGCCATCTGAATCCCCCCGTCTCTAGGACCAAGACGGGTTTATGGGCTCAACCCTTATGGACTTGGCCACCATTCTAGACTACAAATCCCTTGTTGGTGGTCCGAGAGCTACTGATGCCTTTGAATTCCCCTCCCTCCTTGACTCTGCCCATTGTGATGTTGAGGCCCACTCTGACATTTTCAATGCCTTTTCTATTAGCGTGGCTGGGACCCCAACCATGCAGTCATGAGTTTGCATCCCACAGACGACACCACTATTAAGCGACGTGTTTCATACTGCCAGCTACACAGAAGATCTACCACAAACAAAAGGGAGTGGGACTGGTTGTCCTAAGAATACTCCGATATCAAAATCAAAATAATATGAGAGTATATGTATATAAAAGATGCAATCAATTCAGTTACATTTTAATTACCTCCCGCGTGCACTAAAAGGCCCACAAGCACTAAAAGGCCCCCTTCAAATTGGTTGGATGACTTGGATATCTTGATGATCACGTTGCATGATTGGTCGTGGTGCATATGCATCCATGATTTAATAAAATAAATAAAGTACAAAAAATAATATTATTAATATCACGCAGGCAACCCATATGAGTTAATATGGGTAAAGAAAAACCTGTAATTAAGTAGAAAAGATGGCTAAGAGCTAAACAAGGTTAGAAATTGATAGTTAGAATGATATTATCCTCACATGTTTAAGCTGTCGTGCAAGAAAAGTTCACTCCGATGCGATTTTGCAAACAAGTGAGCAATAATAATTGGTCAAATTGATTTGGGGGTATTGGTGATCATGTTGATTAGTCATGGTATGGATGCATGATTTCAATAAAATAAATCAAGTACAAAAGATAAACATTAAGATTTGGCGTGATTCGATATCGAGATCACGAAGCTTATAGATGAAATTACCATACATACGTATCTAATACAAATTCTCAAACTGGCTCTTTCACCCCCTTCAAGTCTTGTCGCATATGATGCTTTAATTTCGAACAAGTTGTCTCAAAACAGTTCAAAATCAAATTGTCATGTTCCTCTGATTGCTCATATTATAATCTATTTATGTAGCAGATGGCATGTACCCTTATCGTTCGTACAATTAATGGTAAGCAAGAGCATTCATTTGCATAGCTTTGAGCAGGCAAACTTTTTGAGTCATCGTCCCTCAAAAGATCACCTAAAAAGATGAAACACACGTACTGCCTACCTCTCTCTCCATTTCACGGGTAAGGTAACAACTTCTAAAAAGATACTACAAAATCTCAACCCCACATGCCCAAATTTAATTCTTCTCAACATATAGAGATCTGTGATAGACGGCCAATATATAGAGAGAGGTTATTTATTTATTTATAATTTTCAATCATTTAAATGAACATGATTCACTTAATAGGAGATGCCATCTTTAATCACACGTATTAATATAATATATTTTAATTAATTTTATATCTTAACCATTTAAACAGATAATTATTTAAAAAATAATATTATTTACAGTTATTGAATGTGTAAATATTGTGTAATTATTTTAAAAAAAATAAGATTTATGATTAAAAAATTAATTTTTTATCATATAAATTTTATATTAATTTTTTTTAAATTATACGACGCCTATATAATAACAAATGTAAACATCATTTTTCTTGCTTAAAATGCCCGAAATTAACGAATTATAAGCATTCGAAAGAAAGATTCTGGCGTTGAAAACCACAAAGGCTGAATAAGGTCGTTGACCTTCTATGATAAAAAAGTACTTCTGGTTTTGCATGTGAACCACCGACCTAGCCTTTTAATTCTTACGAGTCAATCGCCAGTTGGCCGGTTTCCCTTAGGAGAAAAAAAGAAAAAGAAAAATATAGTTATAAGTATAATTATGTATTAATTTATATATTAATTTAATGTGATTAATTAAAAAATAAATTTTATTAAAAATAGTATTAATTTAAATTTTAAATATAAATAAATCAGTATTAATATGCAGATTAGTGCGTAACTTTATTTATATGTAGTAAAATTTAAAAAAAAAAATCTGATATGAGAAGAGTCAGGTACATATAATTATTTTTACTATTTTAAATATATTTTTATTAATATAATTTATTAAAATAATTATTTTATATTTTAAAAATATAATACAGTTAATTATATTAATAAAATATATAAAAATAACTACAAATAAAATTTTTAAAATAAAAATATGATCATTAAAATTAATATAATATTTTTTAAAAATTAAAAATTAAAAATTAAATTATTCTTTAGAACGGCAATGGAGTTTTGCTTTGTTGCTCCCAGAGCAAAAGTGAACAACAATGGAGTTTTTGAGTCGAAATAAATCCCCCGAAAAGGTGTATTTTGGCAGTATGCGTTGTTAGTCATTGCTCAATCGTAGAAGCAAGCCGTTTGATGCCGAATATTTGCGTGGTCCTTGCTCCTGAGCTCGACACGTTTACCCATCCTTTTTCTCTCTCTTTTGCCCACATCAGCCCTATTCCACGTGTCGTTCTATCAAGTATTTTTTGTTCTTTTTTTTTTTTAAAATTTTCTTCTCGTCTTCTGTGATATCATGCTGCTGTCATGAAGGGGAAATCACATCATGCTGACGCATGTCTGGGCCCAGTGAGCCTCTTACATGGGCCCAAGCCCATGTGAATTGTGATGGTGATCTGTCAGGATGTAGGTGACTGGATCACTTGGCCATTGGTTGGGAGGCTGCATGCATGGGGTGTTAAATACACTGCAAGCAGTAAGCACCACATCTCAACAAATGGCTGGTGGGGATTGGGGCATAATAAAGATGATAACGCTTTCTAATTTTTCCCTTTTCTGATGAGTTGGGTCGGATAAATACATATCAAACCAGCTTTCATTCTCCATGTTGATGGTCAGACAAAGCTCCACCTAGAAGTTTCAGAATGTTCTTTCGTTTTATGTCCTTTAAACATCAACCGTACAAATTTAAATTTACAACATTTCACTGCATCATTTTTTTTTTCATTACTTTTAAAATGTTGGGGACGTTAAATACCAAGAATGATAGTGTTGAATACGCAAATGTTATAAATTACTTTGTGACAACATCTCAATTATTTAATTTAAGAGTTATTTTATTTTTAAACTGACCGGTATATCAACTGTAGAGCACATTATATATACCATTTAAATAGTAAGATTTCATTTATAAAACTCAAGTTTTAAAATTTATCTTCCATATTAAATTATGCTATATTATAAATACTTTAATTTAATTTATCTTCCATATCAAATTATGCCATATTATAAATACCATATGGCATGTTGTGAAAAATAAAAATAAAATAAACAATGGCAAGGTAAGATAGTGGACAAAGGGGAGCATGCAGGTGAGCCTGCATTAGTTAGAAGCAGAGCATTGGCTATTTGGAACGAATGGTTATTGAAACATAAACCAGTTGAGTGCCCAATAAATCTTAGAGGGACCATGCATCACTTATCCAACAAATAAATAAACAACAACAATAATTTTTTCAAAACTTCTTGTCGTTATCAATCTATTTAGTATTTATGGTCTTTTAGTTATAGCCGGCAGCTTGAAGTGTTCATATTTTTTCATATTAATTAGGGTCTAAAGCTATTGCATTGTCTTAGAATGGCCAGAAGAAATGGCACCAAAAGCCGCAATGTGAAGAAGATCAGATGAAAACGATTTATTATTATTGCACCACCACCACCTCCCTATTCATTGGCCCAAAACTACTTTAAGACTCAAAAGGCAAACATTTTCATTCATTAGAATCACACACGTACACACTGGCTCTTTCTACCATTCTATTTAATGTTTCAGCTTGTAAAAACCGTTGCTTCAAATGCATGCAACTATGCAAGAAAGATCTCAGGTATCCACTGTCAAATATTATCGCAAATCGCGCATAAAAGAACAAGGAAAAAAAAAAAAAAAAATTTCCGCAAATCTTGGACATATCTCAGTCTTCCACCCAAAAGGGCCGTCAAATACGGATTTAGATTAGACCAGAAATAGGATAATGAGTGTGGCCCAATGGAGTCTCATCAGGTTACCCTTTCTTCACTGCAATGAGCTGTCTTTAGACACTGGTCATCTTCGTGTTTATATTCTCAGGGCACGTATATGTATATATGGTATGTTGGATCAGGTCGGTTTGACAATTCCATTAACGTAAACTATCTGCAGCTTATAGAAATAAGTTTTAGGCCCCAGAAGTACATGAAAATGAAATATAACATGCAGAATGAGCATGCATGACCTCTTCATATGAAGACTACAGTGGACCGCTTTTAAGAGTAATGATCCAGCCTCTGTCGATCTGCTGCATTAACGTCCGTCTTTTAATGATTTTGAGAGATAACCACTTTCTTTTAATGAGGTTTTGATCATGAAATTAGATTCTTCTATACAAGGCTAAAAGGTAGTTTCCGACTTTGTTGAAAAAACTTGTGCCGATGTTATCAAACCCTGAAAATGAGGGTAAGCTGACTTTTGCAAGTCCAACACCGACGCCACTTGGACGTATCCATCGATCTTTCTATCTGCCTGTGGGGGTTGAGAGGTGTTAGGAGGGAGTTTATTGGAGCAATAAAGGCTCGTGGTTCTTTCTGCCACATCAGATATGAAATGGTACCATCGACGTTTTCTCTGGTTTTCTTTATTATTATTTTTTTGACCCATTCTCATGTTTTGCATTTTTCCTTCAAAAATAAAAGAAGATTAATGATTTTACAGACTACAAGTCTTTAAGAAACTCTGTGCGAGTACGGTTTCTTTTTTAAGGAAATTAGATCCTTTCTTTTTATATTCTACGTAGGTACCATTATCATCTGAGTAAACTCTATCTTGTTTGAGATATTAAAATCAACTCATTGTTTTTAGTTATTATAATTTTTTTAAAATTTTAAATAAAATATAATAAACAATTCAAATTTTTTAAATTTTAATATAAAAATAATAATTTAATAATATTTTATTCAACTTTCAGTTCAACTCACTATCAAAACTTTTTCAACCCAAGCTCTATACTCCTGTATTTTTTTAGGTGAAATGATGTATCCACCAAGGGATTTTAATGACAAAAGCTACCAAATATGTTTTTTTTTTTTTTTTTTAGACAATTCTAGGGTGCACCCCAAATATGCACACTGCAAATGAGTATTTTTGTTTTTTTTTTTTATTATATAAGCATTTTTTAAACATCCTTAATTATTTAAAAAAATATAAATATATTAATAATCACTTTCTTAACCATTAAGAAAAGAAAATGAAGAAAAGTACTTCAAGAATGTTGATTTTCTATAAGCTAAAGTAAGTTCAAGGCCTTCTTTGATTTGGAGGAACATAAGGGAGGCTAGTGGCTTATTGAATGAGGGGCTGAGGTGGAGGGTGGGAAATGGGAAGAAGATTTAGATTTTGAGGTAACAAATGGTTGCCAAAACCATCATCCTTTTCAGTTCAATCTCCTATCTCAGTGTTAAGAAAGTAGTCAAAAGTGGAAGAGTTTATTAGGGGCTAGCAAGGGGAATGGAAAGCAAACTTGGTTAATAAGATATTTGATAGGGAAGAGGTTGAGATGATTCTAAGTATGCCACTTAGCAGGAGTAACCAAGAAGATAAGATGTTCTGGGGTCCATCTACTAAAGGAGTATTCACTATGAGGAGGGTTTATTTTCTGCAGATGGATAGAATGAAAAGATACAAGGGTGAATCCTCGAAGGATGGGAAGATAAATGACAAATGGAGAAATATATGGGGTCTGGATGCTCCAAATACAGTTAAGGTATTTCTTTGGAAGGCAAAAAATGATATATTGGCTACAAAAAATAACTTATTTAAGAAAATGATTGTGAAAGATCCCAGTTGCCCAATATGTTATGAAGAGAAGGAGACAGTAATGTATGTACTTTGGGAATATGCAGTAGCAAACGATGTGTGCATGGGGAAATGAACAAAGTTTTGTGCAAAAATGCAAGAGAACATGCATGGGTTTTTTGGAGTTGTGGGAAAGTTTGATGGGACAATTGACTCAAGAACAGTTGGAGGGGATTGTTGTCTAGTTAAAAAATATATGGATGAGAAGGAATGAGTTACTTTTCGAGCAAAGGCTCTCATGTCTAAAGAAGCCACTGGCAACTGCAACAAAAAGTTTAGAGGAATATCAAAAAACTCGGCAAGTGCAAAAACCAGAGGCAGGGATCAGCAAAGAGACCAGACTAAGTAAGTCTACATGGTGAAACCAGAAGCAAGATTCGTAAAAGTTAATTGGGATGCCTCTCTGGATGTTAAGCAAAGGATGATAGGGATAGAGATTATCATAAGAAATGAGATGGGTGAGGTTATGGTGGCAGCATGTGATAATAGAAAAATGATTTAGAGACCAGACATAGCAGGTGTATTGCTCTATGGAAAGCTTTGGAGATTTGCAATTGCAGAGATCTCAATTTTAAGAAGGTAATCTTTGAAGGTGATGCTAAAACTATTATTATGGCAGTGGAGAGTGATGAAGAGATAATGACTTGTTTTGGTCCTTTGATACATGATATTAGACCGGTATTTAGTAATAGAAGTGATTGGCATATACAATTTACATATAGGTGTTGCCCAGATGACTAACACAAGAGGGGGGGTGAATTGAGTTGTATTAAAAAAAATTAACAATTATAAATCAAATATATAATATAAAATATAAACAAAATATGAAATAACAATAAATATAAGGAGTAAGGGTAAGAGAGAAGCAAACTCAGTATGTTAACGAGGTTCGGCCCCACTGCCTACGTCCTCGCCTCAAGCTACCCCTTGAGGATTCCCAAATTCACTATTCAACCTCCTTCAGGTGGAGATAGAAACCTATTACACCTTTGAACAACACCGCTACAAAGGATCCGTGTAGAACACCCTCTACACTTGCAATCACCTTACACGTGGTGATTCAACTATTCCCTGTGTAGAATACTTTCTACACACACAAGGGTTATACACACCCTTTTTCTGATACAAAAGCTGATAGTGGGTAGGTTATCAGAAAACACTCCTCAACGAGTGAAATAAAAACAATACAGCGCAAGCTATATCTCTCAAAATGAACAAGGATTAAGGCTCAATGTTTAGAGAAGAGAGAATGAAAGCTTTGAATGAATGTTGTATGCTCTTGGTGTTGTAAATGTGAAGCTCTCAAATGATCTATTTATAGGCATATGAGACTTCATATTCAAATTTAAAAAGATTCACATGTCAAAGACAACATCATTCACTTTTTCAAAAAATTCAAATAAAAGGTTCTTCTTTTTCAATTGTCAAAGACAACATCATTCACTTTTTCAAAGAATTCAAATAAAAGGTTCTTTTTTTTTTTCAATTGTCAAAGACAACATCATTCACTTTTTCAAAGAATTCAAATAAAAGGTTCTTCTTTATCAATTGTCAAAGACAACATCATTCACTTTTTCAAAAAAATCAAACCTAATCTTTTACTTTTGGCATATGACAAAATGAGCACACTTTCATTTTCAAAAAATTCAAACCTAATCTTTTACTTTTTGTATAAGTCTAAAAAAGCATCAATCACTTTTGAAAATATTCAAATAAAACATGCACATGTGAAAGATGACAATCAATCATCTTTAATATTTTCAAAGTTCAACCCTTTAATCAAGGCATGCACATGCAAAAGATGACAATCAATCATCTTTCAAAATTTTCAAATTTAATTTTCAAAAATATTCATGCACATGTGGAAAATGTATTTTAATGCTTTATGATAAAATATTAATTTTGAGCATTAATCCTAATTTCGAATTTTGAAGAGATTTACAACATTACTCTATAATTTTAATGTGAACTTGTTCCCTTCTTGCTCATGCTTGTTTCCTTGATGTGCTTGACTCCATTGTGTAGACAACTTGAGCTTGAGACTTCTTTATTCTTTGAATTCATTTGTTATCATCAAAATCCATGTGTAGATTTATAATCACATGAAACTTGAAACCTTGAGTTCAACAATCTCCCCCTTTTTGATGATGACAAATATTTGATAGAACTTGAAACCTATATTAATACTTAAGCTCCCCCTGAAAATATGCGTTAGTTTTTCAAGCAAAAGTATAAATATAATTCCAAGCATATATAACAAGTTTAGCAATTTAAACAATGTTAATGTTCTAGTCTAACACTTCTCCCCCTTTTGGCATCATTAAAAAGGATCCGCAACAAGTAAATGGACTGAAGAAAACGATGCGTTTAATAGTCACTATAGATAGTTGAAAAATGGAGCCGTCCGTGACCCGACAAGTGCTGCAAAGCCTCGAGGCCTAACTCTATGAGTTTAATACGGCTGAAGATTTAAACAATCGCCTGATGTTGTTGACAAACGGGATTGAAGGCTTCGAGTTTCTATAAAAAAATGATCATTTTCATCTACCGGATGCCAAAAAAATAATCACTTCTTGACCTGAGTTCTGTTTTTCCACAACGATAGAATGGCTGAACAATTCTCTTCCACTAATGTTCCAGACTTGAATCAGGAACCCTTGACGCATCAATCATCAATCTTCTCTCCTGAGGCCGTCAATACCATGATAGGAGCAGTGAACCGTTTTTCTAGTAAGGCTGATTCTGAGATTATTGCAGAATCAAGAATGCTCAGTAATCAATATGCTGCCTCTGTTACGATCATGTCTCGAAGGTTAATGGCGAGGGTGAGTGAGATTGATCATCTTAACATGCAAATATCTGAGTTACGACAGAAGCTTGCTAATAAGGATAGTGAGAATAAAAGGCTAAAGCAAGAAAACCAAGAGTTGAAAAAATTTGCAGATTGGTATGCTCATGATCTGCAACCACGAATAGAAGAGCTGGAACGAGAAAGGGTTCAGATACAAGGTCAATATCGGCAGATAACAGCAGAGGTTCATCGTTTACTAGAAAAATAGGGACAATCTACTGTTAATCTCGCTGGCTTAGTAAGAAAACTTTTGACAATGTGTGTCCAGCATATCTTGTATTTCTTTTGACTAAATAAGATTTGAAGATAAAATAGTTTGTCTTATTCTTTATGCTATCTCTATAAAATCAGTCCTGAAGTTCATCTAATCCGCATCAAGTTTTCATCTCATCTCTATAACTCATCTGCATTCCTTCAGCATTCTCGTTTTAAGCCTTCTATTCTTTTCTCAATGGCTCATTCTTCTAACATTTCTCTAGATCCATCCATGAGGCATTCTGCATCTCAACCTCCTGTTCTTTCTGCAGCTACCATTGGTGCCATGTTGCAGTAAGAAAATAATAATCTGACTAATAAGTCAGATTCTGATGCTATTTATGACTTGGTGAGTCTTGGGACTCGCTACTCTTCCTCTATTGTGGCTTTTTCTCAGCGGCTACAAGCCAAAAATCACGAAGTTGAAAAGCTCAAAGAACAAATTGTTGTACTTCAACAAATTGTTCAAGAGTCTCACACAAGGGAAGGAATCATTCGGCAGAAGAATAAACAGTTGAAATCTTTATTAGATTCTTCATTCCGCTTGCCGGTTCCCATGAATAAGAATGACATGATATTGTATGAAGAGAATGAGCGTCTCAAATATGAGGCTAAGAATCTCAAATTTATGTAAAAGTATTAAAAAAAAATCTATCTCTATTTTTATTGACTCTGGTCTATCTTTTAAGAGATATTCATAGCATGCATCATACCTATTTCTCTTCTGATCATACATAATCTATCTTCTGGTAAAGGTTTTGTGAAAATATCTGCTAACTGATCGTGTGTGTTTGTGAACTCTAACATTATATCACCTTTTTGCACATGATCTCGAAGAAAATGATACCTTATTTCAATATGCTTAGTTCTAGAATGTTGTATTGGGTTCTTTGAAAGATTTATAGCACTTGTATTATCACATTTGATTGGAATGTGATTATACATGAGTTTAAAATCTTCAAGTTGTTGCTTCATGTAGAGAACTTGAGCACAACAACTACCCGCAGCAACATATTCTGCCTCAGCAGTAGATAGTGCAACAGAATTTTGTTTTTTACTAAACCAGGAAACTAATGCATGACCTAAGAAATGGCATGCTCCACTAGTGCTTTTTCGATCTATTTTACAGCCAGCATAATCTGCATCTGTGTAGCTGATTAGATCGAAAGATGTGTGCTTAGGGTACCATAACCCTAGGTTAATTGTACCACTAAGATATCTAAGAATGCGCTTAACTGCAATTAAATGTGATTCTTTTGGAGATGATTGAAAACGTGCACATAAGCACACACTAAACATAATATCTGGTCTACTGGCTGTTAAATATAATAAGCTACCAATCATACCTCGATATATCTTCGAGTCAACTGGCTTACCGGATTCATCTTTATCAAGTTTAGTTGATGGGCTCATTGGTGTTCCAATTTCCTTAGCATTTTCCATCCCAAACTTCTTCAGTAATTCCTTAATATATTTTGATTGATTGATGAATGTCCCACTTTTTGTTTGCTTAATTTGCAATCCGAGAAAGAATGTAAGTTCACCCATCATGCTCATCTCAAATTCTTCCTGCATAGTCTTAGCAAAAACTTGACACATATTTTCATTAGTAGCACCGAATATTATATCATCAACATAAATCTGAATCAAAAGAATATCATCATTTTCATATTTAATGAAAAGAGTTGTGTCGATTTTTCCTCTTGAAAAACCTTTTTCAATCAAGAAACCACTGAGTCTCTCGTACCAAGCTCTAGGAGCTTGTTTAAGTCCATATAGTGCTTTTGTGAGTTTGAAAACATGATTTGGGGAAATATGATTTTCAAAACCTGGAGGTTGCTCAACATATACCTCTTCATTTATAAAACCATTTAAGAAAGCACTTTTAACATCCATTTGAAAAAGTTTGAAATCTTTATAACAAGCATATGCAAGTAGCATTCGAATAGCTTCTAATCTTGCGACAGGTGCATATGTCTCATCATAATCGA
Organism: Carya illinoinensis; assembly: GCF_018687715.1. Classification (NCBI taxonomy): domain Eukaryota; kingdom Viridiplantae; phylum Streptophyta; class Magnoliopsida; order Fagales; family Juglandaceae; genus Carya; species Carya illinoinensis. Next base: position 35,104,990 of record NC_056762.1, on the reverse strand, counting down.
TTCCTTCTTCTTGATTAAAACCTTGGGCTACAAGTCGAGCCTTATTTCTAGTAATGACTCCAGACTCATCTTTCTTGTTTCTAAAAACCCATTTTGTTCCAATAATAGTATAATTTTTGGGTCTAGGAACAAGTGTCCAAACATCATTTCTTTCAAATTGATTCAACTCTTCTTGCATAGCTAGAATCCAAGATTCATCAAGAAGTGCGTCATCAATATTTTTGGGTTCAATTTGAGATAGAAAAGCAGTATGATTACAAATATTTCTAAGAGATGATCGAGTACTTACACCTTGTGAAGGTTCTCCCAAAATTTGTTCAACTGGATGATCTTTCACAAATTTCCACTGTTTGGTTGCATCTTGTATTAAATTTTGATGATCTTTCCTGATGGCTCCATGTTGAACTTCCTCTATTGCTTTCTCTTTGTTGAGATTGAGACTTTCTGTGTTATTTATACCTTCTGTTTCTTCATCAATAGATTTCTTGGAGAGTGGAGAATTAGATTCATCAAATACTACATGCATAGATTCTTGTACAGTTAAAGTCTTTTTGTTGAATACTCTATAAGCTTTACTATTAGTAGAATACCCGAGAAAAATACCTTCATCAGATTTTGCATCAAACTTGCCTAAATTATCTCTGTCATTCAAAATAAAACATTTGCATCCAAATACATGAAAGTAACCAATGTTGGGCTTTTTCTCATTCCAAAGCTCATAGGGGGTTTTATCTAATTTAGACCTTAACATAACTCTATTTATAACATAACATGCAGTACTTACCGCTTCGGCCCAAAAATAACTAGGCAAGTTGTTCTCATTGAGCATTGTTCTTGCCATCTCTTGAAGAGATCTATTTTTCCTCTCTACTACCCCATTTTGTTGAGGAGTTCGAGGAGCAGAAAAATTATGAATAAAACCGTTTTCATCACAAAATGTTTCAATATTTTTATTAACAAACTCTTTTCCCCTATCACTTCGGATACTTGAAATAGTATAGCCCTTTTCATTTTGAATTCTCTTGCATAACTTGGTAAAGGCATTATGTGCCTCATCTTTATGAGCAAGAAAGATGACCCAAGTATATCTACAGAAATCATCAACAATAACAAATGCATAATATTTTCCTCCTAGACTTGCAACTCTATTTGGTCCAAAAAGATCCATGTGTATCAGTTGCAATGGTCTAGTAGTGGAAATATGTTTCTTAGTTTTAAAAGAAGTTTTTGTTTGTTTACCAAATTGACATGCATCACAAATTTTGTCTTTAAGAAAATATGTTTTTGGTAAACCTCTCACAAGATCATTTTTTGAAAGTTTGGAAATAAGTTCCATGTTGGCATGACCTAATCTTCTATGCCATAACCAACTAGTTTCATTTTGAGCTGACAAGCAAATAGCATCTTATGAGGTAATTTCTTCAAAATCAATTGTATAAACATTATTGTTTCTAAAAGCAATAAAACAAATATTACAATCATGATCATTCAAAATAATGCATTTATCCATTTTAAAAGTAACTGTAAATCCTTTATCACATAATTGACTTATGCTCAAAAGATTATGTTTTAAACCTTCAACAAGTAGAACATCTTCAATTATGAGAGAAGATTCATTACCAATTTTACCTATTCCCACGATCTTCCCTTTCGAGTTATCTCCAAATGTCACGTGTCCTTCTTCTTTAGATCTAAGATCAAAGAACTTAGTCTTGTCTCCCGTCATGTGTCTTGAACATCCACTATCTAAAAACCACTTATTTTTGCTTGTGGATGACTTCATGCATACCTATAAAAACAATTAAAATGATTTTTCTTGGTACCCAAGTTCTTTGGGTCCTTTATTTATTAGTATTAGAAGAAACAAGATTTTTAGGTACCCATATGACCCTAATAGTCATTGTATGATTTCTTCTAATAGGACAAGTATGATAATTATGACCATTTCTATTACAAAAATTACAAATAGCATGTGACATATATGAAAAACTTGAATGATTATAATAATATCCTTTTTTGACAAAATTATTTTTATGAAAAGAATTTTGAATATTAGTCTTTGAGGTAGAATGATTATCAAAGAAATTTTTATAAGGTTTGTATTTTTGTTTTGGCATATATCCCAAACCTGCCTTGTCAAAAACACATCTTTGACTACCAAGAAGTTTTTCAAAATTTCTTTTTCCATTCGTAAAGTTTTCAACAATATTTTCTAAATCGGTTTTCTTCTTATTCAATTCAAGATTTTCATCTTTCAAAATGATACTTTCTTTTCTTAAAATTTCAATTTCGTTTGTTAAAGAAGAATTTTTCTTTTTCAAAGCAGTATACTTGATACCCAATTTTTCAAATTCCTCATAAATCTCTTCTAAAACATTTTGCAATTCTTCATATGAAGGATTTTCAATATTATCAAGATTTGTTACCTCAATGTCATCTTTAGCCATAAGACAAAGATTTGCTGATTCTTCATTGCTTGCTTCACTATCTGAGCTACTTGAATCATCATCCCATGTAGCTTTCATTGCTTTCTTGCCCTTGTTTCGATCTTTCTTTAGCAGAGGACAATCTGGCTTGATATGACCAGGTTTATTGCATTTATAACAAATTAAAGTGTCGTTTTTACCTGAATCTTTCTTGGAAAACTTTTTGAAAGATTTCCTCGGAGGAGTTCTATTTTTCTTCAAGAACCTCTGAATTCTTCTTGTTATCATCGCAACTTCTTCATCTTTATCGTCATTTTCCTCATCTTCATCACTTTCACTTTCATGAGGAACAGCTTTAAGTGCTAAACTCTTCTTTGGCTTTCCTTCTTCTTCTCCTCTTTTCAATGTGTACTCATGGGTGATAAGTGACCCGATGAGTTCATTGACTTCGAGCTTCTTGAGGTCTCTAGCTTCAAGAATCGCTGTAACTTTTGATTCCCAACGTTTTGGTAAAGAGTTGAGAATTTTTCTTACTATCTCTACCTTGGAATAAACTTTGCCAAGAGCTGTCAAGCTGTTTATGATGTTAGTAAAACGAGTGTGCATACTAGAAATAGATTCATCATCATTCATCTTAAACATTTCATATTCATGAGTAAGAATATAAATTTTTGATTCCTTGACTTGCGAAGTTCCTTCATAAGTTACTTCCAAGTTATCCCAAATTTCCTTTGCCGTAGCGCAATTCATTATTCTATTAAACTCATTTCCATTAAGAGCATTATATAATAAATTCATAGCAGTTAAATTTAAAGTATAAAGTCTATCGTCTTCACGATCAAACTCTTCTTCTTCCTTTTTGACCTTTACTCCACCAACCACTTTTGTTGGAATATAAGGTCCATTTACAATACATTTCCATATTTCTCTACCTTGAGCTTGAAGAAATATTCTCATTCTAACTTTCCAGAATGAGTAATTATCTCCACAAAAGAGTGGAGGCCGACTACTAGATTGACCTTCACCAAATGAAGCTGCAATGTTAGCCATAAGATCTTAACTCAAAAGATAGTTAATCTTATAATAGAGCTCTTAGCTCTGATACCAATTGTTGCCCAGATGACTAACACAAGAGGGGGGGTGAATTGAGTTGTATTAAAAAAAATTAACAATTATAAATCAAATATATAATATAAAATATAAACAAAATATGAAATAACAATAAATATAAGGAGTAAGGGTAAGAGAGAAGCAAACTCAGTATGTTAACGAGGTTCGGCCCCACTGCCTACGTCCTCGCCTCAAGCTACCCCTTGAGGATTCCCAAATTCACTATTCAACCTCCTTCAGGTGGAGATAGAAACCTATTACACCTTTGAACAACACCGCTACAAAGGATCCGTGTAGAACACCCTCTACACTTGCAATCACCTTACACGTGGTGATTCAACTATTTCCTGTGTAGAATACTTTCTACACACACAAGGGTTATACACACCCTTTTTCTGATACAAAAGCTGATAGTGGGTAGGTTATCAGAAAACACTCCTCAACGAGTGAAATAAAAACAATACAGCGCAAGCTATATCTCTCAAAATGAACAAGGATTAAGGCTCAATGTTTAGAGAAGAGAGAATGAAAGCTTTGAATGAATGTTGTATGCTCTTGGTGTTGTAAATGTGAAGCTCTCAAATGATCTATTTATAGGCATATGAGACTTCATATTCAAATTTAAAAAGATTCACATGTCAAAGACAACATCATTCACTTTTTCAAAAAATTCAAATAAAAGGTTCTTCTTTTTCAATTGTCAAAGACAACATCATTCACTTTTTCAAAGAATTCAAATAAAAGGTTCTTTTTTTTTTCAATTGTCAAAGACAACATCATTCACTTTTTCAAAGAATTCAAATAAAAGGTTCTTCTTTATCAATTGTCAAAGACAACATCATTCACTTTTTCAAAAAAATCAAACCTAATCTTTTACTTTTGGCATATGACAAAATGAGCACACTTTCATTTTCAAAAAATTCAAACCTAATCTTTTACTTTTTGTATAAGTCTAAAAAAGCATCAATCACTTTTGAAAATATTCAAATAAAACATGCACATGTGAAAGATGACAATCAATCATCTTTAATATTTTCAAAGTTCAACCCTTTAATCAAGGCATGCACATGCAAAAGATGACAATCAATCATCTTTCAAAATTTTCAAATTTAATTTTCAAAAATATTCATGCACATGTGGAAAATGTATTTTAATGCTTTATGATAAAATATTAATTTTGAGCATTAATCCTAATTTCGAATTTTGAAGAGATTTACAACATTACTCTATAATTTTAATGTGAACTTGTTCCCTTCTTGCTCATGCTTGTTTCCTTGATGTGCTTGACTCCATTGTGTAGACAACTTGAGCTTGAGACTTCTTTATTCTTTGAATTCATTTGTTATCATCAAAATCCATGTGTAGATTTATAATCATATGAAACTTGAAACCTTGAGTTCAACAATAGGGATAGCAACACGGTATCTCATTCTTTAGCAAATGCTACTTTACAATTGGGGGATGAAAGAATATGGATGAAAGAAGTCCCTAACTTCATTGTACAAAGTCTGGGTTGAGATAAAGTTTGTGATGGTTGAGTTTGTTTCAATCATATATAGAGGTTCATTTTCAAAAAAAAAAAAAAGAAAAAAAAAAAAGAGTGAAAAAAGAATGAGTGGGCATGTTTGAGAGTCATGCTATCATATTCCTTTTTTTAACATTTATTTTTATTTCTTTTATTATTGTTTTGTAATTTAAAAAAAAAAACACATAAAAAATACTTTAAAAAATAAATAAAAGATTTGAACTGTTGGTAGAAATCCTCAGTGGCCCTGCAACTTCAATTTTTAGATGAATTTCTTTTTAATTTTACGATATTTCATTTTATTAATTAAGCTCTACATATGTTCAAATGATAAGATTTTAAATTGATAAGAATTTAAAAAAATATATATCTATACACTATACTATCATCCCATTAAGTCAAATGTAACACATTTATTATTATTAAATGATCATTTATTATATGCTTCTTTATCATCATAGTGATAAATGTGTCACATCTTACTTAATATAATAAAAATAGAACGAGAGTATGGTATACAACATTACTCTTAAAAATAAGATAAAAAAATATGAGAGTTCAGATTGGCCAGACCTATTCAGCTGAATGGGCCGTACGAATGGACCAACTTAACTTTAATCTTCTTGTTAGCCCAAAACCATGTCATTTGCCTCATGGGCCCTATTAGAACCGACGGGCCTACCTATTGATTGTACAAAATAAAATGGAAAATGCTATCGTGCCCTACTTTACATCATTCACTATGTTCTCTTGATATGATATCATGGTGCTATATGACTTATTAAAAAAAATTTAAAACACAAATATAAAGGGCAAAAGGAATATAGGATTTTAGTTTTTATTTTTTTATATTGTCAGATACCATTTTGTTTTGAATATATATTTTAAATTTTTTTTAATAAACTAAGTAGTGCTACATTATAGCGTTATATCAAATGGGCAAAGTAAATTGTATCAATTAGAAAGTATAGTAGCATTACCCACAAGAAGTTTTACGCAACAAATTATTTAAACAAAGGGTGGTGCTGAAGTCACCGACAATCGGTAAGATTCAAATAATAAGATTCAATTGTTTTATGAAATACACAATTTATATCACTTAAATAATAAAATTCAAATTTTAAATAACAACTTGAGAATTTATTTTTAAATTAATAAATCTTCTCATAAAGGTAGACTTGATGTGATTAATAAAAAAATTCTTATAAATTGATATGATTTTATTATACGGTAAGATCTTTTGAGTAAACCAAAATTTATTATTGTGTTGCTGACTCCTTTGCAACCAACCAGCATTAAAGCTGCTCTAATTTGATTCTTGTGAAGCTCAGCGCCTGGGCAAGCATGATAGCTTTATTCCATGTCTCCCGAAGGAGATTAAGCATATGTACCTTGCGTCAACACCATATATTAGAGTTGAATTCAAAATTAAACAAATTTAACTTCTTTTAAAATTGAAATTTGTATTTTACGTCCTTTTAAATTAAAAAAACCTATAAAATAAATATAATGTTCTCTTTTTATAAATAAAATCCTATGATATTAAACGTCTTGTATCAAGCTGTAAAGGCAATATTGTTGAAAAAAATATGGTTTTTTCCGTTTCATGAAAAAGCAACTAGCTACCAGTTGCACTGAGCGATATTTTTCAGTTGGTCGAATCGTTTTCCTAGTGTTATTGGGAGGCTCAATGCCTTTCGGATGCTCTCAAGCTCAACGAAACGGTATTCGCAGTAGTGGCATTGACACAGGGTTTTGGCTCTTTGGGAACTCGGCCATCTCCCAGTCTCTCATGTTGACTTCAGAGTCCTGTTATATCCAACCCCGGACTAGCTCGGTGAGAACCAGAGCTTGTTCGATTTGATGTAAGCCTATGCGAAAAATGTGTCCAGAAAATTTGTCTTCTTCCAGGTCAGAAATCTCACACTTGGTCTCTTCGATTCCTCATATAAATTTTTTATGTATCTTCTGTTTGAGTGTTTTCCTTCAATTTTCATGTCATATTGTCATGACAATAGGGTCCTCTTGTAATGCAAACAAGTGGGTAGTGGGTTTGTTCTTACAATATGGAGTCAAAGTTTGTTTTTTTCGTGGCGTTCTTTGGGATACTACCTGTCATTGATTGCTCTCGGGCTTATTTGAAGGTAAACATCAGAGAAAGGAAACTTTATTTGATTTTTAGAATGTATATTGTTTAAGTGGGTGATGTTTGTTTAATTATAGATTCTGAATGCTTGTTTAAGGTAAACACTGGTTTGGATCCCAAAATTGGTCCCACTCAGAACGAAACGGATGGTTCAAATAAGAAAACAGGTGGGTCGAGCTTGGCTTTGAATTCTACTAAAGTTGACAAGGTATATACTAGGGGAGACCAAGTGGACGGATCAAAGGAGGGTCCTCTTGTTGAGAATGGCATAGATAGGAACAATTCCAGTAAGCATTTGGCATCGAGGGAAGCTGAAGATGTGCAAAAGGGTGAGGGCGGTGCAAGTGAAGAATCAAAAGGTAATAGGGGTGGTGAAGAAAAGGAGAAGTTGAGAAATGGTGTGGAATCCAAGAATGTGGGTAAGGTGGTGAGCAGTGAAGGGGTTGTTATCTCTTCTACATCAGTGTGGAATAAGGGTTCTCGGGGTGAAGAATGTGATTCATCTAATATGTGCACGGATGGGGAGAAAAAGTTGGTTGCATGTTTGAGAGTTCCGGGGGATGGTGAGTATTGACACTGTAACTGAGATTGTTTTTCTGCCGGTTAATTGGTGATATTGCTTGTCTTAGTTGTTGGGTTGTGAAATTTGATGTTATCCACTCATATTTATTGAAGTTAACTCCTTAAGTAGGTCTTTCTGTTTTGGTTAAGCGGCCAAATTTAAACATTCTATTTATGCTAAATTGTTCTCTCTTAACAAATTGACAAGATTGCAACTATTGGAAAGTATATGTCTAATCACCGCGTAGGATAACATGGGAGGCAATATTCATGAACGGCTTCTAGGTAGAGATTGAGGATGTACCTTGTAAAAAGTGCCATCCTCTGATACTTTACTGTCAAATCAACATGGGTTTGGAGAATCCATTAATCCTTTTTAAACACAGTAATATTATACATGTTTTTCAACTATCTCGTTAGTCTTTGCTTCTGGACTGTAAAATCCACATGCATTTAAGTATTACGTTCCAGAAAATGGTGCATTATAGGAAAGAGGGTTTTGGCAGTCAACTCGTAATTTGAAATATCTGTTCTAACGATAAAAGACCAAATGTGGTGTCAATTATGGAATAACAGATCCTTGGTAGATGGCTTGTTTGTTGATCACTTGAACATCAATCTTTCTAAATCTGGATTGGTCTGATTTATAGTACCATGTATGTAAATGAAGGATCATAGAATGTCTTGTCTTTTGAAAGTATCGATCATATTTTATTGCTTTGTCTGACGCTGAAATATGTTCCTGATTCCTTTTATTTTGTTCTTTTTGGGATTTATATTTATCATTCGGAATGCAATGTTGGTTGGAAATTCTTCAGACTCTCCAGATCTGTTACTTTTAATTCAGAACAAGGGAAAAGGCCTTCTTGATGTTACCATCTCTGCTCCTGATTTTGTCCTGCTAGCGGAAAGAAAAGTTCAAGTTCAAGAGAGGGAATACGAAAAGGTATCTTTATTGAAGTTCAAGTCACAGATGAGCTTTCATTTAATTAGTTCCTGGTCATAATGGCTAGCTAAGGAAACTGGAAAAAAAAAATAGTAATAGTCCAAAACTACCACAAACTAATAGAAGAAAAAAAAATTAGCAATTATGTGATTTAAGATGTGTTGTGAATTATGTTGCTTGTCTTGGGGTTGAGGTTTTGTTGCTATTTATTTTGGAGTTCTTTCTTTTTGGATAAGTAAGAAGATATTTTATTGATATAGAGATAGGTATAGCCTAAGTGCACAGGAGGTATGCATGTGATTACACCTATTCACGAACTAGAAATGGTTACCAGGAAATCATGGAAGCTGAAACCATTTAAATCTATAGCAATGACCCACATAAATAAAGTCTTCTAGAAAAAGCTCTTAAACTCTTCCAAGGAGCACGCACGATCCTCAGAATTTCTATCATTTCTTTCGCTCCAGATGCACCAAAATATACAAATGGGAGCTGTCTTCCACACAGCTGCAATCTGTGGTGTCCCCGTGGTCCCTCTCCAACTTGCTAGTAGTTCAACCACCATCTCCGGCATAATCCATGCTAATCCCACTTTGCTGAAAAAGGAATTCCATATGGCCTGACTCACTTTGTAGGAGTAAATGATCTATTGTTTCACTACTATTCCTGCACATACAGTACCAATCAATGATGATGAGCCCACATTTTCTTAGATTATCAATGGTCATAAGCTTCCCTAAGGCTGCTGTACAAACAAAGAAAGCAGCTTTAGCAGGTGCTTTACTCCTCCATATGTTATTCCAAGGAAAACGATTCCTAGCTTGCGCTGTAAGAGTCTCATAGAAAGATCGTATAGGAAATTTTCCTCTGCTAGAAGGTCTCCATTCCATCTTATCCACCACTGTAACAGCAGGACTAATGTTGTATAGCAAATCAAAGAACTCCCCTAGTATACCTACTTCCATATCATGTGCCTCCCTAATGAAGTTAACATTCCATTGCTGCGAACCATTAGTATTTTCCCGCAAGTCAGCCACCATAGCATGTTGTTCCCATGCAATTATGAAAATAGAAGGATAAACATCCTTAAGAGCCATATCTCCTACCCAAACATCATGCCAAAAACTGCCAAGGAAGAATCCTTGTCACGAAAGCAGATTATTTCCTTGTAACTTTTGTTCTTGATTTTCCATCATAACTCATAAATTTATGGCACTATCTCAAGCGGTTGCATTAAGAATATCTTGATCTGATTCCAGTCATCTCCTGGTTTAAGGAAGTAGCCACATGTAATTTGACTGTTCTTTTTTACCTATCAAAAAAAAAAAAAAAAAATTGACTGTTCTTTTTTCTCTCCATCCCCCCTCCGCTCCCCACGATCGCCACTAAATAGCTTGTGGTGTTATGTGAAGTGATACAGGATTTATGAATGTGTTTTCCCCCTTTGTTCAAACATGATACAAAATATTTTTCATAGACTTCTTAGGAGTATCCAACAACTGACAAGTTCTGTTCATTGGCCAACTCTTAAATGGAAACTGCATAAAGTTATTATGCTGAATCGATCAGTTTATGCTCTGAATGCAGCACCTGCTCCATGATGAACCGGGATTCAAATGCATATACGTGAAATTGGTGTTAATTTCTTCTTACCCACGAAACTGGACTTACATAAGAATTAATTATCTGATCGTTGAAATTTTCCATGGGCATGTAGCGCATTTAATAAAAGACACTCGATACCTTTATGCAGATTGCCCACCTAGATTCTTGAAATTTCAGAGATGATTGTTAGCATACATACACATTGCCATGGACTGTCATACTTGTGGCTTGCACTTCTCATATAAAGATGTTTCCATATAGCATTGACAGTATTTATGGTAATAACTTTTCTCTCATTGAGCATCTAATAACAGGGAAACCAACAGATTCACTTGGAAATATCGATGAACTTACTTGGTACTTTTGCTTTGTTGTTAGCTTGCCTCCCAATTAGTTAATAGTTAATATACTTATAGGGTTGTGACTTGAAATCTAAATTTTTTTCAATTAGTGAGTTGTGACTAGATATCTAAATTGTGCAGGTGAAGCTTTCCGTCATAGATGGAGGAACTGACAGTTTGATCATCTTAACAGCAGGAAGTGGCAATTGCATCATTGACGTGAGGAATCTGATTGCACACAGTTCCCAGAAGGCATTCGATGGTACCTCTAACCCCTCGTTCATAAGCTTTCTGACAAGAAGCCCTGCTACTGCACTTGTCTTCTTTGGAACAATTCTGATACTGGTATCAGCTTGGATGTGCATCAGCTTCAGGCGGAGGCATTTGTCAGGCAAAGGCTCTAAGTATCAAAAGCTTGACATGGAACTTCCAGTCTCCAGTGGGGGAAAATCAGAGTTGGACACAAAAGATGGATGGGAAAACAGTTGGGATGACACTTGGGACGATGAGGAAGCACCAAAGACACCGTCAATGCCCGTTACTTCAGGCCTCTCAGCAAAAGGCCTGGCTTCACGTAGGATGAACAAAGGAACTATGGAAAGATTAGTTGCATAATGCATTAGGGTCGACAGAACACACCTAAATAGAAGAAAAGGATGAGCATGGTAAGTATAGTTTTATTTTCATTATTCTTTTCATTCTTCTTCGTGCCTATTGATTTTCAATTTTCCCGGCAAAACAAGAAACTCAATAAACACATTACACATACTCCATATGCATGTTTATGGTATGCTCCATGGCTGTACAGCCCAAGTAGCCTTATGGGGAAAACTTTGATTTGCAGCCGATTTAGAGAACACACTACTCACTGCTGACATGTTAGATTGAACAAATTTAAAATTCAATTTTTTAAACTTATCTTAGAAATTAGCTCCAACCATTAACTTACAAGCAGAAATACTTCCCTCAGGGAGCTATCTTAGCCACATTTTACATGTTCAACTTGGAATCTACTTTTATCCTCACCAGGTACTAAACAAAGTTAGCATGCCTCAATACTATATCTATGAACTATGAAGCTCGGTATAACAAGACTTGTTTCGGCCCTCTGAACTCGCATATTGCAATTAATCTTGGTCTCCTTCATTCTCTTTGAATACCATCCAAGACCTCAATCTCTTCCACAACAACACTGGACCAATGGGAACCAATTAAGTACATGTTTGGGATTGCGGTAAGAAATATAACTTATAACTTTAGGACTTATAGTTTATAACTTAAGTAATAAATTCTACTATTAAAAAATTATTTACTATTTGGTAATTAATAAACTATATGTTTAAAACACTTTTAAACATATTACGTTTGTTTGGATTCTTTGGAAACAAATTTAAAAAGTACTTTATGAGCTAGAAATGACGATTATTTAAATTTTTAAAGATTATGATCATATTTTTAAAAGTTTAAAAGTTGTAATTATCTTAAAGTTGTATAGATATTTTCGTCTATTGAGAGTTTTTTTTTTTTAATTCGAATTACGTTTCATATTATCTAAAAAAGCACGTTTGAGAAAAAAAATTAAAATGATAATTTTCCTCAAACGTACTTTTTAACTTATTTGAAATTAAAAGTGCTTTAATATGTGACACTCAAACGACTTAATTTTTTCATTAAAGAGTTTTTAAAAATATTTAAGCACTTTATAAGACTCCTACCGCAACCCAAAACAAGCTCTAAAATCAATTACTTCTAAGAACATCCATCTAGCCGTTGTTTGTCTTTGAGAAACAATACCTATTTTCTTTATAGTCATGCTAGAGCCACCATTGCTGGTGGCTCCCGCTTGGAGACCCCACTAGGTCCTAGTTTTTTTTTTTCAAATCATTTTTTAATACTTTTAAATATTTAAAAAATATATAAAAAAATTATAATAATATTAAATAAAATTTTCTTAATCATTAAAAAAACAGTTAAAAAAAAAAAAAAAGGCCCGCGCTGGGGGCCACCAACGGTGGCCTAAGTATTATCCTTTTCTTTAAGGGGAGTGCTACGTCTCCATGCAATTATTTTTCATACAACTATAAAAAATCACAACATCATTAGTAGCTTTGAGTAATTTTTCATACAACTATAAAATACGTGAATATTAAATAATTATTTTAAAAATTATTGAAATTTATTATTAAAAAATTAATTTTTTTATATAAATTATATATATATTAAACCATTACATGGTAATTATATAATTTATTATTATAAATATCTGTGTGACCTTCTCATGTTGGTTTGGAGCTTCATTGGGTTAGGCCTCGAATGCCAACTTTATATTCGCCACTTATATATCGCAACCGGCCCATATTAATTATTTAATTTTTATCATGGTGATGAGAACTGAAAGAATAATACTTTCCCTCCTACATATTACAAGTATAAGAAAAACGTAAACAATTAAAATAAAAAATAAAAAATCAAAGAAGGCCCCGTTTATTATAAAATAATAATTTGCTAAAGATATAAACTTTGCCGTCCTCTTCGTTTATGTGGACAATGTGCAAACATTAAATATACCACATGTTTTATTTATATTAAATGATAACATTTTAAATAAAATGTCTAGTATTTTTATCAAAAATGTTACGTGCAGTTATTTTTACGAACTTTTTTATACACTTCAAGGATATGATTGGTTGTATATTAAAAAAAAAAATCTAATCAATTATATCAATAGAGTACGTAAAAGTAACTATACGTAATATTATTTTTTTTTTATTATATTTTTTTCATCTAAGACATCTGATTCAATAATTCATTAAGAATCGAATCCAAACAGAACCCTTATATTATATTATGTTACATTCATTAATAAATAATTGAGTGATCCATTCTCATGTCATGTCAAAAAAATTTTAATTCCCAAATTATTCGTTTGTAAAAGACAAAATACATTATATCTTACAATCGCTTACGTTCCTTCCAACTCTTATATTTATCTACATTATCTATTTTTTCTAAGGTGATTTGTAGTCTTGTAGTATATTTATATATTTTTTAAAATTTATTTAATTTGGTTTTTAAAAAATAAAATATATAGAATACGGCCAAAATGCCTCGGTTGTTAGGAGCATGTGAGGCGTAGCATCAGGTCCACCACGCGTTTATTTTCTATTGGACCACCACGACGCAGCACGTGCAGTCTTGCGGCTCTCTCTTTTTCTTGGGCGGATGAAAATGTCCGGGTCGGAGAGCATCACATGGCGGGTCCCAGCCAATGTTGTCAGAGCGCACGTGCACTCACATGTGCTAGATTTAATGAGCTCTCGAGAAAGCAACACGTGTCCCATGTCCCCGGATTTATCGGCCAAAGAATCACCGTTGATTGCGATTAGAGACTGTCCTCGGGGCCCCACTTTTCGACTCAAGTTGCGGAGGCTTCGACGCCGGTGATTTCCGAACATGAATATTCTTATCGTATCCTCGTCTTTGTTTCGCCTTCGAGCAAAATCTACCACGTTTTTGTTTTTTTGTTTTTTGTTTTTTAAAATTTACACTTAAAAGTTTCAAACTCCGCCGACAAAATTTGACCAACTTTTCGGTGCTATATTATTATTAATTTAATTTATGAAAAATTGATATTAATATGTACTTTACTCTCTCTTCAGATGTCAAGAAAATTATAAAAGCTTATCATTTTTTTCTCTTAATTTATATATTAATTACGGATTACCAACAGTAATTCATACTTATAAGCAGGTAAAATGAAAGCTGGAACTTGTGTCTGCATTCTGTAATACTTACGTACGTACTTAAATTCCATGTTTTTTAATTACTCTAAACCTTTTTTAATTAAGACCCTAATACCTATTAACCATAATCGTTGAGTTTCAGTTAGTTTCACGTGATAATTTTGATGTCTTTCATGTTCAACTAGATCATCCTGTAGCATAAATACAAAGAACGAGATCAGAAGAACCGGCAGGATTGCAATATTGCATGCCTGCATCACATGATCGATGGCCAAGTTGCAAATAATCACAAAAACGGTTGGGGCCCTGAAATCCATAGCGGTTAGTGGGGGAAGTTAAGACGCTTGGATACTGGTGTCGGCTTTTGAGTTTCATTTTTTTTTTTTTTTTTCTTAAGTTCATTTAAAATGATTTTTCATCTTCCTCTAATTTGTAATCTCCAAAGGCGCCACTGAAATCTCTCTGCAGGGAAAGATTACAAGGAAAGCTGGGACAATGTGCTCTTTGTGGGGCTCTATGTACTGTGGGGCTCTTAAGGCTGATCTTTATTCGTAAAACAATAATATAGCACGACCTTTCTTTTTCGTATATCATGTACTGTGGTAGATGAAATGAAAGTTCCTTCTTTCTTTTCTGTCTGCAGGTATAAAATATTGAGAGATTTAAAAAAAAACTAAAAAATTTACCTAAATTTATCATTCCTTCCAACACAAATTCAAAGATCAGACATGCATGCACCAAAGTGACCAAACCTACCTTTGACTTGAAAAAGTTCGATCAATGTGTACGTTAAGCAATTAGTCACCACAATATATATATTGTGGTTTCTTTAGTATGGTTGTCTCTTTTGGTGGTATATATAGATGCATTAATATGATCTCTACATATTCTGACATATTATGGATGCATGAAAAGGTGAGCGGCTGAAAAGATATGATCTTTTTGTTAAATATTTTAACATGAACATTAATAAATGGATCTTCGATTTCATATGATCCACAATAATAAACAGTAATAAATAAATGCGTACCTTTCTCCATCAGTTTGATGAAGAATTAAATCTGGCTATGAGAGAAGGATCACCCTAGCAACTTCGCCTCACAAGTGTCTCACGATGGCAAAAGGCACTCTAATGTTGTAGGTGAGAACCCTTTAATCCCTCAGTGCTATTTATAGATTTCTGACCATCAAGAAATCTAAGAGTTTGTATCTGACTATAACTAGAGATAGAGTTTTAATCTTATCTCTTAGGATTTCTCTTATCCCGTTATCACTCATCTTGAATCTGATAGACTTGAGCTATTTCAAATTCTATTAAGATGGGTGTGTGGGACATAAAGTTTAAATAAAACTCTTACATTCTCCCACTTGGCCCATATGCCCATAAAATAATATTTTCCGTTCATGGCTTTATTACAGGAAATTAACCATACTGCGCAAATTCATTTCCTGGAACTTTCATAGCTCAAAGTACGTTACATGAGTTCTGTAATATCAATGTTAAATTAACTACTGATGCGAGTCATGGCGGTCCTTTGTTATATAATCAACAAATTCCCTTCCATGTACCACAACACCAGCAACCAATTTTACATGATCTTTAATCGGGATAATTAAGGCTAATACCGTAATGCCTTGGGTTCCAATTCATGTCTGTTGCAGACATTATCTTGTCATCATTCTTCCAAGCTATTCAATGTACAAAGAAATGGAAAGACAAGAAAACAGAAAGAGAACAACCATAATAGATATCATTAAGTGTCCAGAATAAAATAGAACATCTATGAGCTTAATAACATGTTTACATCATAAGACCCATTCTGTCAACATGCTCTTTAAACTGCTTCGCTACTAGACCCTTTGTTAATGGGTCTGCTATCATAAGCGTAGTACTAATATGTTCTACGGACACTGTCTGTTTCTGTACTTCCTCCTTGACACTTAGGTATTTGAGCTCCATGTGTTTAGCACCTTTAGAATACCTATCATTTTTGGAGAAGAAAATTGCAGAGGAATTATCACAATAAATTCTCAGCGGCCTTTCTATAGAGTCAACAACTCCAAGCCCTGAGATAAAGTTCCTCAGCCATAAACCATGCACTGTGGCCTCAAAGCATGCCACAAACTCAGCCTCCATTGTTGATGAAGCAGTGATAGTTTGCTTCATACTTTTCCATGAGATCGCTCCACCGGGTAGTAGGAAAACATATCCAGAAGTAGATTTCCTACTATCAGAACAACCGGCAAAATCAGAGTCTGAGTATCCAGTTACCTCTAAGTTGTCAGTTCTCCTAAAGGTAAGCTGGTAATCCTTAGTTCCTTGCAGATAACGTAATACCCTCTTTGCTGCTTTCCAATGAGACATCCCTGGGTTACTCTGGTAACGCCCAAGCATGCCAACTGCAAAACTAATGTCTGGCCTCGTGCAAATCTGTGCATATATCAAGCTCCCCACAACTGAAGCATAGGGAATTTTTGCCATCTCTTTACGCTCCCACTCAGTTTTAGGACATTGTGATAGGCTAAACTTATCACCTTTTGATATCGGAGTATCAAGTGATGAGCAACTTTTCATGCCAAATCTCTCAAGAACTCTTTCTATATAATTTTTCTGAGACAAACCCAACAGTCCTTGTTTTCGATCCCGGAGGATTTCAATTCCGATCACAAAGGATGCCTCACCCATATCTTTCATTTCAAAGTTCTTGGATAGAAAACCCTTTGTTTCATAAAGTAAGCCAAGATCACTACTAGCTAACAAGATATCATCAACATACAGGATCAAAAATATAAACTTGCTCCCACTGACCTTTAGGTATATACATCGATCAACGATGTTTTCTTTAAATCCAAAGGCAGTAATGGTATCATTGAACTTTAAGTACCATTGTCGGGAAGCTTGTTTAAGCCCGTATATTGATTTCTTAAGCTTACATACTAGGTGATCTTTGCCCTTTTCTGAGTAGCCCTCTGGCTGCTCCATGTAGACCACTTCATCCAAACTTCCATTTAGAAAAGCTGTTTTCACATCCATCTGGTGTAACTCTAAATCAAAATGAGCCACCAATGCCATAATGATTCTGAAAGAGTCCTTTTTAGATACTGGAGAAAAGGTCTCTTTGTAATCAATGCCTTCTTTTTGGGTGAAACCCTTAGCAACAAGTCTGGCCTTATGTCGTTCGACGTTGCCTTTAGAGTCGCGTTTGGTCTTAAAGACCCATTTACACCCGACTCTTTTACATCCTTTAGGCAACTCAACGAGATCCCAAACTTGATTTTGATCCATGGATTTCAACTCTTCTTTCATGGCATCAATCCATTTACTAGAATCACATCTCTCTATAGCTTGTGAAAACGTTAGTGGATCTTCACTTGTCCCAATGTCAAATTCAGATTCTTGGAGATATACCACATAGTCTGCTGAAATAGCAGGTCTCCGATCTCTCTGAGATCTGCGTAAGACTATCTGTTCTGGTAACTCCGAACTTGGTTCATCAGTGATATTATCATTCTGAGATGGGTGATCATTTTCTTGTTCCAATGTATCATTGTGATGATCTATTAGAGGAACCATTATCTTTTCTGAGGATGTAGGTATGGGGACATCTACTCGTACTTCCTCAATGATCACATCTCTAGGTTCTATTTTTCCACTGATTTCGCCAAGTTCAATGAATTTGGCATTTCCTGTTTCCACTATTCTCGGACTGTGATTAGGACAGTAAAACCTATACCCTTTGGATCTCTCTGGGTAGCCAATAAAGTACCCACTTACTGTTCTAGGATCCAATTTCTTTTCATGTGGGTTGTAAAGTCTCGCTTCTGCTGGGCAACCCCAAACATGCATGTGTCTTAAACTTGGTTTCCTACCAGTCCATAGCTCGAAAGGAGTTTTTGGAACTGACTTACTAGGAACCCGGTTTAAGATATAAGTTGCCGTCTTAATGGCTTCACCCCACAATGATTTGGGTAAGGTAGAATTACTTACCATACTTCTGACCATATCCAATAAAGTCCGATTACGCCTTTCAGCAACACCGTTCTGCTGTGGCGTCCCTGGCATCGTGTACTGTGCAACAATGCCACGTTGTTCTAGAAGTTTGGCGAATGGGCCAGGGTTACGACCCGATTCGTCATACTTTCCATAGTATTCTCCACCTCGATCCGACCTGATGATTTTCACCTTTCTATCTAACTGCCTTTCCACCTCCATGAGAAATACCTCAAGTACTGAAACAGCTTGAGATTTCTCATGTAGCAGATAGATATATCCAAACCGTGAAAAATCATCTATAAAGGTGATAAAATACTTTTCTCCACCAAAACATTCAGTGGAGAATGGTCCACATATATCTGTGTGAATTATTTCAAGAAGCTCTTTACTTCTTGTGGCACCTTTCTTAGTATGTTTGGTTTGCTTTCCTTTAATGCAATCCACACATACTTCAAGATTAGTAAAATCTAAATGCGGAAGTATCTCTTCTTTTACTAATCTCTCTAACCTTTCTTTGGAGATGTGCCCCAATCTCTTATGCCACAAGTCATAAGAATGTTCATTCATCATGTTTCTTTTAGTTCCAATACACATTTCATGGTTATGGGTATAGGTATTATGAATAAATGTATTATCGAGACAAAGTCGATAAAGACCATCGGAAAGAAACCCAGAACCAATAGATAAAGAGTCTCTGAACAAATTGAAACTACCGTTGTGAAATGAAAAGGAATAACCATCAGAGTCCAGTCTAGAAAGGGAAATTAAATTACGCCTCACAGAAGGCACAAAAACTGTGTTATGAAGGTCTAAACAATGACCAGTACTCAACACTAAACGAAAAGTCCCTATGGCCAAAACTTCAGCCTTATTCTCATTTCCCATAAAAATGAATCGCTCACTGGGGCTTGGTGTTTGGCTTGTAAGGTATCCCTGCATGGTTATAGAAACATGAACATTAGCACCTGAATCTAGCCACCAAGAATTAGTAGGAACATTTACAAGGTTTGATTCAAAACATACAAGGGCAAGAGGCTTACCCTTCTTTTCAAACCAAGCCTTACGTTTCTGACACTCAGATTTCATGTGTCCATTTTTCCCACACCAGTAGCATTTGGTACTACGATGTTGAACCTGGTTAACATTTCCAGGGTCCTTTCCTCTTGGTGGTCCAATTCGTTTCTTTTTACTATAATGGTGCTTTTTCTTTCCAGCTTCTTTGGTCACAAAATTAGCAGAGTAATGCCCTTGTTGTTTCAGTCTTACTTCCTCCTGAACTACCATACTTGCCAGCTCATTCACATTCCATTTATCTTTAATAGAATTATAATGCATCTGGAATGGACCATACTGAGGTGGCAATGAGTTCAGAATAAACTGAACAATAAAGGACTCCTCTACCTTCATTCCCAGGGTTTGTAATCTAGCAGCAAGATTTGTCATTTCAAGGATATGCTCTTGCATTCCTTTGGCTCCATCATATTTCATGGTGGTAAGTCTAGCCATCAGTGTTCCTGCTAAAGACTTATCTGCAGACTTAAATCTCTCCTCAGTATTTTTCAAAAAACTTTGGGCATCCTCAACACTAGGGAGTGAATTTTTAATATTTTCAGATATGGTCATTTTCATGAACATTAGACTCAGCCTGTTTGATCTCTCCCACTGTTTAAATGACTCTTTCTCATCCCTGTTACTCTCTTCAGTGATGGGTGGTGGTTTTGGACTTGTAAGGGATGAGTCCAGGTCAAGGACCCCTAAGGTGAATCTGACTCGCTCAACCCACTCAGAAAAATTAGAGCCATTCAAAACAGGAACTGATGAAGTTTGTGAATGTAATGAAGTCGGTACATTTACTGCAAGAAAATATTCGTCACATAATGCTTTGAGTTAGACACTTATAAACAATAATCAGAATTTAAATAATTATGGATGAACTAGTAGTGTCATTAAAACCCTCCTTTGGGAGTAGATCTTAATACACAAAGTGTTCTCACCAATATTAAATTCTGTGGATGAACTAAGCGTATCATCAGAATTCTCCTTTGGGAGTAAACTCTGACATACAATTGTTCCCTCCAACCTTTATTTTGATGGATGAACTAGTAGTGTCATCAAAACCCTCCTTTGGGAGTAGATCTTGACACACAAAATTGTTCACTCTATCATATCCACCTTACTATGGAATTTAATGATTGTGCACCAAAATTGAAGAAAATCTTGTACCTTTGGGCAACCAAGTTTTTCTGTAATTTTAATGAAAATCATTTGTCCACATTGGATAAATAATTAAATATATAACATGATAATAAGAGTCAATTCATACATGTATTTTTATGTATGTAATAATAACATGCACATGACATTTAATAAAATGTAATACATGTATTTAACAATAATATCATGCAAATAACATTTAATAAAATTTAATGCATGTATGTAACAATAATAACATGCATATAACATTTAATCAAACTTTTCATACATGTAAATAACAATAATAACATGTATAAATAAATAAATAAAATGCGGAATTTTTTTTTTTTATTTTATTTATTTATTTATTAATAAATACAAATATTTTAATCTGACCGGTCCGGGTCTGAACCGGACCGGTTCAGCAAATCGGTCTGGGACCCGGTTTATGGTCAATTGAAAGAGTTGACCTGGGCCGGGCCTAGTGTTCAGGCCCGATCCCATTCTCTCTTCTTTTTTTTTTTTTTTTTTTTGGTTCTTTTATTGAGCTGGGCCGTAGCCCACTTAACCCATTTGTTTTGCTCTTTCTTTCTTACTGGGCCAGCGCTCACAGCCCGGCCCAACAGCCCTTTTTTTTTTTTTATCTTAAACTGGGCCAGAGCCCACGACCCGGCCCATAAGCCCTTCCTTATGAGCTGAAAGGAAAGGAAACCCTAGTTTCCTTTTCTTCAACCTCCAGCCGCCGCTCATCAAGCCTCAGCAGCAACTTCCAGCTCAAGTACAGGCGTCGCTGATGAGGAGAGGCCGGCAAGGTTTTTCCGTCCACCCCCTACCTTCAACCTCCAGGTCATGTTGTTCCCCTATATATATATATATATATATATATATATATATATATTTTTTTTAGGGAACTGCCGCGGCAGTGGGCTTTAGAGCCCTCTGCCGCCGTTACAGAAACTCCGACGAGGAGGTTCTCAGCCTCCTCGAGACGCTGACATCCCTTCAGCCGATGGGAAGCTTGAACAGGTAGGGGCGGCACCCATTCGGGAATTTTCAGCCCCACTGTGCCGCCCAGCGACCTCCTTTACACCGTTGAATGTGGAACCACCGGCCACCATACACGGTGATCTGCCTCACACCCAGCAGCTGCCCCTACAGCTCACTGTTACAAGGCTCTTTTCTCCAACACAGAACCTCTAAACTTCCATACAACGCAGCCTCGGCGACTCATGGTTTCTCAATTCACAATAATGTTAAACAATACGCAGGAAAGTAAAATAAAACCCAATCAAGGAGTTGGAATCGTGAACAACTATGAGAGTTTTTCTCTTTCTCAGCACAGGCACAACACGGCAAAAGCAGAAATAAGAACACCGAAATGCATAAAAAAAAAACTCTCAGATCGTAAAACCAAAAGTTTTTAGTCTTTCGTAACACAGTAAAAACACAGTATACGAAAGCATATATTTACTGCATATTTTATTGAGATCATAAAATATCTATAACCTGTCTCTGATACCACATGTTAAATATTTTAACATGAACATTAATAAATGGATCTTCGATTTCATATGATCCACAATAATAAACAGTAATAAATAAATGCGTACCTTTCTCCATCAGTTTGATGAAGAATTAAATCTGGCTATGAGAGAAGGATCACCCTAGCAACTTCGCCTCACAAGTGTCTCACGATGGCAAAAGGCACTCTAATGTTGTAGGTGAGAACCCTTTAATCCCTCAGTGCTATTTATAGATTTCTGACCATCAAGAAATCTAAGAGTTTGTATCTGACTATAACTAGAGATAGAGTTTTAATCTTATCTCTTAGGATTTCTCTTATCCCGTTATCACCCATCTTGAATCTGATAGACTTGAGCTATTTCAAATTCTATTAAGATTGGTGTGTGGGACATAGAGTTTAAATAAAACTCTTACACTTTTGTCAGCTTAGATCTTCATGGTGGGGTAATATCAATACGTGCATTTGTTTTTAGCCAACATCAGTTAGCTAGACAACCAACATGCATGAAACATCAATGAGCTAGCTAATTACCACATTCTTTTTAGGTAATGGGCAAAGATCGATGGAAGTGACAGGTTGGATATTGACTCTGCAAGTTCTAATCATGTTACAGTAAAAGTTCTCAGGGAAACCATCTTCTCTAAATAATAAGAGCTTATTATAAGGGTAATGGCAGCTTCGACAAAAAGAAAAAGACACATAACTTGATTAATTATTGCCAGTATTAAGATGGATAGTTGAAACCAAGTTCAGCAAAAGGACGTGCACTTTTGTTTGCGTCATGCATGTCGTGGGGCAACGGACAAGCATGTTATTTTGAATATTTCATTTACAGCTTGCTGCAAAGTCAATAGGTTCGAGTTTTGTTCGAAATTTGAATATGACTAGCATGCATGCAAGTTATTATATATATGCTAACAAAAAGAGATGTTTAATTAGACAAATGTCGCTCATGTGAATGATCTTAATTACTAAATAGACACATCATGTGAATCTTATTAATAATTTATTGCTGTTCGAGCATGCAATTGCATAAGCATTTCAAAACAATCCCATATATCAGATCATGAGATGAATTTATGAACCAAAATCATGCAAACAGTGAGTGTAGGTAGTGGATTTTAGCAATTATTGGGCACCAGCTCGATCATAATTGACAATGCAAATAATGGAAAGATAACATGCATGGAAAACGAATTATTAGCAGTAGAGATAATTCATGGTTACAACCTGGGTGCATATATGCAGAATCGAAACTAAAAATTAAAGTCGTGATCGATCTATTATCCATCAAGGGAGAAAAGTAAACAGCGCCAAGCCCTCCCCTTATCCCCACCATATTCCTCCTTGATTGGCTCACTGATCGACTCACTGTGTAGGGCCCAGCCTGTACCATGCCCGTATATTATATGAATCTCATGCCTTGATTTACGCCTATATATAATTAAAAAAAGTCGTCCAGTCAATAATTAATTATCAAAGTAACGTGGAAAACCTGTTTTTTTTTTTTTTTTTGGGTCTTCAATTTAGTCGAGGTATATTGTCTTTGCCTCGGTTTTTCTTCTCGCGGATATTGATTTCTTTTTTCAGAACTCAGCTATGATCTGCTGTTCAACTGACAACTAATACGTAACCCCTTTCGCTTGCGCATAGACTTTTCATTTTCATGTTCATGTCAACTCTATATAATATGATATGGGAATCGGGATGAAGATATTAGAAAAGAATATGCATGAATAGGAAGCTGGATTTTTGGAATAAATTGATCAATAGCAGGCTAGGAATATTAGTCTGTCTGTAGGGCAAACACATGGACGTACTCATTTTAGGATGAATGCTATTGATGCAAAAAATTTCTTCGTAATTAAAAATATAATATAAACAATTAAAGAAAAATGATAGCTTGTACTCTCATTTTGTCACTTCATTTTGATGGTTCATATATTAATTTTTTTTTATTTAATGGTTAAGGAAATTATTATAATTAATATATTAATTTTTTATTCTTTTAAAAAAAATATTTAAAGATATTTAAAAAATGTGGAAAAGAGAAAGAATTAAAAAAGTGAGATTTAGCCTAGGAGCTAGGCACACCCAATGCTAGCGGTCACTACCATGCTAGTGGTCACTACTGAGCAACACCCTAGCAGTACCCATAATTAAATCTATTTATTTCCATAGATTTAATCTTGCGATTTCACATATTATCGTATTCTCGTTTTATGTTTGAACATGACTTTATATTGTTTTCCATTTAACTAAATATTTCATATGTTGGATCCACTAGTCATTGAGTGGGAGATTGACTAGCCGACACGTAAAAATGAGCATTGAGAATATAATACAAATAATTAAATTTACATATTTTCATTTACTTAAATTTTTAGGATAAGTAGTGATTTAATAATAATATCATTTTTCTCACTTGTAGAACACTATGGTAATCTCATAAAATATTAAAATAATTCCATTTTTAAAGTTTAAAATTCTTAGAAAATGCAACTCTAGCTAGCTAATATTTAAAGGTGATCTGCAATAGAAAACGTGGTGCTCACCCCATTATACATTTACCAGTTGCATTTTTGGAGCAAGGGAGCTAGGGAATAATTAAGGGTCCCCAATTTCTGCCATTCTAAATAAAATACGCTTTTTTTTTTTTTTTTTTTTTTTTTTTTTTTAAATTTTGTGCGCCCTTTTGCCCCCTTTTGTCACTTTAATACGTTGAAGCTTCAGTGGTTTGAGCACGCCTTGCCTTAATGGCAAAGGCTTCTCTTTCCGCTCTGTTGCATGCTGATAAAAGATACCTAGGTAGGGAGTAAGATAACTGGCACAAAGCTACACAATTATACTGTGGGATCTCAAACTTACACGCGATCTATCTTTGCTTTAATTAATGCCATAACTCAAAAGAGAGTTCTTCGCCAACGCCCCTACTTCACCCGCCAAAAGAAAAAAAGTTTCCGGTCTCTTCCTTTTATTTTTCCTGCACCCTACATTTGGGGTTAGAAAAAGGAAAACCCCAAGAGAAGAAAACAGGAACTTTTTTTTGATGAAATGGTAATTAGATCCTATTTCGCTGACAAAATTAATGTTACTTTGAAATAACAGAGAAAAACAATGTACGAACAAGTAGACATGCAGTGTAAATATATAATTAGGTGATTCTGCTCTTACCCAATTAAAAAACCGCCTACTTTGTATTATCTATATCTATTCCATTCGGATGTGGATGACAAGTTGAATCCAATGAAAATATATATATATATATATATATATATATATTAAAGATATGGCCCCAAGTATATAAATCACAATCTAAACCACCCGTACTGGCCTTCGATATAATGAGTGGAAGCTAGGCCCTTGATCTGAAATCCATGACATTAGGCAAACAAGCAAGGCAATCTCATTACCAACAGGCAACTACCACACCATTTGTGGAAGTACTTACATATTTTTAAAGCACAGTACTGAAAAGAGTGTCCCATGGCATCCAAAACCAAAGAGTCTCCCTGGCAAATCTCAACCACCATAATGTGGCCTTCTTAACTACTAGTCTGGAGTTCACAAGAAAAAGAGTGAGTTTCTGACCTTAGGTACGTACACATGAGTTCATCCCAAAAAGCAAAAGCTTAAAGTTTGTTAAATAAACGAAAGGAGAGCTAGCTAGGTAGCCGGGCGTTCAAGTTGATCATATTATGTCTAAAGCAGGAGACAATTTTGATCTTCTTTGTAAACAACCTAATCAGCCAGTTCCGTATTAAGATATCTTGCTTCGGTGATTTTGAAAGTTGCTTAGGATGTCGGCCCTTCTCAAGATTCAAGAAAGAGACCTTGGCTAGAGGATATGAAACATGATTTATGCCAAAGCAAGTGTTACCAGTCATTTGCCTATCGTTTCTTGTACTTTCCTAAATTTGTATGGCCCCCCGTCCTTATTTTGGTGTCCCATTCTTACTTTCTTTCTCCCATTTGCTTGCAATTTGCCGGTAAAGTGAACTAATTTCCCACTTTTAGTTGGGATCGAGATTGATACATGCTTCCATGTCTATGTAATGTATGTATGTGGTTGTGGGTAAATTTGTTCAGTTTGCACAAATACAAAAATATTAGAGTCCTTGAATAAAATAACATAGTCAAATCGGTTGAGATCACAACCTATGCTGAATGTTTGGCAGCATATATATATCTCTACCTTGTTCAAACCTAACACTTTTTAAGAGTGCAATTGGATCTAACACACTACCACTCAAATTCTAAATTCCCATCTACAAATCAAAATCAAGTAGCCAAACCAGGCAAATTAATGTCATCCTAATGTAAAATTCCAAATTCCATAGGCTCAAATCCACTAAGCCTCATGCAAATTCTTGTCTTAAGTGTGAACAAAGGGCTGTGAAGTAGAATTGGTTTAAATCAACCCTCGCCTAATAATTTTAGCCCACCTACTCTGAATGCTCCAAAATTTCAAAGAATAAAACGGAACAAAGAGCCTAACTCATAGAAAAGCTAGATATATGAGTTGTGCAACTGCCATACATTTTATGGGCAGGTTGTTTTGTTGAAGGTGCTATGCGGGAGCTCTTAAAATAATATCCGACAATCCGTGACTGCGCTACTGGGAATTTGTTTCCGACCTGCCGTGGCCGTGACAAAACCGGCGCCAACCGCCTATTCCGGAGCTTTGCCTCTTTGACTTGTCTGACGTGTCAGGCCATCCTGTTTTTCGACTTTATTATATGCCATATTTTACTAGGAAAAAAAAATGAAGGTTTTAAGATAATAAAGTAGTTTTATTTATCGTTTTAGGCGGAAACCGTTGATTGCGGTTGAGAATAAAAGCGCTCTGACACCAAGACCCCTATCTTTTCGACCACATCTTCTTCCTTTGCCATTTTTTTGCCCTTTTCTCTTTGTTAAAACTTTAAAGTATATGATAATAAAATAAGGAAAAAAGCTTGTTTGACGCCTGGGACCGCTCGCTGATTATAAAAATAATAATAATTTAATAATTAAGAAAATAATTTTAAATGTATTAATATATTTTTTTTATTTTATATAAATATTTAAATATATTAAAAATATATAAAATAAAATGAACTAAACGGCACGTTCAACGGTAAGAATCTAACTGTAAGAACTGAGCCGCACAATAACCCGACTAATAAAATAATTTCAAAACGTTTAGGCAGATATTACAGCTGAAAACCAAAACACCGTCCATGCCATTTGACATTATGTGACAATATATTCTTTTCTTTAACAAGCTCTGTCGGTGGACATAGACTATGAAGGATGAATGCCATTCCATCCAGTTAGGAGAAATTTAATGTTGGTGCGTGTTATCTGTCGGGTTGTCTCGCTTTGGAATCCTTATTACGTGTCAAATCTTATGTGACCTAGCTGTGAGTTGTTTTACTTTTATTTTTGAGAATTACCTAACTGTGAGTTTTGATCATCTTCCAGGACCCGAGAAAAACCAATACCAAGTACCAACACCTGTTAACGTACCCTTTTCTGGAAACAGGAAAAGAAAATCGATTTGCTTTCCTGCAGTTGAATGGAAAATACAATGTTAAAAAATATTAAATTAAAATTTTTGTCGAAAAACTAACGTAAATAATGTTATATTTTTTTTAAAAAAATTTATTTAATTTTAAAGGCATTTTAGAGAAATATTTATTAAACAATAAACAGTTTTTTAATAGTAAAATTTTTAAATAAATCTGTGCAATTAAAAGCATCGCTACTCTATTCCTACCACAATTACAAACAGGAGCTAAGAATTTTTCTTTAACTGCTGTGGATGCTCTAGCTGCAGTAATGACAAACTTTTTATTTTTTAAGCAGCCCGATTACTCCTTTTCAACTTTGTTTAGGACTAGTTTGGATATAGTTTATCTATTTTTAATAAATGAAAGGATAAACTAGTTTGGAACTAGTTTGATTATCATACTATCATTTCATTTCTTCATTTCTTAGTTTATTTTTCTTTCTTTAAGACCAAAAAAGTCATATTTACAGTTTTTCAACAACTTTTACGAGACACACATAGCACAAAAAGACTCATAAGCCGCAAATCGCTTAGAGGATAGTGGATGTTTTGTGGAAATCACCAAGCATAGTGCTCACGCACCGCTTATAACTATGCGTGGTCCTCACATGCTACTCATTTCAGCAGCTTTTCTTGCCACACACATTGGATCATCGGAATCGTCACTACCAAAATTTTCATATCTTACTTTTGTGGCTGAAAAGAGATAAATTTGTTACTTTCATGTGCCGTCAAAATCTACTGGAGTTGGTCTAAACTATAATCTATCATTTTTTATTTTTGTTTTCCGGCCATATTGTATAATAAAAATAAAAATAAAAGTTCGTCTCTTAGATGGTTTGTCCATAGAGGTTGAGTTCTCTCTTTCTATGAAGGGTGAGGTTAAGTCTCTGTTTAGGCAGAATGTTATTTCTTGAACATTTTTCTGTAGAAAGTATCAGTAGTAATGAAGTGCAGACTAGTTCGATAGTATATTGGTAAAGTTTCAATAGTTGATCTAAAATATTTTTACATGTATCTAGTTATGGATATAAATTTTTTTATACGAATGAATGAATAATTACAATTTTTTATTTTTAAAAAGATAAAAAAATAAAAATAAACTTTTAAGGTTAAAACGTGTCCTTATATCATATAGGTAAAAAGGTTTCAAATTTTGTTGAAATCTAATCAATCAAGTGATGTGTCGTACGTAGTTTGTTAGATAGATCGATCAGGTTCTTAAATCAAGTCGGAGCTGCTTGCTATACAGCGCGCTATTACATTTTCTAAATTATGTTAATGCTGTCGTTTAACGAGTTTATTTGACGTGAGTAACTAAAAGTTTGGCACAAAAATTTTAAAGGAAGGAGAAGTGCTATGATCATACGCTACAAGAAATTCGATCTTTTGCAACGATTTTTATAGTGTTGCAAATAAATTCGCTGCCAAAGGGGATTAATTACAACGAGCTTCTATTTCGCTGCAGCTTTTAATGTCAACTTTTTTGAAAATCCTTTTGCAGCGATTGTAACTCCTAATGTGACAGAAAAATGCGCTGCAAAAAGTAAAAAACTTGTTGCGACGTTTACAATCGCTGTAATTGCGTTTAAATACTTGAGTTGGCGCGTCAAAACGCTCGAAAATAAAAATTGCGCCTTCGATTTTGCCCCGTACTCTTCCAAATGCATACTTCTTCCCCATTTTCTCTCCACGTACCTGCACATTAAGCAAAACCCACCCAAAAATGTTGCTACACGGCTGTCCTCTTCCACCGAAAACCACCACTAACAACAATGCCCCCATCGATTTGGCGCCCGCAGAAGGTATTGTGCTATATTTCCTCTTAGCGCGATAAATACCAATTTCCTGGGAAAAGTAAACGGTGCAACCTTTTCCAGTTCAAAAATCCATCTTGAAGACATTTCCTAAGCCGCTAGTCGGCATCGAGTAAGCCCCTTTTCTTTTCTGATTGCAAACGGTTTTCCAACTGGCCCATATGAAGCTGTCCTCTCCTCCACTCGATTGTAGCCGATTAAAATGGGTAAGATACTCTGTTTTTTTTTCTTCTTAATGAAACCGTGCAGCATGCATCATTTCAATGCCCCATGTATGTTTAATTTTTTAATTTTTTTATTTGGTGGGAGTTTGTTATGATCCTTGCTATGAGTCACGGTATTGTAACTAAAGAAGGGAATGGAAATGGAATGATGGATATGGCTGTGAAAACAGATAATGAAACTGAAGTGTTTGTGAAAATGCAAATGAGAACCACAAGTTTCTATTGACCACGGGAATGCTTGATAATCTTCCAGTTTTTCCCTTTCTTCCTTGTGTTTTTCTTATATACATAAATACTACCCTGTAACTATGCTTTTGATAGGGTAAAATGACATCACCGATTGTAATTGTGATGACTCTTGGACTTTAGAAATGATTTGTTATGTCATTGTGATGAAGCTCTATTTTGCTCATCTTGTTGGTCATTTATTTTGCTTCCAGTTTTTGCCTCATGTTTTGCTCATCTTGTTAGAAATGATTAGCCTCATGTTTTGCTCATCTTTTTTTGTATGTAAGCTCTGTTTTCAGTTGTAGGATTTAGTTAATTGTTAACAGTTGAAGGTATAAAGCTCTATGTTTTTTTTGTTTGTTTAAGGGCTGTGTTGGTATACTTTCTTGCTCAAGATGTTTCATTGTACCATGCATTGTGGTTTTTTGTGCATATATATATCTATATATTACTGATGTTGTACTACTTATATTAGATTAGGATGGACACAAGCAGTATGTTGCATTCCTAAGATGCTTATTGTATTTCTAGCTTTCCATCAACTTAGTTGCACTCACTGTCAAAATTATAAGATGCTCATTATCCTTATCTTCAGAGAATTTAGTATAGGAAGTTGACATGAATAAATAGATCATATATATGAAGCTATATTATTAAAGATATTTTTTGGTCTTATATAAAACCTTTTTAATGGAAATTAGTTAAAATTTCCAAAACCCCAAGAATTAATTAGGCATTATTTTATAATTATTTAAGACATTTCATTCTGTTTTTTTTTTTTTTTCTTTTCACTCATTATCACTTTAATTATTATATATGGGGCACGGAGTGATTTGCATGCAGCTCTAATCTCTCAAACTACTTTAAAGATGATCACTTGAAAAGTGAGGGGTTAAAGTTATCCAACAAAGGCACATTTTTAGAAGGTTATTTTGACTATGTTTTTTTTCTTCCATGTGTTGTCTTATTTTATATCCTTTTTGTCACTTCTCATGGATGGAATAATATTTCACTTTATGCTTTAAGCAGAATCCTTCAACAATTGAACGAGTATTCTCATCACTCAGTTTGTTTATCTATTCTTCTTTTTTCTTATAAATTTCACTTTATGCTTTAATGAAATGCTCTTTTATATCAAAATTGAGTTTCCCTACTGTTAACACTTGATTTAAAGGATATGGAAATCTGTATCTACAAAGGTTATAACACTTAAAATGATTTGCTAGCATAAGCCTCTAGACGGAGGACATTAATTTCCACATGGTTTAATTGTGGATTATAAGTATATGAAACATAATAATGTTTGGGAAATTTTTGGATAAGATGTTCTGATAGATGTCAGAGGGCTGGGTGTTCCATTGACTGTTTTGTGGTACCAGGTGATTTTAGTCCTCTCTTTTTAGTCCATATCAGAACTTCATTTTTGTGTGTCGAATTCTTAAAAATCAGTTTGTAATTGTGAGCTATGTCCTGGAGCAAATAAGAAAAGTGAACAGCCAAGGATTTCTCCCAAACTTGTAAGTCTCTCTTTCATAATTTTCTGATTTTCCCACTAGTCCATCTCATTCTCTCTTTCATAATTTTCTAGTTTTTAAGCTAGTCAATCTCATTCTTTCTAACCATATTTGTACAACTTAGAACTATGTTTTCCTTTTCTTTTCCTTAATTATTGATCATAGGTAGTAGCATAAATTAGATAATTGGTGCTGCATTTCATTCATTTCCACCATTGAGACTATGTTAGGCACATAGAACACAACCACCCTGGAGACTAGGTAGTAGCATAAATTAGATAATTGGTGAGGCTTGCATGAGATGCATGGCCCAATCAGCACTTAGTCCAACCACCAGAAAAGCCATTGCTCTCTTAAGCAGGGTAACATAAATTATACTAATGGTAGTTTTTCCTTGTTAAGTTCAAATAGGATCATAGAAGGTACTTGGCCGAGCTAGAGTTTGAAGCACTAAAAGAACGTGTAGCTGGGAAGAGTAGGGTAACATTATCAAGCTTTTCAGATGACCTATGTGCTGCATGTAAGGTTTGTTTGCCTTTTCCTTTGTTTGTTCTGGCAAGAACTTTCTTTCTTTCGACTGTTCTTTTAGTTTTTTGGTGGTTTTGCATGCTCTTTGTATGCTTTTTATTGAGTAAAGTAGTATGCCCTGAGTTGAATCTCTCTACAAATGATGCTTATAAAATTCTGAGTCTAATATTGGCTACACATATTGGTATTAATAAATGTTGTACTTATAAGAAAAAAACATTTCAATGCCGATGGCACATTTCAATTCCAATGCTGAGGGTCTGTGCACCCTGGGAGATTGGTCGAGACTTTGTTCTGGACACCTGGTGCAATCCAAGAAAAAAAAAAACAGAATCTTAAGACATATTCAACCATGCTGGGCTGTAGCCATGTGTGATTTGTTTTTAAGTATCTGCAGTTCCTAGATCAGTTCCTTGGTGTCTTTACAAATAGGGATTTTTAGAACGACAGTGTCTTCTGTATTCTACATGCTGGGTAGCAAAGGGACCAACTCCAGGTTATATTTTGTCTCTTTTGATAAAAATATGTTATAAGAGTACAAATGGGGGTGCCACCTAAATGAAAATGGGGATTGTACAAGAGCAACACTAAAAGGAAAACTAAAACAAAGGAAGTACACAGGATGTATACAAAGGAAATACCTACTACTTTCCAAGAACAAAAGGAAAACTAAAACAGAAACTGAAAAATATCTTCCATTACAAAAACTTTATCCCACAATCTCAAAGTGCTAAAGAAAAAATCCCTAAGTTCTCCCAATGATTGTTCCTGCTATTTCCTGCTACTAATATGAATCAGTTGATCACAAGCTCAGGTCATTGTCATTCTGTCTGAGTTGTGTTGGTTTGCCACTGATCATTCTAATTATAAAAGTTTGTTTTTCATTGTGATGCTTTCCTTTTTGTTTCACTGGATTTTGCCTCATCTTCTTTAAGTTATCCTGGTAAAGATTGTTCCTTAAGCTATGAGTATTTGATGCAGGTATACAGACGAAAAATGATTAATTTACTGTAAGGAAAGCTTCACAACGAATAATAAAGATATGGCTAACTAGGGAGATCTACTTTTTGATAGTCATGGGTCCCCTACTGGATGTGTGAGCTGTATTTGCTTATTAGAGTAAAATACGATATATAACCAGTTAATAAAGTTGCAATCATAAAATGGAAACTTTTAATCAAGCTGATAATAAGAACCATACATCTGTCTGGTCATTATTTGTCCATGTGCTTATCAAATACCTTGTTTTGTGCTTTGATAAGACTGTGTATCCCTCTAAAAGTATAGCTAACACATCTAAAATTTCAGAGTTCAAATCCGCCATTCACATCAGTTGAATTGGATTACAATGATTCTGGAAGGGAAGGATGCATGTCACTACTCTTACAGTAACTGCAGAACCAAAGAATTGGCAGAGTGCAATTAGAGTTGCTGTCCAAGAGGTTCAATATTTCTATTAATCCCACTCTACTTTCTTGTTCTCTTCCATTTCTAAGTAAATTCCTATCATTTCTACATTCTTAACCCATGATCTTTATATATCTTTCATGTAGAAAACTGAATGGCCTTTATTGGACAACAAGCACGTTATAGTTGGAGGTGGCTTTGCTGGAACATCTTATTCATTTTTGCAAAGAATAGGTGCAATAAGGGTTGGATGATTAGAGAAATTTTAGCAGTACTTTAAAATGTATCAAGCTACCCCTCCGTCTATATAAATTATAATGTAAATGAATTTATAATTTGATTTGGGTAAGGATCCTTGAGTACTTTGTTGTTATTTTCTATGTAGTCATTGTATTATTAAGTAAAGGGAATTAAATCCTAGCTGATCTACTAACTTTGCTTCTAATACAATGAAAAAAATTACTGAAACTGTATGTTTATTAATGATAATTTTTTTTTTATTTTGTAATTAAGTATTTGCAGCGATTTTTTGTCGATGCAAATAGGCCAAAATTCGTTGCAAATCATCAGTTTCAGCGATTTTAGTCCTTGAAAAAAATGTAAAATGTAACAAAAGAAGCAAGCGTTGCTTTTGGGTTTTTGCAGCGCTTTTTGATTTTTTACAGCGATTTTAGTCCTTGCAAAAAGTATCAAAAGCAGCGCTAGAATGGTATGTTGCTTTTGACGTACACAAATTGCAGTGCTTATAAATCAATTAATTTTATGAGATTTCTTTCAGACTAAAGTATTAACTAAACTAAATTTAAAATATACAATAATTTTAAAAATATGAGTCACTCATTATGGATTTATACAATGTATTTTAGGTATACGAGTGAGAAACTGGCTGGCTTGGCTCCAAATAGTACTCAATAGAATCCATCGAGTAATTTCCGTTTTTTCATAACTCATGAAGATATACAACGCAACACAGAATAAAAGGACATGCGCAATACTTATAATATATTTAAAACTTCCATGATTGTTGGATGGGAGTAACAAAATATATAATAATGGTACGTCGATAGACCAGAATATTCGAAAATGAAAAAACGAAGGCACAGGCACAGGCACTTATATCTAACCCAAATAAATCGTTTCTGCTGGGTAGCGAGAAATTAATGCAATATACCTAAAAGAACAGACATTAACTATAAATGCGAGAAAGATATCTTGGATCAGCAATTAACAACAATGGGCTCTACCCTTCTGATGATAATGCACTCATTTCACATGCATCATGCATCATGTTCACGTTGGTATCTTAATTGCCACATGTCACTGCGGCCTGCATATTACGTTAGTCATGTCCAACTCTTTTCACATAAATTTTTATATATCATCAATGTGGACGTGCGAGAAATAAATATACGAAAATTAAAACCCTTACGCCTCAAGGTTACTTCTACAGACTAAGTACTCGTGTTGGTGTCCCTCATTATGATCGAGTAGCGATCGAATAACAAAAATAAATATCAATAATGTACGTGTGAATGCAGGACATTAAAAAAGTTATATTTATTTTAGCATAAAATATAAGGCACTTTAATTATTACATTTGCCAATGACAAACCGTCCATATTTATTTTAAAAATGATATATAGAATTTATTTATATTTATTGAATATATCATCTCGCTTGTGTTCTGTACAATATTTTCTGCGAAATCAGAAATTTATATCCAATAGTTTACCGTAGAGGCACGAGAATGTTGGCCAAAACGTCAAGAAAAGTGCAAAACGCGTCTAGAGTAGTGGATGAAAACCATGCAAGCGTGGTAAGGTAAAGTAAATTAAGTGAAAAAAAGATTGCGCAGCTCCCAAGATCTATGTACCATGGAACTTTAACTTTCACATTCATAGAAGCCTAGAAGGTCCAAAGGTACAAGCACGTACATATGTGTTGTGATCTTGGGAAGCGAAGTTTCAAAAAATGCTACTTCCCAACAATTTATATGGTACAGTCACATGGAGGAAAGATCCCCAAGATCCTTTAGACTGGGATTGGAATTTTGGGTGTATGTCTGATCACGAATAGAACAATGATAAACACAAACTCTTTACAATATTTTTCATAACATATGAGATAAAATGAGAGTATTTGTATACAGTGGTATTAATTTTATATAATATTTTACAATAATACTCCTCATTTTAAAATCATTTTTCATCAGAAATAATGCATGTAAATCAATATCTTGCAAGGTATTTATATATATATATATATATATATATATTTTTTTTTTTTTTTTGGGAGGAAGATTTCAAACTCTATACCTCTATTTTGAAAGTTAGGGATTATATCAATTAGACTACAGACCATTTTACATGGTATTGGTTGATAGTTTAAGAATCGATTTGAATTTTATACAGTTTGACCTATTAAAGTGAAACATAGGCACATAAAATATATAGTATAATATTAATTGAACATTTGATGTTGCTTCACAATCAACTATAAATATTATGAAAAAGTCTAGTTACAAGCACACTTATGTACTAATATGTGTATCAATTTATTGTGATTGGTCAAAAAGTAGATTTTATTAAAAATAGTGTTAATTTAAATTTTAAGTATGAAAGAATCAGTATTGATATACAGATTTGTATGCAACTTTACTTGTATGTAGCTAAACTCAAATATTATATGATTTATTTAACGTGTTTATGTTTTTGGCAAGCTAGGCTCTAAAAGTTTGGATAGAAAAGTTAAATAAAAAACTTAATTATATTTAAATATCTTTACAGTACACAACATCCACGTTAATAGTAAATTCCTAATATAATCTGGAGAGATATTAACGAGCACGTAAATTTTATTACATAGTTTGGTTCAATGTTTGAAACTCCATTATCTTAAAATATTTAAAAGATTATGTAATATTCAATCGAGCTACCTAAATTTTACTCATGCTCGGAGTGGTTGAGAACAAAGACATCATTAATTTAATCATAAACATGCGAGTCATCAAAAGTCATCTAATTACTTCATAAATTGTCGAAACCTTTTCTCTAAACTGCTTTTTGCAAGACATCCATCCTCCAACAATTTGCTAATGATTGCCAGTAAGACATTTTTTAGGCCCACCTTCTGATATTAACGTATATATGTTAATTTAAATGAAACTTAAATTTTCACATAACTATATATAAAAGAAAAATTATGGTAAGAATGTTATATATTTTTTTAATAGTTAAAGAAGTGATTATTAGTGAATTTTTATTTTTTATTTCTAAATAATTAAGGACATTTAAAAATAATTTTAAAAAAATTTCTTTATATTAGTGTGCATATTTGACAGATATATTTAATAATAACCCTATCATTATCCTAAATAAAATTATAGAAATTCCACGATACTATGAATAAGTTACCTCAAGAAGCTACGTTTCAAAATAAATATAAAAGTTTGATAAAAATAATAAGGAACCTAAGAATCTCCCTCAGTCTAAAGGGAAATGTGGAATGCACAGATGACCCAAGAGACGGGGGGGCCGGTCTGGGCACAGCATAGGTAATTCCTAGTGGGAACACCCGAAAGACAGTTTCTCCCGTCTCTGTCAATTTCTTCATTGACCCAAAAGAATGTGGAATGCATTTAAC
Source organism: Carya illinoinensis (assembly GCF_018687715.1). NCBI lineage: Eukaryota > Viridiplantae > Streptophyta > Magnoliopsida > Fagales > Juglandaceae > Carya > Carya illinoinensis. Next base: position 35,067,961 of record NC_056762.1, on the reverse strand, counting down.
CTTTCACTTTCTTGTTTATTTATAATTTTATGGGCAGTAGTATTTTCTTTTTCTTTTTCTTAAGTACATAAATCCGCACCGACCCTTCCGATTTAGAGCCAGGGACACCCACATGTGACATGATCGTGTTCTTTTCTCAACCGTTTCCGGCCCTCAAAAAGATAAATATTTGGAAATAACAAATTAATATAAAGTTTTAATTTGATTTTTTATTTTTTATTTTTAATGTTTGGCCGATTTCTGTGCAGATAGCAGTACCCCTATTCCTCAATAAATAGACCCTTCGAGCTCCTCCTCTTCTCCCACCTCCTCCTTTCTCCCACCCTCTCTCAAAGCCTCTGTTCCTATAGCAGTCCTGTATCTGGGTGGGGTTTATCAGAAATTTAAGCTCTGATAAATCATATAACATTGCCATTTTATTCTCGAATTTATCCACATTTCTGCGTGGGGGGCTAGTGAAGAGCGAAAGTTTCCTCCTTTTCTTTTGTTTCACAACATAGCATTTCCATTTGGGTTTATCTTTGCTGAAATCCTTCGTGTATGTGTTCTAATACTGTTGTTATGGAGAGCTTTGTGAGATTCGTATCCATGGCTCCTCTGCTTCTGCTTCTTTCTCTTCCTTTTGCTTTGGCGGGCCATGACTATGGCCAAGCTCTAAGCAAAAGCATTATCTTCTTTGAAGCTCAGAGATCTGGTTACCTTCCCAGCACCCAGAGAGTCTCATGGAGAGCTGATTCTGGCTTGCATGATGGCAAGGCTAGTGGGGTAAGCTCTTTCTCTCACTAATATCGTTTTTCCATTCCACTTCGAAACTTGGGCATTGAATTCATAATATTTCAACTTCAAATTCAAGTTTAAAGCTTAGTTCTTGAAAATAATATCTATTTATCATTGGTTTGTTGTACTTTGTGTTGCATATACATGAAGGTGGATCTGGTGGGAGGGTACTATGATGCCGGAGACAATGTGAAGTTTGGGCTGCCCATGGCATTCACCATAACAATGATGTCATGGAGTATAGTGGAGTACGGAAAGCAAATGGCTTCAAGTGGAGAGCTCGGTCATGCCATGGATGCTGTTAAGTGGGGCACCGACTACCTCATTAAAGCACACCCAGAGCCTAATGTCTTCTACGGAGAGGTCTTTCCCTTTCAAACACTCTCTCCCTCCCTCTAACCCCTATATTTTTAATGAAGTACTTCTACTTATCTATCAAATTTTTTAAATTTCCAACTCTCGACTCTAATCAGATGATTCCACCATGAAATCACCCTTACGAAATTATTGCATAATCTGTGGAACTGTATAAAACTGTATTGTTATTATATTTCCATTTATTCAGAAATTGGACTTAAACCCATTTACCGAGCGTGCCTTTTCTGCGTAACACCCAAATGATTAAAAATGTTACTGAATCACTGATTATTTGGTGTCTGGATTGTGTTAGGTGGGGGATGGAAACAGTGACCACAACTGCTGGCAAAGACCGGAGGACATGTCCACCGACAGGCGTGCTTACCGGATTGACCCTAGCAGCCCAGGGTCGGATCTCGCTGGTGAAAGCGCAGCAGCCATGGCCGCCGCCTCCCTCGTATTTCGCCACTCCAACCCCGGCTACGCAAGCGAGCTACTCACCCACGCCACCCAGGTTTTTAACTAATCCTTCTCTCTAATTTTACGACGGCGTTTTTCGTTGTTTCCAATGAACAAAAAAGAACAAAAAGATAAAGCTGGAGAAGCTTCAAGGAAAGTACGAAAGGGAGCTACTTCCGACCTGCGTGAACAGATTAACAGAACAGCGTTTAAGACGGTGGGACCACTAATGACTCAGCGGCGAATATGCCTGTTTTGCGCGGCGCATGTTAGCAACATGAGGTGTCATGGGCTAAACTGATGGATTCAGTTTCGGCCAATGCTGCACGACGGTCGTAGTTAATTGAGGTGGTTACGCCGGTAAGTTTACGTCAGAAGTTTGGTCCCGAGTAACAACTGCGCATCTATGGCACGACACGAATCTGACACTCGAGCTCCATTTTTTTTCTCTTTCCGCAATCTTAAACTAACGACTCAATTTATTTAATTATTTTTATGAAATTATATCCGTTTCAATGATTACTTTTAGTATTATTAAATTATTTATTTTTAAATTTAAAAAATTAGAAGTGATTATGAACAGTAAGAGTTTCTGGTTAGTAAATATAGCAAAATAAATATATAAAGTGAGTTTTATAATATTATACATAAATTAATCGTTAGTATAAAATATAAAGAAAAATGATATTTCTTATTAATATTTGTGAACTTTGATTGGAAGAAAAAGAAAAAGAAAAAGAAAATAATTGTTATTAATGGTAGTAAAAAATGGTTTTAAAATGGGCTGGGAAGGTAATTAGGGTGGGTTCTGAAGAAGGCCTCCTTAATTTAAAAATGATAGGTCCGTGCGCACCATAAAAGAACTCCGAATGGGGAAACTGGACCTACTCCAGACGACGTCGTTGATTAGATAGGTTAAATTTTCGACATGCATTTTCGATCAGGGGGACACTGTTTCGCTTGTCGTCTGACCGTACAGCTTTGTCGTACCTTCAGATCTTAACCGACCACATGTAACGATCCGTGAAAAGCGCCAGAGTCATTGCCTTGACACGTGAGAACAACCGTCGGTGTACCCGTGCAGCGTAACAGCCGCACTTTCACACATTTATCTCCAAAGTGCCCTCTCGCTTTTCGCAATATTGCATGTATGTATTACCATATTGCATTCGAATTCTAATTTCCCAAGTTTATGTTTTGGGTGTTCAGCTATTCGATTTTGCCGACAAATACAGAGGCAAATATGACAGCAGCATTAGCGTGGCCCAGAAGTACTACCGTTCTGTCAGTGGCTATAATGTATGTTGACAGAACTCTTTCTTAGCTAACTTGTTTTTTTTTTTTTTTTTTTAGGTGTTTGGTAATATATGTTTTGTTTTCTGTATGTTAATTCGATTTGTGGGTTTATAGGACGAGTTGCTTTGGGCAGCTGCATGGTTGTATCAGGCAACCGACAACCAGTACTACTTGAACTATCTCGGGAAAAATGGTGATTCCATGGGAGGGACTGGATGGGGTATGACTCAGTTTGGTTGGGATGTCAAGTATGCTGGTGTTCAGACTCTCGTAGCCAAGGTAATCGACCATTAAACTGAACTTCGGCTACGCGATTTAGTTTTAAAATGGTAATTAGAAATGATGTTCTTCATCCCAGAGTTTGGTTTAGTTTTAATCTGCCAGTCTAGCTGATATATGACAGATTTTAAGTGGTTATATAAAAATGCTGAAAAATCATTTGAACTATGCCACAGCAAATGGTGTAGCTGGAGATCACAAATTCATGATGAAAAATTAGCATTGTTCAAATGTACATTTCAGTTTGGAATCATGTTATGTTTGACATGTTAAGGCTATGTCATTCCTTGTAGTTTAGCGGTTTAGGTGTTATGGTTACAGGACTTCATTATCTAATAATTCGGTAGTCAAACACCTCAATCATGTGACCATAGTCAATTTTTGAACTCCCACCAAAAGTGAAATGACATTCTGGTTCCTATCAAAGGTTGAGGTCCTTTAACAAGTTAGATGATTTAGTTGGGGAGCTGATTTGTTGGTCTTATCTCTTCCCTTGCAGTTCCTAATGCAAGGCAAAGCCGGTCGCTATGCATCAGTATTTGAGAGTTACCAGCAGAAGGCAGAATACTTCTTGTGTTCGTGCCTTGGGAAAGGGAATCGCAATCTTCAGAAGACTCCTGGTGGCCTTATCTTCCTCCAGCGGTGGAACAACATGCAGTTTGTGACAAGTGCCTCCTTCCTGTCCACTGTGTACTCCGACTATCTTGCTTCTGCTGGAAAATACATTAAGTGTGCTTCTGGCAATGTTTCACCAACGGAGCTTCTCTCCTTTGCCAAATCACAGGTAATGCAACTATACATATTTCTCCTCAAAGCAGTGGTTCTCAAGTACTATGGAAATTCGACTCTGTTTTATCAAACTGGCCTTGTTTAGTTATATGACATGGATTTGTACATATTTTCTTTTTAATCGAGGCAACCAAGCATACAACTGACGTTGTGCAATGCCAAAACACTCAGGTTGACTACCTTCTTGGGGACAATCCAAGAGCCACAAGTTATATGGTTGGATATGGTAACAATTTCCCACGACAAGTTCACCACAGGGCTTCCTCAATTGTTTCCATCAAGGTTGATTCCTCATTTGTCAGCTGTCGAGGGGGTTATGCCACTTGGTTCAGCAGGAAAGCAAGTGATCCCAACGTCCTTGTTGGCGCTGTTGTCGGTGGACCTGATGCCTATGACAACTTTGCTGATGAAAGAGATAATTATGAGCAAACTGAGCCTGCAACCTATAACAATGCTCCACTTTTCGGTATATTGGCACGACTAAGTGGTGGTCACAGCGGATATAACCAACTCCTTCCAGGTAAATGCTCTGAAAAAGAATCGTCAATTTTCTAAAATTTAGCATCTTAACTGAATTGAGTTTGTTATGAGCATTCGATCGGATCGTTGAAAACAAATTTTCTTACAGTGATTCCTCCAGCACCTAAACCCGTTACCCAACCAAAGCCATCTCCGCAACCTAAAGTCACTCCAGCTCCAGGTATCCCCTGGCCTCTTTTTTAGGATTTGTCTCTGTCATCATAATTTGCAGTTGAAGGAAGTCAAGTTTACTGTTACACATTGACCAAAAACTGAGGCACATTCACCAGTCAAGCTTTTACTTGTTAAAGTGCCTACTAGAAAATAGGGCCTAACTTAGATCATGTTTTTGTAGCATCATCTTCAAGCCCAATTGCCATAGAGCACAAGTTGACAACATCGTGGAATGCTAAGGGAAACACATACTACCGATATTCCACAACAGTGACCAACAAGTCTGCTAAGACACTGAAATCTCTCAATCTTTCCATATCCAAGCTGTATGGTCCTCTATGGGGCCTCACAAAGTCTGGTGATTCGTATGTTTTTCCATCATGGCTCAACTCTTTACCTGCTGGAAAGAGCCTCGAATTTGTCTACATCCATTCTGCATCACCAGCAGAAGTATCGGTCTCAAGCTACACATTGGCCTAAGAGAAGCAGCAGCCGAGATACACAGAAGAGGTTCACACAGTTTCTGGGGTTGTAATGTAAGAATTGTGCAGCTATACGAAATGCAGTCCAGAAAGGTCTTTTTTTTTTCGCCCTTTCAAATTTCCCATTTTCACTTCTTGTTTTTTAGGTGAAAGTAGCTAGTTAAATAAGGCTGAAAGTTGGAGGAAGAAAGGTGTGAAGAGACGGTTTAAAAAGTGTGCTCATCCTCTTTCACCTCCACTTCCTTTCTATATAGTGATTTGAGAAGGATATGGACAGAGGCAAGTAGTGGACGATTGAGAGTTGAAGAAAATGGCTTCACAACATATTTCAAGGAGTTTTCTTTCTTTTTTGTACTTTGAAGAAGCTTTGCATGTTCTGTCTTTTTCCTTTTTTTTTTGGTGATGTTGTAAACTTTGCAACATTTCTTGTTTGTCATTCGAATATAGTTGGAGTAATGACATTATATCTATATTTGCTTCTTGTCTGAGAAATTGCACCAACTTTGTGTATGGCTCTTGTTCAATGAAAACATCTGTTTGTAAGCTTATTTCTGTTTTGTTTTGTTTTTTTTTTTTTTTAACACATCCTAACCCCCCAACACACACGGGAGTGGATCCAACCTTTACCAAAGGTATTGGATTGGCTTTGTTGCAGATTGCTGCATCTCCGGTGCCTGTTCATTCCATGTGGAGAGTCATTGACGTGCAAATGCGTATGCTGATTCATAAATTGCTGGAACCACAGCCAAAAAAGGGGATCGATCATATAGCTTGTTCAGAGAATAAAAGCAAAATAACAGTTCAGTTTTTTTTTTTTGGTTTCATATACTCGGATTTTAGAAAAAATTTACAAATCCCCTAAAACTATCATGTAATTTACAGTGGCCCTCAAACTTTTAATTTTACTAATGTATCCCAGAATTATCAAACAATGATAATTAATGTACCCGTTTATAGATTCAAAAAAAATGTACCCATTTATCCTTAAAAATACCCCTACTATTTTTTTTTTCTTTAAAAAGCTAGTAAACTAAAAGCTATAAAAAATGAAAATAATATATATATATATATATTTCACACATTAAAAAAATATCATTGAACTCACTATAAACCTACAATTTTTGATGTATAAATTTAAAATTAAAAGTTGATTTCAACAACCAAGCCTTGGGACATGAATGTGGTTGGAGGTAACCAGAGTATTACACAGGTGAGAGATGATGTGGTTCCACTCAACTAGTGCGTTAATCATCGACGTCAAACCTGGAAATTCACCAACGGGTGTTTTGAGGATGTTGAAGGGCTGGATTTGTGTAAATTGTGTGAACTCTTAAATAATCATAAGATTTAAACGACATGTTTCCCACTGATAATTCCCTATGTACTATTATCTCGTTCATTCTCCTACGGGCAACCGAACTGCGCAACCATGGGGGAATCGGCTGACGTCAACTGATGTATTAAAAAAAAAACAAAACAAAACAGATGAAAGGGGAAGGAGGGAAGAAAAATCAAACATTTCATAAGCCAACCCTGACATCGTCTTCACGTCTGGAAGAAGGGAGAGTTCTGCGTGGGGTGTCTCCATGGAAGATCTCCATGGTACTATTACTAATTTATATACATATTTCTTATCTTCCTCTTAAGTATATAACATGGAGAGGTCTTGGGTTAGATGGCATTAAACTCAACCTTCATAAGAATGGTCTAGGTTAGATCCCGCTCCAAATCCTCAGAAGAAAAAAAAAAAGTGTATAACATGGGGTCGCCATGTTCATTAGTTGGATCAAAGTTACATGCATGTTGTATTTTTTTAAACGTTTTGAATTTAAATTTTTTTTTTAAAAAAAAATGGTTGAGAGTGTGGGAGAGACGCTAGAAGGTCTCTGTCCATGGGAGGATCCAGCCCGAAACCATATTTGTTTGCATGGCCTACCTTGGCTAGGAGGCCCATCTGACTTCGTATGGGCTGGTCTCTGTCCATGGGAGGATCCAGCCCGAAACCATATTTGTATGCATGGCCTACCTTGGCTAGATGGCCCATCTGATTACGTATCAATTGGGCTTTTGACCCAGCCCCGTGGAGGATGGGCTACACTTTAAACCCAAGGTGAGCCTACCCATGTGGGACTTGTGTTGGCTCGTCAAGTGCTTACTGTGCACCATTGCACCTGTTTATAGGGGCTCAAGCTCCGGCATCCATTGCAATTGAGAATCCGGCGATGATGCCGTGTTTAGCCGGAAAGCCCATTATTTGGGTATCCAATTGCTTCATCTCTATATATCTAGCTCTAAACTTCAAGGGGAGTGGCTTATTGGAATTGAGCTTTTAGATAAGATTTTGGAAGAAAACTTTCTTTGAGAATTAGCAAGCACCGTTGCAGTGGAAAGTTTGTTCGAAAACGAATTACTTGATAATATATCAAGAAAGAATGATAGTTAAAAAGATGAATATAAATAATATTTTTTCTATATATTCTTTATGTAGCGTTTCACTGCAAACTGCAATAAACATATTCTCTATCGTGTAGTTGAATGTAAAAGACAGAACCAGCATAAGATGTATCGTCGATCATTTGTCATCTCTGTCGTGTACCGTATGAGTTCTTGTAGTTTGGACATATCTCAAAGTCGTGTAATCTCATCGAACAGGACACAAGCCTAACAAATATCTTTTTCTCCTCACACGTGCCCTGAGAAACCATGCACTCGAGCAATACTACATACAGTTGTAAAATTACAAACGCCACATAATTACTTTAAAAAATAGTAAAATCCACAATTAAAAAGTTAATTTTTTTCATGTAAATCCCATATTAATTCATTTTTTTTAAAGTGACTGCACACCACTTGCACAATCACGACTGTAAATATCTTTTCTCTTTTCCTAAAACCTTTGCACCGCAGGAAAGGCATCCACTGAAAAAGCTCTCAACAGAGGTTAATTTGAGACATTTATGTCCTTTATAAGAACATTTTTCACAAAACTTGTCATCCCATCTGATCATTACTTCTTAAATTTTCACACAAAATAAAATAAACAATTTAACTTTTTCAAATCCCAATACAAAAATAATATTAAAAAAATATTTTCTAATAATATTTTATTTAACTTTCAATTTTAATCAACTTAAATTCATTTATACAGTATTTCCTACCCGTCATTTCCTGCAATGACCTCAAAGAAAGTGCTCAACATAAATTTTGATTTGAACTCATAAGCTGGTTTATGGATAAGTTATGTACAGTCAACAAGAATAAAATGACCAAACATAATGCAATGTCATTGCAAAATGAGGGAAAATTAGAGCTCCAGAAGTGATTCGCCTCACGCACCGGGCTTGTTTGCGCTCTTGTACATGCTGTCGATGACATTCTGTGCAACAAAGAGATCATGTCAGTAGCTTACCACCAAGAATTTTTTCTTTTATCATCAAATATAAATAAACAATCTCAACAATGATCCCTCCTTTACTGTGACTCGGCATACAATATATATTGATTGAAGAAGTAATGCATAGGCTAAACAACTAAACAGATAATCGGCAGGAAACTTTAATACTGCCAAGACTTTGGGTATATTGGCAGGAATGAGTCAAAACGGCCACAACCAAGTGGGAAAAGATAATGAATAGAAATTCTAATATTTGGTTTCTAGAGGCATCATGCTGACTTCTTGCTTGATGATAGCTATCATAAATGTAACCAAACTTCCAACCTTCTGATTGGACAGCCCATGCAAGAATGACAACAATTTTCAGCCTTCACCTTTCAAGTCACTACATTGAATAAGTCAAAGGACCCACATATAGGTGGGTCATCACCACATCAACATCTTTTTTTTTTTTTTTTTTTATTGGCACCAGGTGTCCAGGAACAACATTCCGATTAATTCCGGGGGTGCACAGGCCCTCGGCAAGGAGTTTCTCGCAAGTGCACTTCAGATAATTCAAAGGAAAAATCCCCCAGTCCGATGGCCTCTAGAAATTGTTTGCACCCAAGGGGATTTCTACATCAACACCTTGAATCATGAATTTGTTACAAGGGCTACATCTATGACATACAGCTCAGCCTATGGCCACAACATTCTAATGTAAGCCATGTCTGCTACTTTTATTGAGACTGTATATAAGATGGGTCATTCTTTGCAGCACCAATGTAAAATAGATCATCGTAACAGGATTTAGCCGGTAAAAAAAATACTCCGTTAGTGAATGGGAAGTTCACACAAAGCATGTCGCAGAGAGAGAGAGAGAGAGAGGAAAGACCTGATAATATTTAAGCAACTGGGGCCTCCTCTTCTTAAAGGTTGGAGTGATAAGGTCACGTTCCATGTCAAATGGCTCAGGATCAAGGTGAACGGCTTTAATATACTCAAAACCTTTCAACTGGCAAGGCACAAATTAAGATCACAGAGAGCTTAGTCATTGCAAGTCAGAAATTTAATAATTGGACAGGTTCTCAAAAAAAGTAAGCAGCAACCTTTTTTTCTTTAGAAATCTTTGCAAGCTCCCCAAGAATGTATTCTTTTGCCCTGGGATTTTCACAGACAGAATTGAAATCCCCATTGACACCATTTTCTTCAGCCCAACGCTCAAGTGCTTCCTTGTTGGGGTTCACAACAGCCACAAGGAAGGACTCAAAGCTGTTTCCATAGACCCATATCTAAAAATGCAAAGGATAATACAGTGTCAAACTAATATAAGATTTCACTGGGTAGATCAGAGCTGGAATGATGAACTGAGCCATTCCATGTGTGCTAAATAAAACTTTCGAAAACATATAGCCATAATAAGAAAAGAATAAGCATGCAACTAAATTGTTACAATAATTGCTGTCACTTATTCTGAATTGTCTCCACCAGAAGAGGTGACAAGAGAGCCTGCAAGTCAAAAACCCAAGAGCTAGCAGATAGACTTGTATGTCTGATGTGGTTCGATGTTGCATGGATATGGAAATCATAAGTAAAACTCAGCATCATACAGACATAATGACACTAACAAATTCTTTCAATTAGAACCATTTTTTGCTGTATTAAAAAACAAGTGTGCTACTTCGATTTGCACATGTTCTGAAGGGCCACAGCCATACAGCATGTATAGAAGAAGTATCTATGTTACCTACAGGCAACTGAAGAAAAAGGAAACCAGTATCATGAAAAAACAAATTATAGTTTGTTCACTGGAAAGTATACCGAATCTATAGCTGTTACAAGACCATAAATGTTCTCCAAGTTTTCAACGGCAACATATTCTCCTTGAGAAAGCTTGAATATATTCTTCTTGCGGTCAATGATTTTCAAGCTTCCATCTGGTTGCCACTCACCAATATCCCCTGATGCAAACATCATCATCAACAATGTTAAATGAGAAGACAATTAATGACCAGGGACTAATCTTAAATCTAAAAAACAGCATGGTTTAAACAAACCTGTATGGCACCACCCATCAACCATGACCTCTTTGGTGAGGTCTTCACGTTTATAGTACCCTGAAAACAATGTTTTTCCTTTTACACATACTTCTCCTCGTGGTGTGCTTGAACAGGCATCATATCCCATTTCAGGAACAGATTCTAGGCACACATCCACATTGGGTACCGGAGGGCCCACTGTGCCAAGCATAGACAGTTCATTTGGCAGTGAGACAAATGTCCCCGCACAAGTTTCCGTCAGACCTACAAAAGAATTGGTACAAAATAACATGGTCATCATGTAATTGCAACACAAGCATTAATGTAAGCTCAGAAGAGAAGGCATCTTAAGCAGAATCTTCTGAAGATTGGCATACCATATCCTTGTATAACATGAGCACATGCCACCACTCTTAGGAAAGTTTCTACATGAGTAGAAAGAGGTGCTGCTCCAGAAAGGATAAGGCGTACCTTACCTCCAAGCCCTTGCTTCACCTGAGGCAAATGAAAAACTAATGAGATTAAAAAGCAAACAGGATGTAGACACAGTCAATGCTTATTCACCTGAGTCAATGTTTTTTTTTTTTTTCTTTTTGATAAGTAAGAAATTAATCTGTGTAGACACAGTCAATGTTAATAACGTCTAGAGGCGAACCGGGGGTAGACGAACATATAAAATATGAATTTCTATTTGTTTATAAGTATGTATTAGAATGTGTATGTCCATCACCTGGCTAAAGACAAATTTGTCAAAAATTGGAGATGCCTGTTCATGTTTGCTTCCCTTCTTCATGTTACGAAACTTACTGCAGCAATCAAAGACATTAAAAGGTTACACTCAGATTAAGAAACAGCAATGAGTAATCAACCCAGAATGAAGAGCATTCTAGTGTCTGAATTTTAGCAATAGATTAAAATAAGTGACAATCAATGCATAACTGTCAAATAAAAAATAACAATAGCAGAAGTATGATTGTCATAAAAACAGCATTTAACAAGTAGAATATATTAAGGTGATTATATTGGTGAAACATCTCAAGGTCAGTTACAAAGTTATGCAATGACTTGATACTACAACCATTTTTTTCTTGGAAAGTACGGTTATTGAGTATATTTTACTGCTAAAACTATTATTTTTTTTTTAATGCAGGTGTAACATATTTTATCTTGATCTTAAGTAATTTCAATTCTGGTTGAAAATAAGTCCTCAAGATGGAAAGAAGATGGGGAGAAAATAGACATTTGGGTATAACTCACTGTTGATAGGCAAAATTGAAAATTGTCTTCTTCAAGAAGCCCCCAGAGGAAACCTTCTGATTTAAACCTGTACATAAGCAGGTCAATAATTATACATTTGCAATTGCAGATGAATAAAATTGCACTGGACTAAGAAGGTAAAAGATGAAATTCAGTGCCCCACTAAAACAACATACATAGAAGAAAAACATTTTCCTCATATGCCAAACTTCATCTGATTAGATTCCACACGTGCACAAAAAGATGCAAATAATTTTTTTTTTATAGGTAAGAGAAAAGTAAAATTATGTACGAGCATCTGAATGCAAAAGCCGTAGAGAAGAAAACGGCAAGTGCAAGCATAGGCTGCTTGCAGAGAACAACGATTTCGGCAACGAAAAGGGCTGAATACACTATCTATCACTCTGATTGATTAAAGCGCATCAGTGACGCAACTAATTGCCTTCTTTCGTTTCAATCAAAGAGAAAAGAAACAAACTTGAAATTTTATTTGATATCTGATCAACGAAGAAGAAACCCATTTGAAGGAAACGAGAGAGAATTTCCAGACATTTGAGGAAGAAAGAGGAGGATAGTAGGTCAGATGCAAATAATTAAAACATTACACATTCCGCCAAAAGAGGAAGTTTACCTGAGTAAATTCTATCTAACACACGTGGGACGGCACAGAAAATAGTTGGTTTTAGCTCCCCAATGTCTTCAATCAAAAGCTTGACATCCTTCAGAAATTAAAAAAAATAAAATAAAATAAAATAAAACAAACTGTTATGATATTGAATTTTCACCGGATGAAGAAAATTTTTATTCATGCTCACCCCACGCCAGAATCCAATCGAGGCACCATGTAAAATAAATAGCTCCTCAATCACCCGATCAAAGATATGTGCAAGAGGAAGATACGACAGATATACATCATTCTCATCCAACTGTAAGAAGATACAAAAATGTATGTGAGAGTTCAGTATTATAAGATAAAATAATAAATCAAATTTGATGGCCATATGGGGCCATTGTACCGTGCCAGAAACAAATGGAGTTCTATTCTATAGATAACAAGTTAAAATGAGCAGGAAATCACTTTTTCATTGACACTCTCTAGCAGGCGCTTCACCCCAGCTAAAAGAGCAATGATGCTTTCATTGGATATCATTACACCCTTAGGATCCCCAGTAGTTCCACTAGTATACATTATAGTACACACGTCACTTTTCTTCTTCACTGGAAGATCAAACTGCTTACCATCACCCTGCAAATAAGAGGCATCCAAATATTGTATAAAAATCAATACCTATGAACAAATAACAAGTAGATATTTCTCTGCAGTCATGATTAACAATGACTACTAGATAAAGAAATTGAATAGTGTTTGGTACATTTCAAAATATATATATATAAAACCAGACTAATCACAGAATATGCGATTTCCAGCTTGATGTCTTTGCCTCGAGTACTATAAAAAACTCACAAAATAGTAAAAGGATAATTCTTTTAGTAGACAAAACACCAAATAAAAAAACCTACCAGTCGCAAAAATTCATCCCACGAATATATTGCCAACCCAAACTTCTCAACTTCCTTTCTTTGTTCAGGTGTAACCTTGCCAAAGCTCACAAGCGCTACAAAATAATATATATACACACTTTCTGAATAAATAATATATGCACATATCTATCTATCTATCTATCTATCTATCTATATATATATGATTCTTATTAGCATATCAAGAACAAGAAATCCTAACAAGAAGTCTAACTTACTTTTGAGGTACTCTGTTGTTTTAGGAAAGGTTTTCAACACCTGAAAGGCCAAAGCATAAGCTAATAAGAAAGAATCTCCTCAACATATGAATTAGTAAAAACTCCGAGAATGCCAACTTTTCACTATTATAGCAACTCGTCAACTGAAAGGTGGCCTTTCCTGGTAATACTCTAGTACAGAATGACTACAATATCTTTCTGAAATGCACCCACAATAACTTTAGTCAGAACCATACACATAACACACAAAAAAATGTTTACCTCAGAAATCTTTTTCTCTTCAGAAAAAACAATAGAAACCTCTGCATGGCATATAACAAATTCTACGGCCCCAGCACCTAACCAACAAATCATTAGAATAAAAAAGCCATTTACATATTTCACATGATGCTTAAGATTTTAATGTTAATGCATATAGGTATCAAACATCTTACATAGAACAGACTAAAAGCCATATATTCTAACTGTACAAATCTTTAGAACCCACAGAAATTTCATGGGTTTGTATTTTAGTGAAGGTAATGTTGAGACATGCTGTTGTAATGGATATGCATACCTAGAGTGTCATATAACGGGACACAATATAGCCCATGCGCGTTGCAGGCCTGCATTAGATTTTCAGTGTTAAATCAAAATTTTACAGAGACAAAGCACACTGTTCAAGGAAGAATGAAAGCCATGACCATGGAAGTTAATAATGTAAATTTTTTAAATGTTCTATAACAATTTAAAACTGAATGGAGATTGAAGAGGGCATTGCATAACAACTTACAAAGAGAAATTGAAGAAATAGGTGAATTAAAGGATAGAACCTATGTGCATAAACAAATATTATTGTGGACCGAAAAAAAAAAATGATTTTAATAAGGAGGATAAATTTGGAACAACTATAGAACAACATAGGAGCTAAAGTCCACATCCCAAGCTTTTCCCCTTAAATTTGGTCATTATTAAAAGATACATCTTCCGTTGTGAGTGATATGAGGGAAATATCAAAGAAAATAATAGAGGCACCTCCATGCTTATAATCCACTCTGGAGAATTGACACCATAAATACCACATTTTGCTCCCTACAATTCAGCAATAGAGAAAGTTAAGGCGTCATGCACACATAAGTTGTTTAGGATGATACTTCAGGAAAAGCATTGGGTAGAAAAGTATATTTCAGGGAGAATAGATGGTATAATGTAGACTTACTTCCCCAAGACCACAACTTCGCATTGCATTTCCAACTTTAATTACTAAGTCATATACTTCTTTATAAGTTTGCCATACGTAATTGCCGGGCTGCAAAGATATGGACCACGATAGTACAGTGTACTACAGAATTAACAGATTATAGAACATAGACGATCAGAAACACAAACCATACACAAAGATTTACTTACCTTTCCATTCAAAATTTCACGACGACCAAGCATCGGATTTTCTGGATATCTCTCGACAGTCATGCTGTTACAAGTGTACAAAAAAGAATCGAGGGGCTATCATTTTTCTAAAGAAATATATGTATTCTCTATCAGCTTTCCAGTGTTAAAAACAGCTGTTGTGGTATCTTCTAAAAAATCTGAACCAACAAAACCCCGGGGAAAAATATTTTTCAAGGAAAGTAAAGAGTTTTGGAAAATAAACACAAAAGCTGAAGCTGAAGCACAAACAAACAGCTCATTTTAGCTTCTGCTTCTTCTTATTATTATTATTATTTTAATTTCAAACACTATGATCCGAATCAGTTAGAAGTGATCAAAGTCTCTAAAATCCTCTGCTCAACAGTTACAAAAATAATAAATTTGATTAAATACGAAATTGAAATCCTCGGAAATAAAAGTTGAGCAATCAGATTCTGATATACTCGAAAATTCCCAAACAGCAAAAGCACCAAACTCTAAAGCGACAAAAGGAAAATAAATCCAACATATCAAAATCCTAACGAAATAGTACAATTGGAGATGAAGTAAATTATCCTTGTTTTTGCTTTAGATTCTTCGTTACTATAAT
This sequence comes from Carya illinoinensis, assembly GCF_018687715.1. Classification (NCBI taxonomy): domain Eukaryota; kingdom Viridiplantae; phylum Streptophyta; class Magnoliopsida; order Fagales; family Juglandaceae; genus Carya; species Carya illinoinensis. Next base: position 35,052,404 of record NC_056762.1, on the reverse strand, counting down.
CGTATAAAAACAAACTAACGCACTCAACTTTTTCTTCTTACTTCGGAACCATTAAAAGAACAAAAAAAAAAAAAAACAGAGGAATAGAGGAAAACAAAAAGTCTTTTGCGTTGCTTTTCCCGGGGCATTTTTTCACAGCAACCAAGCAGAGTATAACGGGATTCGTACCGGAAAACATCCCAGCAACTATCCATTCCATCAATCGGAGGAGGAAATCCATCCTTGGCGAAAACGCTGCGGTAAACCGGCCCCATCGACGGCCTCCCATCGTTGGCCTCCTTGGCCTTCTCTACTTCGACTAGAAAATTATACCGTGCCATTCTTCAGTCAATTCCTCTGAAGAAAACAAATCTCAACAATCTGACAGATCGCTCTCTCCCTCTCTTCCTATCTCCGAGAAATATGAATGTGATGTATATATAGTCCCAAGGAATTAGGTGGCTGTGCGTAGCCGGAGTGGCAAAAGCAGTAAATACGACTTCTTTAGGATTATCCAAGCTGGTTTTATGAGGCTAAAGCTGGTTTTGACTTGTAGACGAAATCTACAACTATTATTAAAGCAGAGAGAGAGGGACAGATCCGTCTGTCTGGTGGTTTACGGGTTCGGTCAACAGTGCCGTGTTCGGTCGGTTCCCAATAATGAATTTTCACCGTCCGATCAAATCTGATTTTGTATCTGACCGAACCTGGACGGTTAATCTACGAGGATTCGTGTTCTTGTGAAGACGTATGTGCAAAGCAGTCTTCCCATGTGGCATCTAATAGTACGGAATGTTTTCATGAACAAATCTCAACTATTTGGTATTTACCATTAGGCTAATGTTAAATACAATTTTTAAATAAAAATTACAATAGAGATTTAGATAATTTTATTTTTAAAATTTTTAAAAATTATAAAAATATTTTTTATAAAATGATGTTTGTTCTTATTTAATAAAAAGTCTCCACATGCAGTCCACAAGTAAAGACTGCAAATAAAATTTCTCTTACAACTAAATTCACCTAATTCATTCCATTTTCCATCTATAAAAAAAAAAATATGAGAAATGATGTTTGTATTTATAAAATGTGTAAGTATATCGCATCTTTTAAAAAAATATAAATAAATATGATATTTATATAAAAAAATTAATTTTTTAATAATAGACCACACTTTTTTTTATGACGTTTGAACAATTTATAAGTGTATTTTAACATTATTAAATAAACACTAATACTTTGCACCCTAATTTGATTATAATAGTTAAAAGATGAATAAACACACTTTGCACCCTAATGTGAACTAATTATTGATGGAACTTATTATTTTTTCAAATCCCTATAAATAGTTAAACTCATTTCAATTTATTTCATTTCGTACACTCAAATACATATTTCAACCTATTTACGTTCAAATACATCTAAATAGAACATGTTAAATATTATTATTTACATACTAACTCAAATCATCTGAAATTACCTCAGCATCTAAATGTAAGTCTAACGCATTATTTTTTAAGATAGTGGATAGATATAAAACTCATGTAAAAAAATCATTTTTTAAATGGATTCTACCATTTTTTTTAAATGAGTACGCAAAACTTACACACACTATGACTATATTTAGCATTATTCTTATTTTAATAGTATGTAACTTCATCATTTAAGAACGTAAAGTGTATTTTTCGGATAATGATAGGATTACTACCCTCTTATTATCCATGTACTACTTATAATGTATTTGAAGTTTTTATTTTTTTATCATTTTCTTTTAAATATTTTTTAGACATTCTTAGTCATTAAGAAAATAATTAAAAAATATATATATAATTTTACTAATACTCACTTCCTTCACTATTAAGTAAAATTAAAAAATTAAAAAAATAAATATAAAAAGAGTAATAAATTGATAATAGGAGGATAGTAATCCTATTATTATCATTTATCTAAATCAAGAAGAAAACATAAAACCAATGAGAACATTTTACAAATTTAATTTAAATAAAAATTAAAACTTTTCAAGAGTGATGTCTGATGATATACAGCCAAGTAAACTCTTTTCCAAATAGAAAACATAGGTCCAATACTCATCATCCCCGTTATATTATTAAAAAGGAAAAAAAGGAAACTATAACTAAATTTTCGTATTATTTTTTAATTGAATCTGACTTATGCGTGTTTGAGATTTTTGTGGGTAAAATATAGTTATTAATTGTACAACATTTAACTAATAGGGCTTTATTAAAAAGTTTTACTATTTGGTTTAAAACGATTTTAAAATATTACACTTAATTTTAATTTATCGTCAGATGCGCATTTCAACAATAATTTTAATTTGAAATATTTTGAAAAAAGAGTTTTTTAGTTTTTTTTTTTCAATAAATTTACCAAATATGCTATCTGAAAAAAAGGAGATACCAACATAAATCTTTATGAACAATGCTAAGTATAATCTCTATTTAATGTTACCTATGCAATGCTACTTATAATCAGAGTAGTCAAATCATGTTAACAGGTCGTATTTGTGTCATGTTAAAATATGTATATTATATTATATAACTCAACTCTAACCCGACCCGTTAAGCTTATCGTGTCAAAATTTCAAATCCTAACACGACCAATTAAAATAGTGTCGTATCAAATCATTTTGACCCATTAGTAAATATTATAAAATAGGTTAGTACGATATAACACGACTCATTTCCAACTGTTAATGTAAATGAATTGAATATGTCTGAAATTAACCAGTTTGACATGATTAAATTTAGCATAATTTTATATAAATTTTAAAATCAAAATATTTATAAAAACTATAAAGCTAACTACAAGTCTAAAATTATAATCCAAACAATAAAAATATCGAAATTAAAATTCTAACAATTTTATTTTTAGGTATAATTGTAATTTTAACTTTCTTAACGTGTCATAACAGATTGACCCATTATCAACCCATTAAGTAATCGTATCTTAACGGGTTAACTCGTTTTGATCTAAACCTGTTAAGACTAAATATTAATCCGTTATTATCATATCGTGTTCGTGTTAGGTTAACGAATTGTATAACGTATTGTCACCCTTATATATAGGCATAAATAATTTTATTTTTAAAATTTTTTAAAATTATTAAAATATTATTCTTAAAATAATATTTTTTTCTCTTTCGATAAAAATATACAAATCATATAATCTTCACTCAGAGATTACGAATAAAATTTCTCAATCTTTACCTGCCAAAGCGCTTTTCGTACAATCAAAATCATGCAATAGTGCTTCGAAATCATGCAATGGTACGATCAAAGCTCATTTCGTACAATCAGAATCGGCATGAAAATTTCCCCCGTTATTATACTCCACCTTATTTTGGTATGTTTTAATTTAAAAAAAAAAAAAAAAAAACAGAAAACAGGTATTCGTAGAAATTTTTACCATTTCAATCCAAATGATTTTAAAGGTTATCGTTTGTTTAAGATTCCATGAAGGGAAAAAAAAAAAAAAAAACGTAAAAATCAAACAACTTTTAACAAAAAACGAAAAAAAAAATTAACTCAAGAATCTTTAATTCTTTGAATTAATTATTATATTTTATATAAGAATTTAAAAAAATTATAATAATGAGATGAGATGAGGTAAAATAAAATATTCTCTATACCCAAACGAGCTCTTAATTTTACATACCCACTTTCTCAAAACATAATTCAAAACAAATCTTCTTTTTTAATAAGAATTTTCAATTTGAACACAACATGAAATGAAATGAATTTTTTTTTTTTCAAGAATTCTAAAAAATTAGAGAAACCTTTACACATATTGGTTCGAATCTATTTTGAAGTCTGAGATAATCATAAGATTAGAGGCATTAAAGATGTTGAATTTACGTGTTGGTAATTTATTTAAGAAAATCGAGCTAGTGAGAGAAAATAGAGTATTTATCTTTTTTTAGTTGATTTATACGCAAATATTAAATACACAAACTCATCTCAAACTGCTAACTAATTTATAATCATTAACCTAAACTATACAAAAAATTTAGGGTACCCCTGACATAAAATAAATTGCCATAAATACCCTCAAAAGACTTTTAGAAGTTAAAAAAATAGAAAATAAAAAATATTTTGAGAAATATTCTCTATGTTGATTTAAAAAATTCCTAATTTTATTAAACATATATTTATATTTTAAAAATATAGACTCTTTAGAAAAATATTTTATTGAAATTTATAATTTATCTAACAGGGTTATTTTGTCAAGTGATGATATATTTACACCTTATTTACTACTGCTTTGCTATCCAGTTACTTTTTTTTTTTTCCTTTTTCTATTTGAAAAAATTTGAAAATATGACATTATTGCATAACCTAAAATAAAATAAACTCAATCAATTAACTAATCATCTAATTTAATTAAAAATAAATTCAATTTGATAAAAGTTGATTCAAAGAGTAAAAGAAGGTTAATTTTTATGAAATTAAATTACATGATTACGTTAGTTGATTAATTTAAAAAAAAAAATTATACAAAAATGTCATGTTCTGAAATTTTTAATTGAGATTAAAAAATTAAAAGAATAAAATAACTAAATAGTAAAAAAATAATAAAGAAAGTGTAACTATTTTCAGATGTCACTTGTTTTCATAAAAATATTTTGGCAAGAGATCTTATTTTTTTTATAAAATAACCATTTATTTAATAATTTTTTTAACAAAAACATCTCTAAATAAAATTAAACGAAACAATTAAATAAAGTTTATATCATAAAAAAATAATTTATTATAGGAAGTCTGGAATTTAATCAACTGCTCCAATTAAGTTTGACTTGTATGCTCGTACTAGTCGTCATGCTTACATGGGGTTGTTTAAAACTATAAATACAACTAAAATGAGTCGATGACTCGGTAAAAAAATAATCATAACGTAAATATTCTTAACATAAGATTTTTTATAAAATATTTAATACACAAAACTTAAAATCATGATAATTCATGTTATGCTTATGCTATACATATGACTGATTTATTTGAATTAATTGACTGATCTGATTTATCTTACTGATATAGCTAGTCAATATACTTAACTTTGTGTGGAAGACTGTGTATTAACTTTCCTTGTTTATGCAAAGGATGCCGATTGTGCAATACTTTGGTGTACTATGGTGGATCACGTTTGAGTTTATAGCTTATACGTCCATCTGGAAATTGCATTAATACCATACATTTGAATGGCCAATTGATTAACTGTTATGAGTTAATCTTATGAAAACTTACGTGTCTTATGCAATATGAGATGTGTGAGAAGCATAATATATACATAACTATAATATACAAAATAAAATATAATGAAAAATGTGCTTGCAAATATCATGACATGCATAATGCATAAACACTAGTCTTAAAAAAGCTTACTTTAATAATAATAATAATAATAATAATAATAATAATAATATATAACTAGCTAACTTATGTTAATTTTAATTTATTATCAAACTACTTATCTTGTTGTACAGCTTTTGAATTTTCATTTCATAATCTATCGCTTATACGAAGTATTAAACGTCATTAAAGTTTTTACAAGTGCGCATCATAAATTTGATTAAATTCGTACCATGGAAGGCAAATTAGTAATTATTCCGCCATGTCCGAACTCTAATAATTACTGATTTTATTTAAAGCTTGTAATATACATTATATATCCTGAAAATGCTCAATTATGGGAAATATTTAATTCCTAAATAAACTTAATAATACTTCAACTCTTGCAAACTATTACTATAATATAATATAATTTTAACTTTTATAAAATAGGTGTCATTCCTACAAAAAATAGAGTCCAAACTTAAACAAGTTTACCTAAACATAAACATGCTTCCCTGATTCGGGGGGAAGGGTAATAACGTAATTACGTTACAATTTTAGAAGTGACTCGTACGGTCATACCGACATCACGTGGAGTTAAAAAGTTTCACCTTATGGGAAACAAGAAAAGCTATCCTCTTGCTTGTACAACCCTGATAAAGTAACGTAGAGAGGGTAACGTAGAGAGGGGGTAGCCTCGGGAGAGAAATATTAGAGGAACGGAGAATATGGGAAGAGTGAGGATTTAAATCGGGATATACGGAAAGGGACTTTTAAATGGCAGTTCACGTAATTAACCAAAATTACGAAAGAATTAAGAATGCTTGACCGATGGGATTGAGTATCGAGAATATTTTATAAATAATAGAAAAAAAAATAAAAATTTAATGATAAAAAATTAAATAATAAAAAAAAAAAATAAATATATAATAATTAATAATAAAATAATAAATAATAATAAAGTATATTGATTCTTAAACCCAACGCCACTTTTCCTAAACGCAGAATCTCCTCCTAGAAACCAGCTGAAATTAGAGAGGTGCGTGAGAGAGAGGAATTTGGGACCCCCCGAGAGATGAGGCTTAAGGTGGTCAGAGTTTAAGATAAAAATTAGAAGTATATTTTAAGGGAACTTGTTCAATGATTTAATATTAAAAAACTTAACAAAATCTAGATTGATAATTTATCCCTTAAATAATAGAGAAAAGGTAAAGATCAGCTACTGTAGCAAAGAGCACAACACCCACCTTACGCTTTTTTTTTTTTTTTTTTTTTTTTAAATTTGAAACCGTCGCTTTCTCCAAAGTAAAAAAATGCACTCCTGAAATCTATGTCTGATTTTCAAATTCAAACTGATCCACGCCTCCACCGTCTATCGAATCCGATCGGATCCACTACTTTCATCTCTGCGCATGGAAGATTCCAGCAAAAGAAACGATTTTCATGTCTGATTTAAATCTTAAAACATGAGAATATTTCTTTCATTTCTCAAAAAATCAGGAACACGGAAATGCTGAGTTGTTGGACTGCAATAGAGGGGGAGGGCGTTCGTGTGATGGGTTAGGGAAAGAACCGGTTCACTTATTAGTGAACCCGATCTGCCAGCACAGGTTTGAGGTGTGCTCTGGAAAGACTGGCTGATGCCCAAGATTTTTCTAAATAATACTAAAATAAATAATGACATCAGTCACTATTTAAAAACACTCGAAAATACACTATATGTGGCACTAGGTAAATGACAAAATTCTCTCCAGTTGCCCCCGCTGCTTATTCCTTCCATCAGAATTAATCCATTTGATTTTGGGATAATAGAGCGCGAGTTCCTCTACCCCCGAACTCTATGAATTTTTTTTCTTCTTCTTCACGTCGAAACCCTCAATCCCGTCGTGACCCCTTCTTCTTCCCGATTTCCCCTCATCGTGATTTCCCCCTCCCTTCATCCACTTAAATTGTGATTCCTCCCATCTCAATCCCGCGAGCCTTCATCTTAGTCTCGCCAATGTTGTGAGTCCAAACACTACGAAACCACCGTCTTCAGAAATTTGCGGGAGAGGTAATCTTCTTCAAACCAACCCCTTCTTACTTCTTGTTTCTCTGTGATGCTAGGGTTTAGGAATACATTTCTAGACTTCTGTGTGTTTCCTCCTCTATTTTTATCTCTAGAGTTTAGGTATATTAGTTGTAAATTAATTAGGGTTTGGTTCAGGGTGATGGAATTTGATTCTAGATTTGGTTCTGTAAAATAATAGAATTTACATATGGGTGATGCATATCTTTCCACTTTCAATATTGGTTGATGTGTTCTTGGTTGATGACCATAACGCTTTCCAGGGAGTGGTGGCTATGTGCAGATGAAATGGCATGCTCGGTGTCACTAGGCAGAGAGGCGACGTCGCCGGTGGCGCTGGGTGGAGGAAGGTGACACAGAGGCGACGGAGGAGGGGTTTCGCGGGAGGAATTCTAAATGTTGTGTTCAACCAAAACATGAGGTTTTGTAAAAACACACGTTTTGAATTATTAAAAAAAAAATAGAAGAAGAAGAAGAAGACGCTACGTATGGTGTGCAAAGTGTTCACCTGCTACAGTTGTGGATGCGTAGAATAACTCATAAGATTAATGCTATTCGATAAATAAAAAAATATTTAATAAATTAATTATAACTAGAATAAAATTATTTTATAATTTTATGCCAAAAATCAGCTATCATAGGGTGGCCATGATCTTTATTCAAGCATCTTTCGATCTCAAAAATACATTTTTATTTATTTATTTATTTAAATTTTTCACCAAATTATTTACATAGATTTCAATGAAAAGTTAAGAAAAAAGTCCAAAACAACTTTTACAAAAACTAAAACAAAAATACGGTAAACAAATTTTATTAAATAATTTTATAAATTTACTCCTTGGCTCTCACAAATCTCAATGCAAAATAATTTTATTTATATTTTTCTAGCCACGATCACTCTCTCAAAACCTAATAAAAAAAACTAAACACATCCCATGTTTTTATGTCAAATTCTAATTTATTTTGTTTAAAAAATACAGATTTACAGTTACTATATGATTAAGAGTTTTTTTAATAAGTATTATAGTTACAAAAAGATTTTATAAGAATAAGGTGCCGTTTGAATGGTGAGTTGAAATAAAAGTTGAAACTTGAATAAAATCTTATTAGAATATTATTTTTAATATTATTATTATTTTAAAATTTAAAAAAATTAAATTATTTATTATATTTTATGTAGAGATTTAGGTTCTGCTTGGTAAGTAGAATAAAAATTTTAAGTTTAAGATGAAATATTAAAATATTTATTATTATTATTATTGTTTTGAAATTTGAAAAAGTTAAGAAAAAATTGAATTATATTTATTATATTTTGTATGAGAATTTAGAAAAATTGTAATAATGAGAATTTTGAGTTTGAGATAAAAATTTTTTATTACCAAATCATACTTTAGAAAATTGATAATAATAAGATGAGAAGAAACACTTCTTATATTCTAATCGGGTCTAAAATATACAAACTAACATAATTTTATATGATACGTTATATTTATTTTATAATAAAAAATATTTTTTAATCTAATATATTATATTAAATCATGTTAATTTATAAATTTATTTTTATAAAATTTATATGTGATTAAAGTATTTCATTACATTCACTTGACATCATATAATAAATTTAGAAAATATACACAACAGTATCATATTTTTTTCACTATTAAAAAATGAAAATTTATTATTTTATTATTTTATTTTATATTTTAAAAATAATAATATATTAGATGTAAGGCTGATGTGTAGATAGATTTATGAACAGTGAAAGATTTTCACGTGGATGCACAATTTATTTTCCTTAAAAGAATGGGTTGGAGAAGAGTAAGACAAATGAAATGAGAAAAATCTAGTTGGGCCCCCCAAGGGTTGGAAGGCTTCTCCCATCTAGATTCTAGACTCTCTCGAATACAAACAATGGAGTGAATGACTTTTGTAGGTCGCATTCATTGCTGCAACTGTGCCTATGCCTATCTAGAATCTCCCCATTTACAGCCACATTCCTGGCATATGACATAAGAAAGCTGGAATTCAAAGAAAGGAACCATTTAAAATCTCCCGAACTGTTCAAAGTCACATAAGAATTGTCAGCAGAAGTTGAGGAAAATTGGAATGGGTCCTAGGCAAATATCTTTGTTTTGTTTTGTTTTTATTTTTGTTGTTTTTTAAGTAATGACATACTACAATCGTTTTTATAAATTTTTAATATAATTAAAATTTTAATATATTTTATAAAAATAATTTCATTTTAAAAATATTATGAAAAATTAAAAGTGTGGTTATCATTTTAATCTGTATCTGTCTATGTCGGTAGTAATGAAGTGAACACTTGGAACTATCAAATCAAATATTTATGAATGGAGAGAATGTGCTATCGACGGGTCACAAAATGCATCAAGGCCAACTAACCAAAGATCAGCAGGCAGTACAAAAATTAAATGAATCAAGGTCAACTGCACAAAGATAAACAATGAGGGGCCTACAGTCTATTCTGAGGGTCTAGAATGATCGTGTTTATTGCTTAGCTTTTTTTATTTATAAGCCTCTAAATCACACAATTTTTTATTTTATTTTTAAATTTTTAAATTTTATTCTTCTTAAAATAATTAAATTCTTTTATTTATTATCTATATATCATATATTTAATAATAAAAATTTTAAAAAAAATAGTATGTGATATATAAGACTTATAAATAAAATTTTTAAATATATAAAACTTTTTTTTGTATGCTTATGATAGAAGTTAGTTACTTTCCTTTTTTATCTTTTGTATTAATTCAAGCTGCACATAAATATATATATATATATATATATATATATATATATATATATATAAGTACAGAAAATGAAATGAGAAACATAGAGAATTTTCCTCACTTGTCAAGCCTTAGTTTTCTCTCATTCTCTCCTTCATTCTTTTTCTTATTCAAGCTGTATTTAAGATGGTATCAAAACCAGGTTTGACCTGCTTCTTCCTTTTTTGTTATTAATCACTCCTATGTCTCATTCTTTATTACTCTATCTATAATTCTTTGCTCTCATAGCTGAAGCAAACCCACAACATCACCCTTCCCCATTTGAAGACCTTAACAGCCTTTTTTATCTGCACCACAATGACAATGTCAACACTTTGGTGATCACACCTTATCTCACATGCCCCAACTACCTCTCTTGGTATCGTTTATTCATCCTGGCCATCTCAATCAAGAACAAGCTTGGTTTTTTATATGGAACTATTGCAACACCTAAACTTTCAAGTACTCTTTATATCCCTTGGCTTCGATGCAACAACTTGATAATCTCCTGGATCCTCAACTCAATCTCAAAAGAAATTGTCTCTCATGTCAGCTCAGCTAAAGAAGTTTGGGAGAAACTTAAGGCTTGGTCTGCACAACCTGACAATGTACGCATCTACTAGCTGCAACAACAACTTGGATCCATCATTCAAGGAACACAATTTGTAAGTGACTATTTTACTCAACTTAATGCAGTGGAGGAAGAGTTACACAATTATAGACCATTACCTCATTGCTCATGTGGCCTATGCACTTGCAAAGCCTTAATATTCATAGGAGAAATTCAAAAAATAGACTCAATATTTGAGTTTCTAATGGGACTAAATGACACCTATGATAGCATTAGAGGGCATTTCATCCTTATGAGTCCCATGCCTTCATTAGATAGGATTTTATCGTTAGTTCTACAAGAGGAAAGACAAAGTTAGGCTAAGACCCTTGTCATGCCTCCTACTGAATCATTAGTCTTGGCTGCCTATCATGGCCAACCTAGAAAGAAAGAAATGATAGATATAACCTGCTATCATTGTGGAAAAATGGGGTACACAAAAGAGAAGTGTTATCGTTTGATTGGATTTCCACCCAATTTTAAGTTTACCAAGTCCAAGCCTGGATACTCAAGTGTTGCACCAAATACTCATTCAGTCAACCAAGTCACTGCCCAGAACCAAGTGATGAACTCCTTGAGTTATTCACAACTACCCCTGACTGAAACTCAAATTTAGCAAATAGCAGCTCTTGTTAATGCGCAAACTTCTCAGATCAACCTAAAGGAAAGGAACCTGCCAATTAATCAACCTGACACTCAGTTTTCAACTGCTATAGAAGTCAAGTTTCCCAGCCATCACTTATCCAATATGGCAGGTAAAATCCTTCAAACCCCTGCTGAACTTGACTTACAAGCATCCTTTTTTTTTTTTTTTCCTGCAAATCAAAACTCTCACTCCCTTACAAACAACAAACCTAATACACCACATGCTACCTAGTGGATCCTCAACACTAGAGCCACAAACCATATGGTTTGCTCCATCTCACTACTCACCACCATTACTTGTGAAAAACAAACCAAGGTACACCTCCCAAACAAAACTCATGCTGAGGTAACACACATAGGCACTGTTAGAATTTCAAGCAAGCTCACTCTCACAAATGTCTTGTGTGTCCCCACTTTCACCTTCAAACTTATATTTGCCAGTAAGCTCACTCAAGCCTCTTTTCTTTGTCTTATATTTTTTGAAAAATTTTGCTTCATACAGAACCTGTCTTCATGGATGATGATTGATCTTGCTGAAGCTTCCAATGGCCTCTATTTCCTCAGATCTCCATCCCCTTCATGCCGTGCTATTAAAGGTCCCTCATCAACCAAAAACAATCACAATCACATCACTCACTCTGCGAGCAGTCAAGACTCAAACTCTAGCTAGCCACAAAGATTTGATCTATGGCATTTTGGATTAGGCCATGTACCTCATCAGAGGATGAACATATTCAGTCCCATGTTCCTAATATGAAATGTAATGGTGAAATGCAATGCACAATTTGTCACTTGGCTAAACAAAAAAGGAAGCCATTTCATTTGAGTTCTATTTCCACTTCTCTCCCTTTGGAGTTAATTCACTATGAGATTTAGGGGCCATACTCTCATCCTTCCATCCAAGGACATCAATATTTTGTAATCATTGTGGATGACAAAAGTCAAGTCACTTAGATTTACTTGATGACTTGAATTCCAAATGACAGATTTCTATAACACTCGTGGCATTTTACACCAAAGAACTTGCATCTACACCTCTCAACAAAATGGGGTGGTGAAAAAAAAAAAACCAACATCTCATTTCTACTGCTAGAGCCCTCATTTTCCAAACCTCCATTCCACTGAAATTTTGGGAAGAAGCTCATCTCATCAATAGAGTTCTGACACCTGTTTCCAACAATAAGTCTGCATATGAGGTCTATTTCTCATTTATTCCCTCCTATGCTCACTTCAAATTTTTTGGATGTCTATGTTTTGCTTCTACCCTCAAGACTAAAAGGAGCAAATTGAGTCCCAGGGCCAGAAAATGCATTTTCATATGTTACCCTCTTGGTATCAAGGGTTATAAAGTTTATGATCTTGAGGATCATTCTTGCTTTGTCTAAGGGGATGTAATCTTCTACGAGTTATTTTTTCCTTTTTAAAAACAAAATTATGATCTCATTCCCTTTATTGATCCTCACAACCTGGTACTTCCAATGCCTATACCAAAATCCATCTCCTCATTCCCACATATCAACCTTTCACTCCCTCAACTTCACCTGAAAATAGTGACATTGAATTTGCCTCCCAAGAAAACCTTCATGCCACTAAATCTAACTCAGATAACATTGAATACAACCTACCTTCCTCTTCTCCAACTAAAAACAATGCCGCACTTTCAGACACTTCCATAGAACCACTTTCCTCTCCAACCATAAACACACCACATGCCACCCTTAGGAGAACTAATATAGCTCGACAGCCACTTCTTTACCTCCATGACTACCACTGCCAGATAGCTCATACCATTCAAATCTCACACTCACCTCCTGTCACCACTGCTCACACTCTCCATCAATATCTTCCTATAAAAATCAGTCCTCTCATCAAAAATCATTTGCTCTCTCACTCGAAGTAGGCTCTCTCACTGTCACTACTTCGAGAACCTCAAACCTATCAAGAAGCTATTAAGTCTAAGTAGTGGCAACATGTTATGAATGCTGAATTGAAGGCTTTAGAAGATAACGGAGCTTGGACAGTCACTATTTTGCCTCAAGGAAAAAAGGACAGTAGGATGAAAATATGTCTATAAAATTAAGCTCAAATATTATATAAAATATGTCTATAATGGAGCTAGGTTAGTGGCCAAAGGCTACACTCAAAGAAATGGATTTGACTACTAATAAACTTTCAGTCCAGTTGCAAAACTCACAACTATCAGGGTTTTTCTTGCTTTGGCTACTATATTCAATTGGCACCTCTATCAACTAGATGTGTACAATGCTTTCCTTCATGGAAAACTAGACGAAGAGATATAGATGGAGTTACCTCCAGGTTATCACAGTAAATGGGAGTCTATTACCGAAGGAAAACTGGTTTGCAAACTTTCATAGATCACTCTATGGGTTCAAGCAGTCTTCTCAGTAATAGCATTCAAAGTTTTCTGAATCCCTTGCTTGTTTTGGTTTCCAACACTCAAAAAGTGACTACTCTCTTTTCACCAGAGATGATGAGAATGGTTTCATAGCCTTACTTATTTATGTTGATAATATAGTTATAGGCAACTCTAGCATCAAGGTAATTGACAATGTGAAAGCCCACTTACATTCTCAGTTTAGAATTAAAGACCTTGGGATTCTCAAGTTTTTCTTGGGTTTAGAAATGGCAAGATTAGTTGCTGGCATCTATTTATGCCAAAGAAAATATAGCCTAGAAACTCTAGAAGATGTAGGACTCCTCAGGTGCAAACTAGCAAGCATACCCATTGAAATGAACCATAAAATTTCCCATTCCTCTCCAGATTTATTGAATGATCCCACAAGCTATAGAAGGCTTATAAGTAGACTAATACACCTCACCATAACTTGACCAAACCTCACTGCATGCAGTGAGCATACTCAGTCAATTCATGGACAGACCAAGTGAAGTCCACATGCAAGCTACCCATTGAATCTTGAGATATATAAAAGGATCAATAGGCCAAGGTATACTCTTCTCCTCCCAATTTGCTGTGCACATTAAGGCCTTTAGTGACTTAGATTGGGCAACTTGCCCAGAAACAATAAGGTCTATGACAGGTTTTTGTGTGTTCATTTGTGATTCTTTGGTCAACTGAAAATCTAATAAACAAGCAACAATCTCACGTTCCTCTGCTAAGGTAGAGTATCGAGACTTAGCTCACACAAGTTGGGAGATAGTTTGGTTAATCTCCTTGCTAAAGGACTTTAACATCATGCACTCTAAGCCTGCTCTTCTATATTATGATAACTAATCTGCCCTACACATCACTAAGAATCCTGTTTTCCATGAAAGGACCAAGCATATCGAATTAGATTGTCACTTTGTTAGAGAGAAAGTTCTGGCCAAGGTTATTACCCCTATACATGTTGCATCAAGATTCCAACTTGCAGACATTTTTACTAAAGCATTAAGCACTACAAACTTTCAATTTCTATTGTCTAAGATGAGTATTTTGAACATTTATGTCCATCTTGAGGGGGAGTCACAAAAAGTAAATGCATCAAGGCCCATGGCTCAAAGGCCAACTTCACTAAGGCCCATGGAGAGAAGAGTCAACTATGCTGCTATTACAGCAGAGGAACATGCAACCACTACACTATAAGCACCAAGACCAGCAGACAGTACACTAAGACAATTAGTGGCCTGCAGTCTGCTCCGAGTGTCTAAGATGATCGTGCTAGTGTATTGCTTATCGTGTAAGTGTGTATAAATTTTTTTGTATGCTTATGACAGAGGTTACTTACTTTCCTTTTTGATCTTTTGTATTCATTCGAGCTGTACATAGAACAGATAAATGATTTTTGTACATATTAGAGCAGTAAATGAAATGAGAAACACAGAATTTTCCTCATTTGTCAAGCCTCAGTTTCTTTCATTCTTCCCTTTAGTCTTTTCCTTTTTCAAGCTGCATTTCTAACAATGGGCAACGAAACAGTATGATTAATAGAAAGCAACTGTTCAAAGCTTTGAAGCATTCAGAACAGTTGGGAGTATCAACGCTCAATGCAAGCAAAATATGGCATTAGCCGCGCGCACACGACAATTGCTAGTTACTGTTTTTAACTTATTTCAATTCACGCTCGCAATTAACAAAAAAAAATTTATATACAGTTATTTTTACATATTAGATAAATGTTTTTATTTTTTTAATGTTCATACATATTTATTTATTCTTTTGATCAAATTCATACTTCTTCACGAACTAATTACTTATATTTTATGCTATATAACTTTACTGAGCAAACTTTATGTTTTTCTGAACATATTTATAATAATTTATGTGTATATATTAATGATCATCTGCATAATAATGCAAACACATATGGCATTAAAACTATGATTTTCTCTTTTCTTTTTGAATACTTCATTATACTTGAGACATTTTCAATTTGAAGTTAAAAATAATTATATGAAGTTATTCGAATCTAATTGAAATTGAGCTTTATGCAAGCTGTGATAATAATTTTATATGCACGATCAACTCATTTAATAAACAAACTTTGCTTAAGCCAAATTGGATCCGGATTGTATTGTTTCGTGTAGAAGGGAACTGAAATTTTCTCCCGATACATCATGTATATCATCTGTAAGAAAATTTCACGTTGAAACTTTCTCCTGAATTTCCTGTCGAAGTTTGTTCGGATCAAAACAATCTGAACAAACTTCACTTAAGCCAAATTTTCAATGTCGAAAGTCAAAAAGTGCCTGTTTCAAGCAATGCCAGCCAGCCACCACACTTCCTCCATGATCTTTCCGTGCCACCGCTCATGGCTGAGTTCCAAGTGCCAAATACTTTTATCATTTCCTCCAGCCGAAAAATAACAAATAGCGATTGACTTCTGAGAGGAGCTGACTATTCTTTCACTCCCATCCTCTCTCATTTTTGTTTTCTTTTTGGTGCGAGCAGAAACAAAGCAAATTAATTTAGTCTGTGTTCGACATGGTCGAGTTTCCTCAAGTTAGCCTCGGGAGCTGTCTTCTTCTACCTTGCGTCGAGTTCAACTCATGTTTTACTCGTTGACCGCAAAGCACAACTTTCAACAAGGCAAAACCAACAGAACAATTCAAGACTGCGAACACAGAACTGGAAGGGAAGCCCAGTAAAGTTAACAGATATTTTCACCCCCCAAAACATAGATCATTGCCCAAAAATTTCAACTGATCTAGCGAAAATTACAAACGCTCAGCTGTAATCTACTTTATTAAATAACCTATTATAGTGTGCTCTTTCTCAGGTATTAATTAAACCTTATCCCAACAAAAATTGAAATTGATTAATTATTTCAAAGAAAATTACAATCGTTTTAAAAGCAGTCAAACCTCATTAGTTATAATCTTGGTTGCATAAATTCTAACAATGGAAATTTTTTCCTCACCTCTTCTTGGTTTTCTTTCTTCCTTTTACTTGTTTCTCTAAACTTCTAAGCCTTTGACTGATAAGGGATGACGAAGAAATTCTCTGGTCTGGGCGCTTTACTGATTCAGGAGGTATTGGGGTGGGTTCCTGTTTGACCACTGTCGGACGTTGCAGTGCTGAAAACGCAGAGAAGGCAGGTTGTGGTGAAGTAGGTGGCTGCGCCACAGGTATTTCAGGAATACCCAAGAATTTCTTCACGCCAGGATTTTTAAGCGCTGAAAATTCAAAACAGTTGCATCATTTAGTGAATATAACCAGAAATTTTCATAACATCAATATCAGTTCATTCAACTTTCAGTTTTTCACAGCTGAAATCGATGCATATTGCTGCATAACTAAATGTGCATGAGACTCGAGAAAGCTTTGCAATATTCCCAGATGGAAAATGTGAAAACGAAGCTAAACTCAAAATTGAAACTGAAAGGACTCACCCAGCCCATATGCAAGCGAAAACAAATTGGACGTAACCCAGTAACAAAATATTGCCTGCAGTTTTATTAAAACATGTATCATCAGTTGACCAAACCATACGGTTAATTACTAAATCTACTAATAATGTCACTTAAAAAGGCGAAACAACCATCAAAATATGAGAAAAAAGAAGAAGAAGAAAGAAAGTACATCAACACTGATCAGTCCTTCTGTTAAGATGACACTACAAGCACCGGAAAATTAATATAGTAAACTGACACCTCACATAGTCACTTTGATGATGACCTTCATGAGCCTAAATGCCATAGGAATTAGGAGGGACAATTAATAATTCGAGTACCCTCGTTATCTATAAACTAGGCCACTTCTAAACAACTACATTGCATTTAAAAATCTTTTCAGCATTTCATACACAATTTTTTGTGGATGTAACCTCACTAAGGCCAAGCCCCCTGGGCCCACCATTGGAGCCCAGATACACGACCCCACCCACCTGAACTGTACATTAGGTAATCTAGCGGAACTCCTAGTGAGAAATTGAACCCAAGATGTCTTGAGTTCACAACTCATCTTCAGCCTGCCCTTTGACCACTAGGTTGTACTGGCAACATTTTTTACAGTGGGAATGTTATCAATGCCGTTGCAAGAATGGGACACCTGGCTTTATTTTATTTTATTTTATTGTTATAGGTAGGGGCAACTGGCTTTATATGGAGATAAGAATGCAATAATGCAAGCAACCGAAACAAGCTTCGGAATTCATAACTCTAAACCATGCATTCAATTTTTGGGAACAACCATTATATGACAAACATTTATTTCAACATTCATGTTCCTATTATAGGTGAACAAATAGTTCCCATAACATGTCTCCAAAGCGACTAAACAATGGAGAATTACCTTCGGAAAACTCATGGTAAATGGAACTGTGAGAACGGCAATGCCCCTTGAAACATTTTTCATGGTGCCAGCAATAGGATTTCCTTCCATACCCTCTTGCATATTGCACTGAGGAACAGTAAAAAATAAATTAATTCCAATCCGTTAGGCACAACCTCCCCCTCCCAAAAAAAGACAAATGAGAAAAAGGATAGCTAAGAAGAGGGCAGAACGAGAATAAAGATACAAGCTGTAAAAGTTAATAGTGCACAACTAGGGTAGCCAACCCAGAAGGAAGAAACATAACAAGACAACTTAATTATGTTGATTCAGCTACAAGTTCACACATTAATACTTCCTCAAATTTGATTTTTCTCCATGGAATGAGTGCTTAAAATGTACTTAAAACAACACTGGTAGAAAATGGCTAACTGTACACTATTAGTTAAAAGAAAATGACGAGTAGGACGGAAAATTATAACATCCAACTTCCAATCAACCTGGCAAAGTCAACTTGGTTCCAGGTTCAACTACAGTCTACTGGACACTATATGCCACCAATCAACAATCCTTGAATGTGTTCATTTTCCAGGTTCAAAGGCACCATAACTTTTATTTTAAAAAAGAGGCTGTCCAACAGCCTAGGTTAGATATCATCGATTTGAATATATGCTAGTACAACCTTATTTAGATAAAAAAGGTTCATCACCCTTATGATATGAAGGAAGCACAAAGATAGTGTTCAACAAATACACAAGTCAAGTTCATCATTGTAATTTGTAATCCCTCATTGGCCCTTCTTTAAACATAAAGAAAAGCTCAAATGAACAATTAATTAAACAAAGCAGGTACCTACCTCCACAGTTACTAAGAATGTCAGTGCTGTCAAAGCAGGCAAAATGTACAAACTATCTGGAGTTGTGAGATCAACAAACCAGTAGGCTCCACCACCTTTGAACGATGGCATCTTTTCTGCCATATTTGAAATCTGCAAAAGAAAATTTTATAAGATACATTTAAAAAAAAAAAAAAAACAGTTGCAAGGTACTCAAAAGAATTTTATCTTACTGCGAGGAAAAAACTGATGAAGACAGGGCCTTGTATAAAAAGTCCCTTCAAGGGAGTTAATGGGCTTACACCATATCTGCAGGTCAAATCACGATGACAAAATGAAGATATCAAGAAAACAGAGGGCATATAGGAGAGAATTGAAGGTTAGCACGCAGCTACAGGCTTGTAATTGAAATGAGAATATTGCACAAAAGGTTATTAAACTTCGGTCAATAAACCATTTGTATTGGCAAAAAATAGCAGGGGGCAATTCTCAAAATTTTAATAGCTTCTTAATGGTCTTGAAATTCACTGAAAAGGCCCTTTAGCGCGAATCCATGAATAAGCTTCACAACAAACTACCAAGTAATTGACTTGAATGATGACAATCACAGCATGTGGGGCACATTCATGCATTTTATCATTTAAAATAGTAAGTAATATTATCAGCATCACATATTGTGTGGACATAAAAAAAAAAAAAAAACGAGTATGAAAACCTAAACTTAATTGCCATGGTTTCCTCTTACAGGTCATGGAAGAGTTGCTTACTCCTTAAAAAGCTTCTGCATTTGTTGTTGACCTTCAGCTACAGCAGTGGGCTCCATACCCTGAAAAATAAAAATGAATGTTCACATGCTAGGCGAGTCATTTCTGCAAGTATCTACCTTCCTATTGCATTCATATCCCTAGTAGATACAAGCCTATCCCAAACTCAGTCTATATCAGTACTACAAGGAGAGATCCTTAAGCTGACTGGGGCCCTCTATTGGTTCAAGAATGCAACTGAATATTTCTCAGCACACAGATATGCCCAAAATGAAATGTACTTTCCAGCAGCATAGAGATGTATCCAAGCATGAAATCTATAGGTGGGTGACTGGTGACAGGCTAATTTTAAGTAGCATTCTATATCCTTTGTAGATTAACTTATATAGGAAACCTGAGCTAACTAATCATGCTTTACTTGTGGATCTTTGCATGTGCTAGCAAGTTGACCATATGCACCAATAAGACATCAACTAAGGGCTGTGATTAACAAGTAATAACATTCACCTTGTCCTAGGTAGCTGACACAAGACTTGCGGGTAATTTGTACAACACAGTTACTGCAAGTAACCAGAAATTAAAAAAGTGATACCATGACACAAATACTAATCAGGTAAGAGTACCTTATCCTGCATCTGCTGCTTTAATTCCTCCAAGTGCGGCCTCAAGAGCTGCAGAACATGCATGAACATTATTGATGCCTTGCCACTGTATACAAAAAAATTGGTGTATGCTTTGTGATAAAATGGTGCTTAATAAAAGAAAAAAAAATTAATGTGTACATTCATTTAGTTTTGTGGCACATAAAATAGATCTTTCCACACAATGTCAATAAAGAGAATTATAGATATGCAAAAAGATAAGAAGAAACTACATTGTACAAGTGGGGAGTCAACAGCGCATGTAACAGGCACATCTAAGAATTGGCAAAGACTATTATAAATTATCAAAAAATCTGCTTAAGAATTAGCAAAGCCTAAATCAATTAAAAACTGCTCATAGGGTTGAGTAGATAGAAGTGCATCAGATTGTCAGCGAGAATATAAGAAAATGATGTGAATGAACCACCAAAATTGTGCTGCAGTAACTAACAATTCAGGCCACATACGGTAAGTTTTGTAGTAGCTTTAAGTTGATTTATCAAAAGTGGAAGTGTTGCCCCTCGAATCAAAAGCGTTGTTAAAGCTATGGAAGCCCACCTGAAAGGAGGAAGAAAAAGTGAAATAAAATAGTTACATTTCCATCTTTAACATCGAATATCATCAAAACTTTGTGGTGGACCGGTGGTGTAAACTTAAAAACTAAGGATAAAAAATCATCTCTCTAATCCATTGTTTACTATATATATAACATTAATAATTTGCTAGTAGTAACTTAAAGCCTCGTACTGCAACAATAAATAGTTCTCTGCCATTTCTTATGACAACTAGTAATATGGTTGCTACCATCTAAACCATCATTATCAAATACAAATTGAGCCAATCCTCCCCTTTACTTTACGGTGTGTTTTGGAGTTTGTAAACGAAGGAAAGGATACGCTGACTCTTTTTTTTGGATAAATAAGAAACTTTATTGATCAAATGAAACTAGACGAAGCCCATGTACATAGGAAGTATACAAAAGAGACACCTAATAACATTCTAGAAAGCTGAAACGAAAACAAAACTCATGAACATTCCCTCCCTTGAGTACACAATAGCAGAAAACCACTGAACCAAAGAAGACAAAAAAAAAAAATCCAGATTTCCTCCACAGCTCGCTCCTTCTTGTTGAAGCACCTCTCATTCCTTTCCTCCATAAACACCACATTAAGCACAAATTAATCATCCTCCACGCCGCTGCGAATTGAGAATTATTAAGATGCCTATTCCAACATGCTAGAAGCTCTACCACACTCTTTGGCATAAACCAACTCAATCCAGCTCTAAGAAAAATGCCAACCCATAACTCCCTAGCCACCTCACAATGTAGAAGTAAATGATCAATCGATTCACCATTTTTCTTGCACATGAAACACCACTCTAATACAATTATCCCAAGTTTCCTTAAATTATCAACCGTCAAAATCTTCCCTAGAGCAGCTGTCCAAGTAAAAAATGCAACTTTAGGCAGCACAAAAACCCTCCAAATACTCTTCCACAGAAACGAAACATGTTGTGTCAACACCTTATAAAATGATTTAACAGAAACTTGTTGCTCCCCGTATGTTTCCACAGCATTCAATCTCTCCCATTTCCTCCCATTTTCAGGGAATACAAAAAGCTGAAAAAACCTGCTATCTCATCAATTTCCCAATCCTGCGCATTTCTAGTAAAAATCACATTCCAATGCACAGTCCCATTAGCACAACAACACCTCTAAGACAGCTGCCTGCTGATTTCCAACCAAACTGAAGACATCCAGAAAAACAAAATGAAGAGCTCTCTCACCACACCATTCATCAAACCAAAAACGTATTCTAGCACCCTCTCCAACCTCAAACTTAAGATGTTTTTCAAAAATGTTCCACCCCTTTCTAATAAATTTCCAAAGGCTCACACCATAAGACCCCCCTAACCTCCTTAGAATGCCAACCCCAATCACTTCCATACTTCTGATGAACCACCTCTCTCCACAACGAATCCCCTTCCAATTGATATCTCCACAACCACTTTCCTAATAGAGCTTTATTAAAGATATTCAGATTCCGCACCCCCAAGCCTCCCAACACAACCAGACTACTCAACCTTTGCCAACTCAAAAGATGAAATTTGTTCTCTTCCCCCACACCACTCCACAAAAAAGCTCTAAACAATTTTTTAATTCGATTTGCCACACCCACCGGTAATGGAAATAAAGAAAGATAATATGTAGGGAGATTGGAAATGGTACTTTTGATAAGGGTTAAATCTCCCCCATTTTGATAGATATTACCGCTTCCAAGTCGACAATCTTTTCTCAACCTTTTCTACAACATCATCCCAAATACTCTTTGCTTTGAAAGATGCCCCAAATGGAAGCCCAAGATATTTCATAGGAAGGGAAGCAACTTTGCAGCCCAACAAATCCACTAGAAGGTTAATATTCTCCACATCCCCCACCAGAACCAATTCCGACTTTCCCCACCTTGAGGCCCAAAACAACTTCAAAACACAATAGAACAGCTCTGAAAGCTTGAATCTGTCCACTTCAGCATCACAGAAAATAAGAGTATCATCTGCAAAAAATAAGTGCGAAATGGATAAAGCACCATGACTGTTATTTCCCACTGAGAAATCAGCAAGAAAACCTCCCCCTACTGCAGCCTCCACCATCGACTCAACGCCTTCATAACTATAACGGGAAAAAAGAGAGGAAATGACGGGTCCCATTGTCTCAAACCCCTCGAACTCTAAAAAAATCCACAAAGTTGCCATTAACTAAATCAGAAAACCGAGCGGTCAAAACAGTGTTTAACCCATTCACACCACCTATCTTCGAAGCCACATCTTCTCAGCATATAAAAAAGAAACTCCCAACACACGTGGTCATATGCCTTTTCCATATCCAACTTGCAAAGAACCCCCGGAATTCCTTCCTTCATTCGGCTGTCCAAGCACTCATTCGCAATCAAAACTGAATCCAATATTTGCCAACCCCGAATAAAAGCATTTTGAGGTTTAGAAATAAATTTATCCATCACCAAACTAATACAATTAGCACCAGCCAACTTTGAAATGAGGGCAATAAAAGTAGCATTGAGGGACTTCTCTTTTTTCTTTTTCTTTTTATGTCGGGGAACCTATCCAAGGCAAGGCCCTTCGAACCCACCCCTGCAGAGTAAACTCCGGTCCCATGCATTGCACCCTCGAAAGTTTCCCTACACAAAACTGGTTAAATTCCTGGCTTTTCACTAGGGGGTGTGGCCCCAATTGATTGTTTGCACCCATGAAGTGTTGAACCTGCATTGAGGGACTTCTCAAACTTATGACAAAGGTGAAACTCATGAGAAACCCATATCACATCTTCCTTCACTATGTCCCAATACTCCTAAAAGAAAGCAAAAGAAAAACCATCCAAGCCCGAAACTTTATCTTTATACATACCTCTCACCACCTCTGATGCACCTCAGATTCTTCAAAAGGCCTCCTCATCCAGCTTTCTGCACCAACATCCAGCTGATCGAAATTCAGGCCATCAAGCTTACAATGCCACTCCATTGTCTCTTTGAGAAGATCTTCATAATAATTCACAATAATATCATCAAGAGATTGAAAAACATTAGTACCGAAGTGAAGAACCTCAATCGCATTATTACACCAATGAGAATTAACCATCTTGTGAAAAAACTTTGTGCATTTGTCCCCCTCCTTCAACCAAATCACCCTTGATTTTTGCCTCAATGATATTTTTTCCATCAACAAAACCTTCTCAATTGTAGACACCACCTCATTCTTTCTCAACAAAGACTCCTCATTAGCCTCCCCAACCTCCAAAGTATGCAACTCATCTCAAAGAAGATTTTTTTACTCATCCGTATGCCTAAAGACTTCAATATTCCACTTCTTTAAATCAGTCTTAAAGGCTTTAAGTTTACCTGCCACAATAAAACTAGGGGTACCGTGAAAGGAATAAGAAGCCCACCAATTCCTTACCTTCACCACAAATCCATCAGATCCAAGCCACATATTCTCAAATTTGAAATAATGCCTCCCCCATGAATGCCACCACAGTCAAGTAAAATGGGAAAATGATCTGAACATACCCAAGGCAACCTCATCTAACATAAACCCGGATAATGCATCTCCCTAGGGGAAGAGACTAGAAATCTATCCAACATTGACCACCCTCTAGTGTTAGACCAAGTATAAACCCTCTACCAAAGCAAGGTCCACGAGATTTAGAAAAAAAAATCAACTCCGAAAAGTCTTCCATAGCCCCAGTCAAAGTAGATGCCCCCGCCCTCTCACTAGGAAACTGAACAATATTAAAATCCCTACACAAACACTAAGGTAAATCCCATAAGTAATATGGACCCACCAATTCCTCCCACAAAAATCTTCTATCACTATCTACGGTAGGCCCATACACTCTCGCAAGAGCACACCTCCACCCATCCTCAATATTCTCGAAAGAACCAGCCACTGAATAATTTCCAATGCAATCCTCTACCAACTCCACCACTCTCTTGTCCCACATCAACAACACTCCTCTTGAAGCACCCAGCGAGGCTAGATAACTGCACCCCACAAAAGAACAACCCCACAATCTAAGAATAATATTCCTATCAACGAGACACAACTTACTCTTGAAGACAAACAATATCGATTTTCCAGCTACGAAGAAGGGATCTAATGCGAAGATGCTTGTTAACATCATTGATCCCCCTTACATTCCAAGAAAGGATTCTAGGCTTCATATGATGAACAAGACCCCCGCCCCTTCAACCTATCGTTAACAACACTTCCCTCCTTGTTATCGTAACTAATAGAACATATCAATTGTTTCAACTCCCTTTCCTTTTTAGCTATTGACTTCAAAGCCTTTGTTCATCCTGCTTCAATAGCGACAAGAAGGCCTTAAATTGCTCTTCAAAACCTTCACAGGAAATCCCCACACACTCCTGTAACTCATCCACCTTTTTCAACACCTAATCCGAAGTTAATTTAGGGACTGACTTAGGGGGAATAGTACATAACGGAATCGGACTACTGAAATCATCCTTGTCTCCCTCTTCCTCATTGACAACCATCTGTAAGTTGGAATCTGCCACCCCCACCTATGAAGAACAGGCTATCTATGACTCACCAATCAACTCCTCTAAAGGAACCTCGAAACCTCCATCAACCTTACCACCCAATTTCAGTAGCCGACTCTCCACTAGCATAAACTACTCTACCAAGCTTGGGAATAGATCCCTCGTGGAAACACCAATAGAGAAAGGATTTAAGTGCACAAAAGGCCTAAGAATCCCCCATCTGAATCTTCCCCGCCATCACAAAACACTATTTCCTCCGGCCAATGAAATTGCATCAACCCACCAAGAGGCTCGTCGACAACCGGTGAAACTTTTGGTGCCAAGACTGGAGCTGGCAGGTCATGTATCCGCTTCGAAGAAGAATGAATGAAAACCTAATCCGAAATACCCAAACCCGAAATTTCGGGCAATACATGACCCTTCTCCTTTCAAACCCATTTTGGGCCTTTACCATGGCCAAGCCCAATGCCCTTTGAAACACTTGCCTCTCCGACTATACCCTTACGACCCACTTCAGAATCTAACCATGAGCCCTTCTGACCACCCATGAGATCCACATGGGCCTGACTCGAAAACTTCTGGCCCAAAAGGTCCAAATCCTTACCAGATTCCAGCCAATTCAACAAACAATCAACTTTAAAGTTTAAGTCCAACAACAACTCCTGCATGGCCCTCCACAACAACAACTCCCCTTCCCCTTCCCTAGACAGCACCCTCGTAAAAGACTATTCATCTCCCTTTGGAATATAAATAGACTCCTGTAATAAATTTAGTGGAGTCTTCCCTAAGACACCCCTGCATCCCCCATGCTCCTCCCTATTCGCCACCTACCCCGACGATTGAGACTTCCTCAACACCTCCGCATAGGAGCCTTTCCTTCCATCTACTACCCTTGAAACAGTAGTTGACCTAACTTTGTCTCTGTTATTCTCACTCGAAACAGAGGGCGGTGATAACATCTCCTTCAAGGGTTTGTCGAACTTCGTCCAACCCTCCCCCTTCCACCCTTCAAGTACCACAATCAGGCCTCGCTTTTTCTCATGACCAAATTCCAATAACGAAAAATACCTGCCATAGTAATTGTGACACATCTGCACCACCAGCACTTGATTCCCTTTTCTACAAGTTCTAAGAAACTTAGAGAGAAGCCCACAACGGCTACACATTCCCTCACCGTTGAAACCAACCACGCCATTGCTTCAACATCAATTGAAATATATGTCATAACACGTTGACTACTCTCCGTGATTCTCCACCACTTTTCCTTCTCCCTTTTGAACTCGAACAACTTTTGATCAATAAAGAATTTTGGACACGACCCCAACCAACCAAAGAAGCAAACTAAAATGGACAAGAAACGAATCAAATTGGAAAACGACAAGAACTCAAGATAGAAACTCAGGAAAAGAACTATTGAGAGAGAGAGAGAGAGAGAGAGAGAGAGAGAGAGAGAGAGAGAGAGAGAGAGAGAGTCATCTTGTTCAGGCAGATCAGAACAAAAAGATAGAAACAAAGGCATGTACACTTTGATCAGACGCTTAATACCTTAAAATCATCATCATATCTTTTGTGGCCACAAATGTTCCAGGATACGCTGACTTAAGAGGGAATGAACTTGAATTTATAGAATAGAACTTTTTGTTTTCATAGGTTATCGAAAATTTTGTTTAAAAAATGCAAAAGGCTTACCTCAGGTACACAAAACATATGAAATGGAATTTAGAAGGTAAAAAGGACATTTTTACTCATTTAATAAAGAAAATTCTAGATCCTGCCCAAGGTGGGAGGAATATATATGAGGTGAAGGAATGGAATAAGGGGTTACACTCCACCATTCCCTTTCCTTAAAAAATCATAAACAACCAAATGGTGGGTTCCCACCAATCCTTCCATTTCATTCTGTCCATAATCAAACCATCCAAAAGAGCTGACAATAAGAATCTTTGTATTCAAATATAATGAACGGTATAATCTCCTCTTGTCACTTATTCCATGACAGTAGCTATTTTCCAGCAGATAATGTTAGCGCTCGTGCAACATCAGCTTTATGCCAATACTAAATTCAGCCTCTAGAAACCTAAAGAAGTGACAGGTAAAAATTTCAGATTTTGAATGTTGGGAGTTTTTGTATTGTTATGGTGATTCATGCAAGGGGAAATAGTTTAATCATTACATATCTTTGTGATCCATACTTATAAAAAAAAAAAAACATATCTTTGTGATCCATTTTTATTCTTTGCGCATCATCTCTTTAACAGTGGGTAATTCCTAGTGCATTCTTTAGAACCTACACTCTATAAACAATGTTCCAGAATATCTGCGTATCTGAGCATCCAAGCTTACAAAACCATAGTGCTACAAAATATGTAATTAAAAAATAATAATAATAAAAAAGATTGCAAATGGATACTCGCCAGTTCAAGCCGGTAAAAGAATGTACAGCATCTATCAAGTATTGCAACAACTGAACAGGCAAGTAAGAATCAGCAGCAGCAATGGCAACTTCATTCACTGCAGAGGCCTGGGAAGCAACTGCTTCTATGGTTGTATCCGTCAAAACACCAGCAACATCACTCATTATTTCAATTTTTTCTGACCCATCACCAACTGTTGTTGACATATACCTGTGAAACAAGGGGCTGAAGCTTGACGGAAGAAGAACGTGGGAACATCCTCTATCTGGGAGAAAGGGAACAAACCCAGCCAACTTGTTGAAGCTGCTACTTCCAAATGGCCTCCTCCTCTGAACAAAATTATCAATTCTCTGGGGAGACAAATCTTCAACACTTGTGGAATGTTTACGATCATCATCATGGAGAACATAAGTAAAAGATGGATGGCATCTTCGAGCAATAAGGGTTGCTCTTGTGGACAGACTACGCATATAAGCCATTCACGATAGTCTGAAAATAAATGTCAATGAAAAAAATCTTAGAGAATAGTGGGAAGGAATCAGGGAAGAAAACATTTTCTAATAAAACATAAAAAGAAACGTATGAAAAATTTACAGATGTAACAATTATATTTGGCTATTGAGATCAAGATATAAGTCTATAAAGACTGGACTACTACAATGGGAAAGAAATTCTTAAACTGTAGAAAAATCCCAACAGCAAAGAAAAATCACTCGACTCTTCTTAATAAAACACAGGAGAAAGGGGAGAGGCTAGGCCGGATGCTGTGAATAAGGGGATTTTATACACTCCAATAAAATTTTGACAGTGTATTCTAGAGGGAAATAATGGAACTGCACACCAAGCAAGCAAATCCCATACAAACACAAACACCCCCGTCGCTCTCTCTCCTTCTACCCTCACTTTCTCCCCCCCCCCCCTCTCTCTCTCTCTCTCTCTCTCTCTCTCCCCGCAAGCCATCACAGCCCCGAAACTCTCTAAATGTCTATTGGAAGTTTTTGAACTTGAAAATGTTGTTCAAATGCAGAAATTGAAATGCATATCCATATACCTATGCATTGAATAGCAGCAGTGCAGCAAATTTGGTTGTGTGACATGTTCGATATAAAGTTCCATGGCTTTTTGTTCATTTTTACAATTTGGGTCATTTCCCTTTTCTCTAAATGAAGGGTTTCTAATACTGTGGCTTTGTTTTAGGCTACATTTGGGTAGTGAGGTGATCTCAGATAATCTGTGAATAGTAATGAAAAAGTGTTGAAAAAGTAATGATAAAATATTGAATAATAGTAAAAAGTAATGATAAAGTATTGAATAGTCAGATCACTCACCCAAACACAGCCTTATGCCCTGTTTGGACGTTGGACTGAACTAAGATCAGTCTAATTTAAGCTAAGTCTAACATCCAAACACCCAACTCTCAAATCACTAAACTTATTTCAACTCAAAACCTCTTTACACGTAAGACCCCCAACATTTTTCAACTCAACATCTCTTTACACACAAGACCCACAACTTTTTTCAGCTTTCCATAAATACATCTAAGAGCACTCTCATTGGCTTGACTAAAACCCATCTTTAACCAAATTTAGCTAACAAGACATTTAAAACACCCCACATTGAATTAGGCATGTCTATACAAATTTAGACATTAACTACAGTAACTCACCAAATAAGTGGGTATACAGTAAATTAGCCAAACACCGTAATATTCATTTCTCACTCTCACCAAATATGTAGGTTTTTTTTTTTTTTGTAATTAAGAAATTTGGTTCAATTTATTATTATTAAATATAAAATGTGATAAAAATAAATTAATTAGTTAATATTAATTAGAATATTAATTATTAATTTAATTAGAATATAATTATTATTAATATCAATATTTAATATTTAATAAATGTGATAAATATTAATATTAATTTAATTAGAAAATAATTATTATTAACATTTAATTGGTAGAACTACAATGTGATAAAAATAAATTAAATAAAAAAATTATTAAATTAATATATTGTATTATATATAGAGTAAATGGATAATCCAATGTGGGGATTGGATTTGAATGGAATATGCAAATGCAAACTTATGTGATATTAGCTAAAATTTGAATTTGCATTTGGCCAGTTCAATGAGAATGCTCTAAACTCATCTTAACATCCAAATATATCTAAACTCATCTTAGGTGAATCCCACAAAATTCAATCCACCATCTTAATTCACTACTATTCATAAAAGACTCAACTCATTTCAACTCAACTTAACATATAAACGGAGCCTTACTGTCCCCAAGTTAGGTTTTGTAGAAAATAAGGGTCTTTTTATATATATATATATATATATAAGTGGTTGTTCACTTGAAGATATCTCGAGTATGCATCTGAATTGCTAGTTCTGTTAAAGCTTTGGTTCAAATGAGATTTCAATCAGAACTAGCAAAGTTCAAATGCCATCGCAGCCCCCGATACTCTCTAAATGTTTATACTCTCTTGGAGAAGAGTATAACAAACTTAACATAATGCAACACTAAACATGGCTATTAAAGTTCGAGATGGAATTCAATAAAGATCGGGGTATAACCACGGATTGACCGATCAAGATTTTTAAACCCTAGCAAAACCCGAACACTATTTAATGGAAAGTAAAGCTCGGATTCAGCCTAAATTCCTGAATAACCACCGTTGCTTACACATCTTACTGCCAAACAAAACACGAAATTAATCCATATCCACAAAACCAACTCCATATGCATAACCTTAGTCAAAAAACAATGCACTATCTAAACGAATCCATAGAAAGTTCAAATCTCTGAGTTAAAATCTGCTACTCAAAGCAAAGATTACTACTACTGCGAAATTTTGGAAAAAGATCAAACCTTTACGTGACCTCCGGCGAAAGAGAGGAGGATAAAGTCGGTCGGCCTCTGAGGCTCCGACGGGTAGCCTGGTCCAAGAGATTGATAAATAGCTGAACTGGAGGAGACCAATGGCGGTGTAGGGTTTAAATGTTCAATTCGTTGCCTTCTATGCAGGCGGCTTTAACAGGCAAAGTACAAGCGCATCTTCTTCCTTCAGGCCATAACAACTCGCTCGTGAAGCCAGTGGCAGCCACATTCATTACGAGACAGTCTAAGATCATCTCACTTCAGAGCCCAAATATTCATTAACCCGTTACGTCCAGCGGATCCCAGACGGGTCCAGTCCACAAACCAAGCCCAGTTGACTCACTGTAAAAAATTGTTAAAATGGAGTGAGTTGAGATGAAAATTTTGTAAATAATAGTAAAATAATTTATAAATAATAGTGAGATAGTTTGAGTTTGGTTTGGTTACAAAACCAAATTATCTCATTTTCTTTTATATAATTATTACAATTTTCTTAAATTCTCACACAAAATATAATAAACAATTCAACTTTTTTAAATTTTAAAATAAAATTAATATTAAAAAATTATATTATAACAATATTTTATTCAATATTCAATAAAATATCTCATCTTATTTCATTTTAACTGTGTAACTAAACGGGAATATTTTGTGAGATTTTGAGAAGAGATAAAAAAAAAGTTGAATAAAAAATATTATAAAATTAAAATATTGTTAACATAATTTTTTAATATTATTTTTACTTGAGAATTTAAAAATGTTGAATTAATTTTTATTTAAAAATTTTAAAAAAATTGTAATAATTTCTTTGAAAAAGTTATAAGGATTAGATTGAAATTATTTGTAAATATATATAATTATATTATTATTATATAATATAAATATTTATTCAAAATTTATAGGAGAAATATTATTAATTATTTTTAAAATATGGACATTAATGATCCGACAGGAGTCCTTGACGACTACAAAGGTGTGATATTTCATTTGATCTCATACCGACAAACTATCATGTTTGAGGTGGTGGTTATTTCAGTCCAAAGACTTTCAGTTTTAGACTAACAATTTTCTCAGGCCAAGATCGGAGGAACAAAGAGAACTTAGGCGTTAATTAATATCGAGTCCTCAAATACAAATTATTGGCTAGGATTCACCTTTGAATCAGACTGGGTTGTAATGCAAGAGAGTTTAAGAACTTGTATGCACATGACTAAGGGCTTGTTTGAAAAGTGAGATAATCTCATCTCATTTTAAAATTTTTTATAATTTTTTTTTAAACATCACGCAACCAAAAATACTTTTCAATTTTAAATATTCGACTTTTTAATAATTATCTAATCATTATAATTTTTTTAAACTTATATACAAAACAAAAAACTATATAATTTTTTCAAATTTCAAAATAAAAATAATATTAAAATATTTTATTCTAACAATATTTTAAGTTTATAATATTTTTATTTAATTTTTTTTTCTCATTTTTCAAAATTCAATAGGCTCAAATCATCTGTGACTATTAGTAAACTATTTGTGAATAGTAATGACGTAGTCTGAAAACATATATGTTCTCTAACATACCCTAAAACATCTTAACTTAAATTATTTTACTATCATTCATAGAATTCTCATCTCATTTTATCTTATTATCTAAATATCTTCTAAACTTATCTATACGTACTGTTGCCCAGATGACTAACACAAGAGGAGAAATGAATTGAGTTGTATTAAAAATAATAATAATTATAAATTAAATATACAATATAAAAAATAAACAAAATACGAAACATCAATAAATATAAAGAGTAAGGGTAAGAGAGAAACAAACTCAGTATGTTAATGTGGTTCAGCCACATTGCCTACGTTCTCGCCTTAAGCTACCCCTTGAGGATCCCAAATTCACTATTAAACCTTCTTAAAGTGGAAATAGAAACTTATTACACATTTGAACGACACCGCTACAAAGAATCCGTATAGAACATCCTCTACACTTGCAATCACCTTACACTTGGTGATTCAATTATTCCTTGTGTATAACACTTTCTACACGCACAAGGGTTATACACACCCTTTTACTGATACAAGAACTGATAGTGAGTAAGTTATCAGAAAACACTCCTCAATAAGTGAAATAGGAACAATACAGCGCAAACTATATCTCTCTCAAAATGAATAAGGATTAAGACTCAATACTTAGAGAATAGAGAATAAAAGTTTTGAATGAATATTGTATGCTATTGGTGTTGTGAATGTGAAGCTCCCAAATGATATATTTATAGGCATATGAGACTGCATATTCAAATTTAAAAATATTCACATGTCAAAGACAACATCATTCAGTTTTTCAAAAATTTCAAACCTAATTTTTTACTTTTGACATATGACAAAAGAAGCACACTTTGCTTTTCAAATTTTTCAAACAAAAACATATATTTTTTGCATAAGTCAAAAAAAGTATCAATCACTTTTGAAAATATTTAAATAAAGCATGCACATGTGAAAGATGATAATCAATCATCTTTAATATTTTTAAAATTGTAAAATAAAATCATCTACTTGTTACGTAAATCAAGAAAAATATCAATCACTATTAAAAATATTCAAATAAAGCATGCATATATGAAAGATGACAATCAATCATCTTTAATATTTTCAAAATTCAAACCTTTAATCATGTCATTCACATGTAAAAGATGACAATCAATTATCTTTCAAAAATTTCAAATTTAATTTCAAAATATTCATGCATACGTGGAAAATATATTTTAATGTTTTATGATAAAATATTAATTTTGAGCCTTAATCTTAATTTTGAATTTTTAAGAGATTTACAATATTACTATATGACTTTAATGTGGATTTGTTCCCTTCTTACTCATGCTTGGTTTCTTGATGTACTTGACTCCATTATGTAGATAACTTAAGTTTGAAACTCCTTTATTATTTGAATTCATTTGTTATAATCAAAATCCATATATAGATATATAATTATACGAAACTTGAAATTTTGAGTTCAACACGTACTTAAGTCATGTACGTGAGAAGCATTTATTATAGGACTCATTTATTAGAATATATATTTTTTAATATTATTTTTATTTTAAGATTTGAAAAAATTGAATTGTTTATTTTATTTTGTGTAGAAATTTGAAAATATTGTAATGATTAGATAAGATGAAAAGTTTTATGAAAGTGAACGAAGCCTTAATTAGATGAGATTAAAGATGAGATGTGTTGAGATAAAAGTTAAAAATTGAATAAAATATTATTATAATATTTTTTTTAATATTATTATTATTTTGGGATTTGAAAAGGTTGAATTGTTTATTTTATTTTATGAAAAAATTTGAAAAAATTGTAATAATTAAATAAGATAAGATGTATTGTAAAAATATATAAGGTCTAAAGAAAAATGTGTTTTATATGGAGAGAATGCATACGGAGAAGGAGACGTTTTGTGTTTTCAGTTTTCACCATAGACGTTTTGGGGAGAAGGAGGCTTCCCTCTCGGGGGAAGAATATTTTAGGGCCAAAAAATAATTTAGTCAGCAATTGGGGCCAGTTAGATTTAGCCAGTCAAAGACTTTATGGATAAAATTATTCTAAATTTAACTAGTTTGATGTAGATGTATTTTAAGCGAATTAACTAAATATTAACTATGCTTAATTCACTGCTAGTACTCTAAGAGTATTCTCATTAAAATAGTTAAAGGTAAATAAATGCTACCTTTTAATTATTAGAGATAGAAAATCGACTGCATTGAATTAGGCAAAGTCACCTTAACCAAGTTTTAGCTATAATATATCTAAAATTAAATTCAAATTTGCTTGTAACTGTATATGGAACAAATCTTTATTTTATTATTTCTTTATAACACTCTCTCTCTTTTTTTGATATTTTCTCACAAAACTACCGTCAGTTTCTTTCCCTCTAATTTTTTTTCCACATTTATGTCTATGCTTCTTTTCCTTGTTTCGCCCCCATGAAATATAGTTGGATAAGAAATATAGAAATTTGATTTGTAATTAAGATATTTATATAGAATTTTAAATGAGTTTAATTAGATATTTGTGATTATTAGCATTAAATGACTATTGAAAATATGATTTTTTAACCAATAATTTAATTAAAATATGATTATTAATTAACATATAATCAATAAAATGGTAAAATATGATTAAATAAAATAAATAAATAATAGAAAATTTAAATTAATATTATTTTATTATTATATAATGAATAAATAGATAATTTATTATGTAAATTTGATGTGAATAGAACAGATAAAAATAAATTCATCTCATAAAACTAAAATTTAATTTTGGTTACTTCAATGGGAGTGCTCCAAGACACTCGCATACAACTGGCATGTCCCCTTAGGTGAGGAAGGCAATAATGCATTTTACTAAAAACATTGTCGCATGCGGGTGAGGCCGTCGCTGACCCACAAACCAGCAAGAAAAAAAGGACAAGACACTAGGTAGGCGGTGTTCTGTTATAAACAGAGAAATATTACACTTATAAAGTAATTATATACAAGTAATTTTATAAATTAATGTAATTTTATATTATTTGATAGATTATAAAAAAAATTATTATAAAATAAAACTGATGTGAGATTATTTTTGAATAGTCTCTTTGTAGCGGAAGCACTACTCCTATAAATATGAGAAGATCTTGTACTAAAGTCTTAAGATGCTTTGGTTAATCATGTGCTTGATGTCGTGCACAGATGAGTGATTTATGTAAGCGTAGATTTTCTGAATATTGCCATGCAATTTTTGTTGTCCGTAGAGTTAGGATTGCCGTCGCTGAAAGGTGATTTTCGTGTCAGGATCGGGCATCCCTTGTCTCCATTAATTGGCTTGAAAAATCCATGCATGTGTAGGGCCTATTACATAAAAAAATGAACACCCAGTGGCCACGTCAATGTTTTAGATGATTCTGTGTACTTTTTTTTCTAGAATTTCAAATACCAATTACGATGCCATATAAAGACTTCAACCAAACTGAATTTTGGGGAAATTAAGCAAAAGGGTTTAATGATAGAATATTAATCTGTGTTACGTTTTTCATCTCCATGTTCCATATTTCAATCCTTTAGTTATCAAACTGTTATAATCTATTAAAAACGTCAGATCAATACCAATAATTACGTACTTATGCGTCTTTCCACATTTCCTTAAAAACGAATTAAAGAAATTTTAAAATGGTAAAAATTCAACGATGGTTATTAAAAATAAAAATGCTTTGGTTGTCTTAATTATTTTGTAAAAATTCTATTTGAAATCACTTTAACTCTTTATGCACTTTACTAATATAATTAGTTACATCATTTTTTTAATATAAAATAATAATTTTGGTCAATCAAATCAATAAAATATATATAAAAATAATTGTATGTAACATAACTATTTATTTAATTTTATTATTTTCTAAGTTGATAGTAATTTTCCTTTTTTTTATAAAAAAAAAAGCGTTTACTATTTTTAACCTACTTTTTTCTTTACATGTAAAATTTGAAAGGGCACGTAGCATTCAACCATTGGTGTTGACGAGGCATTTCTAAGTAGGGTGTGCACTTGCACAAGTGATTGGATACTGAACGAGAAAAAATAATGTTACAGCTAAATTGATATGATTGTATGTGTTATGTTAAGATCAGTTGTTTGGATGGTGAGAGTAGATAAAATGATTTAAGATAAAAGTTAAAAATTAAAAAAAATATTATTAGAATATTATTTATTATTATTATTATTTTAAGATTTAAAAAATTGAATTGTGATTTTAAAAAATTGAATTGTTTATTATTTATTATGTAAGAATTTGAAAAAATTATAATAATAAAATGAGATGGATCAAAAGTATTTTTCAATCTAAAAAACCTCTAAATTTATTTTATAATAAAAATAATTGTATAATTTATCGACTTATGAGTTTAATTTTTTCAAATCTTTTAATGCCTAGAGCATTTCTCTTAATTTTTACTTTCATCGCTGGAGTGATAAACACGTGCTTGTCAGTAGTACTGATTCATACAGAACTAGAACAACTCAACATTAATTGAGTTCTTGGTAGGGTTCATCAACTTTATAACGGTTGAATTACATCTCATACTTTTTCATTAACTATTCATGATCAATTTAAACAAGAATAACATGTTTAAAAATGAGAATATGGATATCAAAAGAAAAACAAAATCCAAAACAAAATCCCAACAAGGCATTGCGTTTAGGTACTGAGGTGATCTCAAATATTTTGTTAATATTAGAAAAAATAATGAAAATGTAATGATAAAATATTAAACAGTAGTGAAGAGCAATATAAAATAGTAAAAAGTAGGTAAATAATAATAATAAAATAATGAATAATGTTAGAGTATACTGAAAATATTTCACCACCCAATTAGTGATATATGACTTACAAGCAAGTCAAGCTTTTTTTTTTTTTTTAAATGTTTCCGTGCACTTCATAATCTAGTAAATAGGTTTAAATACAGTTAATTGTCTAAGGCAGAAATCAAACCCCAATACATCCGCCAAAAAATTAAAGAAAAAAGAATGCAAATTGGGCGTGTAACTTCTTCTTTACTAAATGCAGTTAGATTAAAAAAAAATGCAATTAGTTAAAGTCTAAGGTACTAAAATAATTCCTAACATACCACAAGCTAGCTAGATTTGCTCAAGAAAAACTCAACCTATTTGAGATTAATGTGACTTCTTCTACACATACGACACGTGGCGTTCATATGCTTAATGCATTCTTTTGGGATAAAAAGCTTAAATCATT
The DNA here is from genome assembly GCF_018687715.1 of Carya illinoinensis. Lineage (NCBI taxonomy): Eukaryota > Viridiplantae > Streptophyta > Magnoliopsida > Fagales > Juglandaceae > Carya > Carya illinoinensis. The sequence goes on along the minus strand of NC_056762.1, from coordinate 35,014,838 downwards.
TTTTGAAAAAAAAAAATCCAAGCCATTATTATTTTTTCTCTGAAAATCAGAAAAGGCAAGTAAATTTGTAATATTGGATTAAACTAGAAGTTCATTAACAATAATTAAGAATTCTGCTGGTTCAACCCACCAAAATCGGAAAAAAGAAAAAGAAAACGACATGATCACATTAATTCTCTTTTAAGTATTTCTATATATCTCCTAATTGATATCATCTCAAGTCATCAAAAAAATAAGATGTACCTAATAATTATCACACAAAACAAACAATCCAACGACTTAATTGAAACAAATTCTATACAGTGGATTAAGCAAAAGCTTATATTATTGATACAGTCGACAATGATGACGATGAGGATGATGCCGAAGGGGTAACCAAAACGGAACCGTCGGGTGAATTCCGGCAAAGTGGGCAGGTGGCATTCATTTTCAGCCACTCATCTACGCAATTAGCATGGAAATAGTGATTGCAGTCGGGAATAGTTCTAAGTTCCTCCTTGGGCTGGTACTCGGAGAGGCATATGGGGCAAGTATTGTCATTAGGCTTAGGTAAACGTCTACTCTCCCCGAGCAAAGTCTTCGGGTATGATTCTATGGTGGGTCCGTCAAGACCCGTTGCAAACATGGTGCGTTGAGGAGTAATTGAGATGGAGGAGAGTTCTGTGTTTGGATGGCGTCTGCGGCTATACACCCGAACGAGACCGCATAGGTAGCATGTAAGCCCAATGATGCACACTATTCCGGGTATTCCTACGCCTATCGCCACGCCGTACTTCACGCTCCTCGGAAGACCACCTAAAACAAAATTTTAATAAATAAATTGTGAATAAAAATTAAAAATAAACACGTTCACTTTGTTTATTATGATAAATTACGACACATTTAAATTATTTAATTAATATTTAAATTTATTTAAAATATGTCAGATAATTCATAAACGTGATCATTAGCTGACATATTTTAAATAATTGTTCTTTTATTATATTGAAAAATTTTATTTATTATTATTTTATTTTTCATATTTTATAATGTGACAATAAATAATAAATTTATAAATAAAATATAATAAATAATTTTCAATTACCTGATATAACGATATAAAAAAAAAATATGATGAAAAGTATTACTCTGTTATATTTAAATCTACCTAAACGCCTGCGGTCCAAAGGCCTTAAAAGTATGAAAGATGACGTAGAAATTTTGTAGTCAACCTAAGGCCGATGCACTTACGTCTCTATAGTAAGTTAGTAACTACTACACAGAGAACTAGAGAAGGGGTTGGACAAGAGGGAATGCCGACACCGCCGCCTTTGACTACGACCGGCTTAAAAATTGAGTGGGGTCCCAAACTTCTAGCAAAATGAGTAGCAGCACGGTAGCAGTCGCGCAGCTCATCACATTTTTGTTTTGTGATGACGGTCCTACTCTTACCGACCTGTGTTTAATCTCTTCGTTTTTGTTCATATCTCGCTTTCTCGATCTCTCTCCGTGTGAACATCCTGTGAAGCGTTAGGAATTGTTCACAGCTAGCTCCTGAAGAAAGCGATCTCCCACCCCAAATCCATCTGGCTAGCTAGAATCGTGGTTTTTTGTTACATGATGAAGGAAATTGAAAAATATAAATAAACTAACCTAGAGCCCTCTGTGTGATCTGTTCCTGATGAAAACTGACAAAGATCTTGTTTAGTTATATAGGTGAAAAATATATGAATAGTAATGAGATAATATATTAATAGTAGTAAAATAATTTAAATTAAAATATTTTATAAAATTTAGAAAAATGAGATAGAAAAATTTGAATAAAAATATTATAAAGTTAAAATATTATTATAATATAAGTTTTATTTTGAGATTTAAAAAAGTTAAATATATATATTTTTGTATTTTATTTGAAAGTTTGAAAAAATTATAATGATTAAGTGATGATGAGATAAAAAGTTGAAAATAATTTTAAAATTAAAAAATACTTATATTTAAATGGTATTTGAGTATTGAGATGGGATTATATGATATGAAATAAGTTGAAACCATTTGTAAAACCAAACAAGTCCTTAATTGTTTACCGCATGGTTGTTCAAAGAAAGAGATATTCTACCACCCCTGAAAACGTGTCCAATGGAACCACAGCAGGCACTACATCCCTCTCTTCCAATTGTTAGACTTTATTAATTATGCTGGTTTTGATTTCCAAACCTAGCTCTGTTAATAAATTATTTTTTTTCACGTTATAGCTAAGGAGATAAATATACTAGACAGTGTAGTTCTAACTTCTAAACGCTCATTTCAATGTTTAAAGTCTCAAAGACTTTAAATGACTAGATAAATCACCAATCTTTCATAATTTGGACATAATATTTATTGTTTTCAAGCTTATCAGAATGGTGTTGATTTTCTTTCTCTCTTTCTTTATTTGGTTTCTGTTCTGTGAATTATCCTTACGGTGAATCAAACAACAAGGAAAAACAAAAAGGGCAACCAAACGCAATCTGCCATGTTAGCCCAAGTACCTGGCAAAAGTAATTGTCTGGGAAAGCAATTAAACGTACGTACCATTGTTATGATTGCTTGGAATATTGAAGCATCCAACTTCCAGACTCGAATCATTCTCGCGAGCACAATCTCCGCCGCTCCCTGCACATCCTTGACAATTGGGCACATCCCAGATCAACTGGACTGGTTGTGATTGTAAAAAAGGAAGTAGAGCCGTCGATATCATCCTACACGACGCCGGTGGCGGTAAGATATCAGTGTAAAAAGTCGATGTAACCAAGACCTTGTAATCATCCCCACTGAGGCAATAAATCGGCCAGTACAGATACATCATCGTCGCGTTGGACGAGCAGTTGAAGAAGGTGAAGTTCCCAGGAGCCTCGAACTGGAAAGGAGAGTTGGAGAGATTAAAGTTGTCCAGGAACCGTTTGGGAAAGCAGTGATTGGGGTCGCTGATGTATATGGACTGCCCCAGGTAATCGATGCCTTCGACGACGAAGTCTCCAGAGTAAGGGAGAGTGAGAATCGTTTGGCTTTGGTTGTTACACGAGAGATCGAATCCCGGATAGCCGCAGGATTTTGGTTGATAGCCTTTCAGTCGGAAAGGGAACCTAACCGGCGGGCTTTGGCTGCCTCCGCAAGATGAAGTTTTGCAGATGGTGGTGCTTGATGCTATCTGTGGAAGGAAGATCCAGATGAAGATGAAGAAGAAGAAGCAGCTTTGGAAGGAAGCCATTTGAGCGAGTGACTCGTGAGGTACAAAATATATTCGGCCTGTGGGGGATACACAATTTGGTAAGTTTCTTGAGATATGAAAGGTCAGGCGAGTCGGAGATTCCTTAAAGCCGGAAGGCCCTATACTTTCTCTTTATAGTCCTCGGAGGGAAAGTTGCCAATAAACTGGACTTGAGGGGTATAACGGGATTTTGACTTGGAACTTGGAAGCTATGAAGATTGAGGACCCTCGAGTCTTGCTCGCTATTAATATTTTTTTTTTTTTTGGAAATATAGAGTATTAAGTTATTAACCTTCAACTTCAAACTGAAAATCATTCCCAAAAAAAAAAAATTTCAAGTTGAAAATATTATTAAATTAAAAATTTTAAACATAAGCCTATTCATCACACACCACAATTTTTTTATTTTTTATTTTTACGAAATGTTTGGTATATAGATAAAGAGTAAAAAAATTCAATTAGTTTAAAAAAAATCCAAAAAAATTTAAAAAAATTATGGTATGTGGTATATGGGTTTATGTGTAGCAAAGCTTAGCAATGCAAGGCTGATGGAGGGAACAATGAACAAGTTTTATGGAGAATATTGGATAAATTGAAGTGACGAATCAACGATAAGTAAGGCAAGACAATCTGTGCGTAAGCGGAAGTGATTAGTAATTGAAATTGGAAGTGGTAGAACCAACAATTGTATCAAGAGATCAACATTTATATTGTGATATATTTATGTAAAGAGTAATGCTAAGCATCGTCACGTTGGACTAGCCACCTGCCACAAAGGCGTGGCCCAACAAGGCCACACCACATTAAAAGCAATAACGTGGTATCTTGTACGAGAGATGAGAATCTTTAACATAAGATATGGAATGACATCTCAACAAGTAATATAAAAGTTGGGCACTAGGTTAGAATACAAGACTTAAATTCTCTTGTTATTGAAGTTCTCTCCAACAAACAAAAAACTAATTTAGGCATCGGAGTATGAGTGAAAACCGACACATTCGGCGCGATTTTTGGACAAAATCAATGCCGATCCGAGGAAATATGGAGGATCAACTGACTAATTAATTGACGGGGAGGAGAAAAATGGACCGTATCAACTTTGGCAGTTCACATGCAGTTCTCGATTCTCCTGGTGGCGGGCTCTGTCTCAGAGAGAGAGAGATATGAATTGAAGAAGAAGAAGAAGGCTTGAAGAAGATGATCCAATTCTGAAACGATGTACTTAAATTTTTTTCAATACATTATTAATAAAACGACGCCGTCGTTTAAGTAATGTTTTAAAACATTGAAGGCATAAAAAGACTTAAGTAAAATGACGTCATTTTGAGTATAGTATAAATAAAATATAAATATTTTTTATTTAATCGGTCAGTTCAGCGATTTGAATCAAGTTCAAACCGGAACCAAACTGGCCAATATCAGTTTTCACTATTTGTTGTCACACACCGACTGGTTCTCCACTAGTTTCGGTCGGTCTAGCCGGTTTCAGTACAGCCCTATATTGGAAGTGACCCTTCGTGTGATACCCCGTTTTTACGTATATTTTTATTAAAAGAATATTTTAATTTAATTAAAATATTGGTTCTCTTATTTTAAATTATCGTATTTTAATTGGATTTATTTACTTGTGAAATTTATTTTGTAGAGCTTTCTTAATATTAATTTATATTTTGAGTTTAAATTTTTATTTAATTTATTTTAGCTTGTTTTTAGATTTAAAATTTTGTTATTAGTTTTTACTAGTTATTTATTATATTTTAGTTAGATGTTGTGTTTAAATTATTTTCTTTATTTTATAATTTTTAAAGTTGTTTTCGTAGGATCAGTTTCTGAATTCCAGAGATAAGGACTAGACTTCATTTATTTTTCTCATATTTTCTTTTTCTTTTTTTCTTTTTCTCCTTTTTCTTCTTTTCTCTTTTTCTCCTTTCTCTTCTTTCTCTTTTTCTTTCCTTTTTCTCCCACTTTTTCCCCGGTTTTCTTTCTCTCCCGCGTGCGACACTCATCTCTCCTCTTTATTGCTGTTTTCCTTCAGCCGCCCAGTCCGCCACCGTGCGCCGGCATGTAGCACACCACCCACCCAGATTTCTTTCCCTCTGATCGATGATCATCCTCACCAAATTTCACCTACATCCGAACCACCGTTAACCACCACGAGTTCCTCCAAGCCGCAACGTCTTTTCCCAAATCACCCATTTCCAGCTCCGATCCGTTGCCAGAGTAGCCCCCACGATCTCACTTTTCGTTTTGGTTTTTTGGCCTTTCACCACCGTTTTCGCCGCCATCCACGGTCAATCCTTATTTCCACTAGTTTCATAAACACCTCTAAGTCATTTCCTATCAATGTCAACTCTTGGTTCGTTCCCATTCAAAAGTGAGTATTTTACAACCCACGACTACAGTGTTTTTACACTGTTACGTTGCTTTCTCTTCGCCCTTTTCAGCTCGTTGACCCTTCGAAAATTGTTATAAAGTACTGTAAGTATTTTTCAAACTTTCTTTTAGATTTAAATATATTTTTTGCTTTAAAAATAATTTGTAACTTGTTGGTTATTCCGGACTGAGTCCGAGAAGTCGGAGATCAGATAGATTTGAGGATGGAGTTAATTATGTTTGTTTGATGTTGAGATTTATTGGATATTTTGTGTATTAATGTTTGCGTTGCATAGTGCATGCATGTTCATGTTTGAAAAGGAAAACTGAGTTTTCGTGTAATTGCATGCATGTACATGTGTTGGAACTTGAAAACTGGGTTTTCAAGCAAGAAATGATTTTTCGTACATTTGAACGATTGGATTGAATAGTTGAGTAAGAGGCACGTGTAGGATGGTGGTGAGCAAGGATGATGGTAGAGTCTCACTTGCGATTCCCGCCTACGGTGCACGTGATGTAAGGATGGTGGTAAGCAAGGATGGTGGTAGAGTCCCGTCTGTGATTTCCGCCTACAGTGCACGCGTAGGGATGATGGTGAGCATGGATGGTGGTAGCGTCCCGCCTACAGTGCTCTGATGGTTTGGTTAACGGGCCATTTTCTGAAAAAATGGCAAGATTGGTTTTTGGGCCATTATATGGGATAATGGTGAGGATATGTTTAAAGAAAATGTTTTGGGCCAAAATAGAATTTTTAGCGTGCGTGGACATTGTGGATTTTTGGGACATATGCATATGGCATCATGTTCATGCATATTGTTGTGGCATGAATATATTTTTATCTTAAGGTTTGTTTGGTTTGTTACTTACCTGCGGTACCCTTTTTGGTACCGTAAATTTTGATGCAGAGGACGAGGAGGCTAAGCCCGAGGAGGCGGCTTCGCCAGCTCAATCACTCGTGGCTTGTGGTTTAATTTCCTATCTTTGATTGGTATTATATTTTTACTGGTTATTTGTAATATTATTAGTACGTTTGTTTTTAAGCGAGTTTGTATTTGAACAAAATTATGGTACTTAGTTGGAATACCTTTTATTACTGCTACATTATTTTTTATGTATATGTGTTGCATGTACACATACTTAGCACTTGACGATGAGATGCGTGACTCGTGTTGTCATCATCCCGACGTCTCGATTTCCACATATCCATACGTGGGAGTTGGGAGCATCATACTTTAATTCCGAATCCTTCACTTTTCAGTGTTGTAGGTAATTGAGTTTAGTACCTAGTATGTGGAACACAACATCAACAAAAGCGATTGAGCTCGTGAAAGAAAGGAGAAAGGTAGACCGTGGATATAAGGTCCCGATTGCAAGGCAAGGAAGCACATAGCCCCTTAGATTTGTTGACAAATTAAAATTACAAAAATTACAAAAAAGAAAAGATATAAATTTAATTATTTGTATTATATTTTTATAACTCTTTCTCAAATGAGGATTAGATTTCTACTCAATAAGTGAGCCCGTTACATAAAATATATAATTATTAAATTTGAATATAAAGTCAAGATTTAAATTCATGACCTCTATTATGATATCATATAAAATCACAACTTATTTTATAAATTTATATTTATTTATATTACATTCTTAATAAAAATGTAATGATATAAGTAATAAAAAATTAATACGACGAGACTACAACGGAGTACTGAATCACCATAACGTTCAATAAACTACAATGTGGCATAAGAGTTCCCAAAACTGAGCATATCGAACGATGATTTATATAAATTTTGAACGTACAAATCTCCTACATGGATCACATTATAAAAATGTGTGAAAAATTTTACAGTTATAGAGTGTCAACTACGTACTCATTTTGAAAAAATGAATAAATATAAAATTAATATTAAAATATTAATTTTTTAAAAATAAATTATATTATTTTTCAAAAGGAATGTACATCATTTACATAAATACTATATGTAACATTACTATTTTCTAAATATGACTTATTTTTTTTATGAAAGACTTATACAAAGACTAGTGTATTTAGAAATTATTCCAAGCATTACTCTAGCATAAATAACTCAAAAAACAAAGTAAAAGGGCTTGATCTCTTTCACTATTCTCTCAGTCGAGAGCCACCGGCCTAACTCTTTCTTATTACTTGTATTAACATTGGGAAGGACTATAGCCACCGCTCCCAGCTACCGCTGGGAGCAACCGTTAGTCTAAAAATAATTTTTTTTTTTAAATTTTATATATATATATATTTTAACAAGATTAAATATTTTTTTTAAAAAAAAATTTATAACATCATTCAAAAACACTTCCTTAATCACAAACTTAAACAAATAATAATATATATATATATTTTGCAGCAACAGCTCCCAGGAGGAGCTGAAACGGTATGCTTCGCATTTTCCATTAACAATTAATAAACTTCTCATTGGTGGTGCTGTTTATTTGTTAACTGGAATATCTTTTTCAGGGAGCCAATCATCGTAAAATATATCTCGTTTGTTTATCCAATTTAAATTATTTTATTTTATCTCATCTCATCTCATCTCATTATTATAATTTTTTTAAAATTTTTATATAAAATATAATAAATAATTCAATTTTTTTAAATCTTAAAATAAAATTAATATTAAAAAAATTATATTATAATAATATTTTATTTAATTTTTAACAAAACATCTCATCTTATATAAACTATATAACCAAATAGTTAGTCATATATGGAGCCTGTGAAAATATTGACTAGATTGGGAAGAAAAGTAAAAATGTCCACAACAAAGCCAGCCGTTTGTGTGTTATCTCGTCTAATCTCTTAAATCAACCTTACTGCATCATTTTCTCTTTTGTTTATAAATTTGCTTAAACATTCAAACTGCTCCACTGCAGACCAGAAAATCTTTCAGCTTCGACGCGGTTTTGACTTGATAAAATGCCTAGAATATGAAAATTGAGAAAATCTATTTAGCACACTTCTTTTCAACGCATCCAGCACACTTCTCATGATGTACGTGTAAGTCTTTCACGTTAATTAGACTAAAAAAAATTGATTTTTTTATTTTTAAAAATTATAATAGATTTCACTATAAATAGTGTGTTGCACACCATACTTCTTTGTAGCAAAATTTAATTATAAAAATTAACAAACAAAGTGAAGTCTGATTTATGCACCCAGCTGAGGTGATGACATGATTGTAAATAGAGAACAGTTATAGATATAAAAAAATTATATAAACTAACGTGGCTTAATAGATTTGTTATATCTATTTTATAATAAAATTAATTTTATAATCTAATATATTACATCAAATCACATTAATTTATAAATTTATTTTTATATAATCTACTAAAATATTTTCCTTACAACATGGTAGATTTAGCAAGTACGGTAGCAGCCACATCAAATTACAAGCATATGCTGGTGGTTGCTGGTATGCTTTGAAATGTAACACAAGTTTCAATAGTTTTTTTTTTTTTTAATTTTTTTTATATAAATAAAAAAAATTGTAAGTTTTGGTTTTGGGATTTTTTTAGCTCTTTGGCTTAAATTTTATACTTTGAAATTCGTTCTCTCAAAGTAAAAGTACACCGTACAAATAGCCGGCTTTTGCTGTTCAAGAAATAGTTGCTGTGGTAGGTAAGTGAAGATCACATCTATTTATTGTTATTTATAAATTATTTATTATTATTTATTCACAAATTATCTATCATCACCTTAGTATCAACGTATCCTTCGTCACTTGCTTTTAACAAGTTGTCAAAATGCTCGAGAACATGTTCAAAGTTGAATTTAGAATAATCTTCAACACGGGCTTGACTTGATTTAAGGCTTGAAGAAAAGTAAGATCCAAGAGGAAAATGACCGTAGATAGCCTTGTGAAAAACATGGTTTGAACGTGTGTATCGTTCAGCAAAGTGGAAAGAAAAGTACGATCCAGGAGAAAATGACCATAGACAGAGTTCTAAAGTACATGGTTTGAATGTGTGTTTCGTACCCCAATTTCTCAAGCAAAGGACTCTAGCAAAATGGACATAAAATATAATATAAATATTTTTAGATGTTAAAATAAGTTTAAATATATTTATAGAAAATTAAAAAATATTAGAAGTCTCTCATATAAAAATATATTAAGTTAAAAAATATCATAAATTTTACGTATAAAAAAATTTAAAATTAAAATAAATTTAGTGATTTAAAAGCAAGCTCAATTTAAATTTCAAAAGTGACCTTAGTTAGGATTGAGGATGCAGCCTGCTGCAAGTTTTCTACCCATGCAAATAAGTAAAAATTTAAATTAATTTAATATTATATTAAGAGATGATAAATTCTTTTTAATAATAAAAGGTAGGTGGATTAAGTAGTTGGTTGGTCATTTTTTCAATGTAATATTTTGAGAACACTGCTATTTTCGATTAAATCAAATTTCTTTCTAAATTTATCTCGAGAGATTGTCTTTCCAAACATGGATGAAAAACTCCAAAAGTCGCTTTTATTATAAAAAAAACATTTAACAAATTAATATGTTTGAAACGTCGTTCTCGTCTTGAAATTTATAATTTTCAACCGAATTATTTTATAAATTTTAAATTTAAGAATTTAAATGCAACGACTTTAAATATGTCAAAATAATAGGTAATGTTAAATTTTAAGTGAAGAATAATATTTTTTCAGTTTTAATAATTTATTAACTACACTTATGAAAATAGTGATAATAAAAAAAAAATGTAGATTGATGTGCAGTTTGGATAGTGAGTTAAGTTGAGATTAAAGTTAAATAAAATATTATTAGAATATTATTTTTTAATATTATTATTGTTTTGAAATTTAAAAAAATTGAATTATTTATTATATTTTATGTGAAAATTTAAAAAAATTGTAATAACTAGATAATATAAGATGAGTTGAGATATTCTCTTAATCTGAATAGATAAGAACATTAGTAGTGGCATAGTCAAAATTTGGCTAAAATTTAACTAATAAATTCACTTTTATAAATTTAACCAGCTACTTTTCAATGACACCAAATAATAAACTTTTTAAATCTATTACTATTCTATTAAAATATTTATTTTTTAATTCTAATTATAATTTGAATTATAAAAATTTATTATTAAAAAACAACTTATAACACGATATTCTATGAATTCAATCGTAGAATTTTTTCTACGAATTAAAATTCAAATAGTAGGACAATTCAAAGAAAATGTAGGAAAAATTCAAATCAAGAGACTCGCTAACTTAGTATATTACTGTGTCACTTTCTTTCTCTAGCTAATCAGTGAAAATAAGAGTAATTTTTTACTTAATATATTACTATCACATGAGTAATTTTTTATGTCCAAAATAAGATTTTGTCAGTAAAAATAATTTTGGTTAGAGCATAGCACTACAGCATGTCAGCAAGTTGCTGGTAAGTCTGCTTAGGGCTGTAATTGAGTCGAGCCGAGTCAGTTTTTGAACTGTCAAGCTCGACTCGATTAAAAAAACTCGAGCTTGAGATTTTTAATTTTTTTTTGCTTGAGCTCGGCTTGATAAATCAAGCTTCCAGCTCGAGCTCGAGCTCGAGCCGAGTAGGCTCGACTCGAATTATGTTTTTTTTTTTGTTATTTATATAAATTAATAAAATAAAATATTAGAGAAATAAAAAAATGCATGTCATATAACTTAATTTTTTTTTCATTGTATCCATTTGCAATTTAAATAATCAATAAACAAACTAATGGTAGTAATTTAAAAATATACACAAGGGCCCTCAAAGAAAACCACAAAAGAAAAACAGTTATTTACTTTTAGAAAAAAGAAAAAAAAAAAAGAGAAAATATTGACATAGGAAATCCAATTAAATCAGGAATAAGAGTGCATGTTGAATATAATATTTGGAATTTTTGTTTTATAGTATCTCTATAAGCATCAATGGTTAAAAGATTATTTCAAATAAACAAAATACATTTAAAGAGACTTCAAAGTCTAAACTACATCAAACTTTGAAATCTCACAGAATTCTAAATACATAAACTAATAGAAGTTGTCATATATTTTAACTTCCTTACATTTTTTTTTTTTATCAAAATTATTTAACCATAGCAAATATGTCCAATGAGGTTTGACAAATAACAAATTTTAGTAGAAATCAATTTTGATAAACTCCAGTTCATGCTATCATCTTTCAATCATGTTCATAACTTTAATAAAAGTCAATTCGTAATATCACATTTCAAAATATTAATCATAATATGGAAGGACCCTGCATGTATGCCCAACAAATATTTATAAGTATTTTTACTCTCCTACATACACAAGCTTGAATTATACACAAGTATTGCATTGCATAGCATCCATCCATAATATCACATTTCAAAATATTAATTATAATATAAAAGGACCCTGCATGTATGCTCAAAAAATATTTATAAGTATTTTTACTCTCCTACATACACAAGCTTGAATTATACACAACTATTACATTGCATAGCATCCATCCATAATATCATATTTCAAAATATTAATTATAATATGAAAGGACCTTGCATGTATGTCCAAAAAATATTTATAAGTATTTTTACTCCCCTATATACACAAACTTGAATTACAAATATTGCATTGCATGGCATCCATCCATAAGCTTCAATTATGGCAATATAATTTCTGCCAATTCCAACTCCTCCTACAAAATAAAAAATAAAAATAATCATGTACTTTTCTACTCTAAAAATTAATTAAAGTGTTCATGAAAGTGATAGTTATATATATATATATATATGAAAACGATACTTACTTTTAGTTCTTTCTTAATTCCATGGCGTGCTCTAACCCAATTTGTTCCACATAGTAGTATTTGAACTGTTTCAATTGACAAAGATGCTCGATATGAATCGATAACTCTACCACCAGCATTAAATGTGGACTCTGAAGCAACTGTACTTATAGGAATTGCTAATATGTCACGTGTCATCTTAGATAAGATTTTATATTTAAGATTATTGGCTTTCCACCATTCTAAAGCATCAAACTTTGCATCAGTACCTTCCTCACATATGTAAACACCCTCTTCCAAATATACATCCAAGTCCAACTTAATAGGCTGAAAAGTGTCAACACTTCTAACGAAAGATTGGAACATTGACTGCCCACTTGGCATAGTTCGTGCAAAAATATTGGTAGATCTGCTTAAAGAACTTACATTAATATTTTTCTGCATAGTTTGGCCCATAGCTATTGAATTATGAACTTGGACATACTCATCATATAACTCATGTAAAACTTTAAAAACAAGATCAATATTCTGAGAAGTTTCAAATTCGGGATAAATTAAAGGAAAACAGAACTTTATCAACACCATTTTGTATCTTGGATCCAATACCGCAGCTATTGCCATTAACAAATTGCATTCACCCCAATATTTCTCAAATTTCTCATTCATCTTTTTTGTCATTGCTTGAATATATTCATTTCTATCAACATTTTTCGCAGTCAATACTTCTTTCATCCTCCATATCTTAGGAAGAAACAAATTAGAAGTTGGATAGACGCTTCCAGATACGATGTTGGTCACCCATTGAAAATTTTGATCCCTATCTTGAAATCTAGGGAACACTTCCTTGAATTCCATAGTAGTCACCAACATCAAGTATGTACTATTCCATTGAGTGGGAACATCTAATATAAGTTTTTTAGAAGGTAATTGTAATTGTTTCGTAATTTCACTGAATTGTTTCAATCTTCCATCGAATGCTACCAAATACTTAATTCATTCTCTAACACAATCAATAATATTTCCAATTTGGCCAAGTCCGTCTTGCACCAACAAATTTGTTATATGGGCACAACATCGCATATAAAATAATTTACCCCCAACAGTTAAGAGTTTTCTCAATCGAAAATCATCTTTGAGAATTCTAATGGCAACATCATTAGCTTTGGCATTGTCGAATGTCACCGTAAATACTTTATTTTCAATACCCCAATCAACAAAACACTTTTGTAAAGTATCAACAATAATTAAACCATTATGCGGAGGTGGTACATTACAAAAGTTTAAGACCCGTTTTTGGAGAAGCCAATCTAGATCCACAAAGTGACAAGTCAGCACCATATATGAAACCTTTTGGCCAGAAGTCCACATATCAGTAGTGATGTTAACCTTATCAACAACACTTAATAATGTTTTCAATTTTCTCTTTTCAATCTGATATGTGTCTATACAATCATTTTTAGCAGTTGTAAAAGATATTTTTTTGCCAATGGGGTGTATTTGCCTTCATAAACTTGTTGAATAGTACATACTCCACCATATTAAAAGGGTACTCATGGTAAATAATCACATGAGAAAAAAGTTCATGTACCTTTTTATGATCGTATGTAAAGTTTCCAATAGTGACGGCATCATCATTCTCCTCAGATTCAATACTGCTTCTTGTTAGATACAACATGTGCAAGACACATATCTCTGTACCTATGCATAGTACCAGTAGAACTTGATCTCGATATGGTGAGTAATACCTTACACCACTTGCACTGTGACTTCTTCTCACCACTAGGTAACTCTATTATTGAGAAGTCTTTCCAAACAACTGAAGTCTTTTTCCTTGTCTTCCTTTCATATGCGTGATCAAGGGGGTCCTTAGAAGTCACACTAGTTGCACTAGCCGTAGAAGTAGCATCCTTAATATTTTGGGGGTTACCATCTTCACGGGCAAAGAGTGTAGGGCTTTCAAGCAAATTCATATCAACTGACTCATTTTCATTTTCTACATATTGAGTTGGATCCTCCATGGCAATAGAATTTGTTCTAAAACATAACGGTGCAAACAAAATATTTATAAGTATAAAAACTCATTTGTTCTTAATTAAGAAGTTATAAAAGTGTAGAAAATGCACACATTATAAAAATAATAACGAATATTATATAACATTTAATCTATTTTATTTTTATTTCGTTCAAAAGAATTAAGTACATGGTTGTTTAGATACTACCCGCATGTATGTGTAAACTACTCTAAAAAGTTATTATCTTTTATATCATTTACAAAACCTAAATAAATATTTAATTGGATCTAATGAGAGATTCAAATTTCATAATAAGTTTGATTAAAAATAAAAAAGAAAATTGTATACAAAAAAAAAAAAAATTAAACATAACAATAACATAACTAATTATATACGTGTGTCATGAATTATATTAGCATTGCAAAAGGCAAACCAATAATCAAACCAACTCTTCAACAACTATATGTATTAAAGTTGCTTTGAAAATTCATAAAATTACAAAAAATAACACAAATTCATAAAATATATAAATACGTACCTATAGTGGTAAGATAAAAGGGAATCTCTGTCTTGTGGTCCAAACTCTGTGGAGTCAAGAGAATGAGACTCAAAAACTGAAATGGAACACAAGAGATAAATTACAAACTAAAAAAGTTACATCTTTTTTATATGTTGAATAAGAAAAATGATTACTTTTATTGAAAGTAAGAAGATCGGAGCTTTTGGTACTCTGAAATGGAAAACTTGTAGTGAACTCTTTGTTAGTGACTATGAGTAGTGCGCAGAGAAGAGATGGAAAAGAGAACTTTACCGTCGTCGTTTGAAGGGTCTCTGCTCTAACTTGTTAAACTAAATTCAATAAAATAAAGATTATCAGAAAGTTGAGAAGTTTAAAAGGCAATTTAAAAATTATATATACTCGATTCTTGCAAAAGCAATGAGTGTACGTATCTTAACATAAAAAAAAAAAAAAAATGAACTCAAATATTTATTCGTGCAGTCCTGCTTCTAACCGGTCGGGCTGTTTTTTGAAGAGTATCAACCCTCCTTTAATGAGCTACCACGTCAGAAATCACACAAAAATGAGAATAGATACAACCACACACGATAGAAAGTTAGGTCACCACGAGCCCCTCCCTTTTGAAACTCATGTCGCCTCTGCATAGTCTTGTTTCATCTCTTCCATCGAAAATTACTGCTCGCTACCCCTCCTTTAATCTCTCATGTCTCTCTGTACCACCGCCCAAGAGCAAAGTCAGTTCCCTCGCCACCATCTCAGTTCGACATCGACAGATTTCACACCATCTCACCCACACGGATTTCACACCACCGATCGATGTTCATGTGATACCAGATTAGTTATCTGGGTTTTACAAAGAGCTGTGATATCTTTGTGTTAGCATATTCAACTTCTCACTACACCACATCAACAAATTAACAAGTTTTTCCCTTAAAAAAAGAGAAACATTTACCCAAAAAAAAAAAAAAAAGAATCAATCATCCGATTTTATAAGAGAAAATATACAAATCTAAAGACCCACTTGTAAGCTGTTGTAATCTCAACAGTGTCTAAAAAGTTGGGCTCCTTGTAAGGCAAAAAGTGAGGGGATCCCACAATTTGTAGCATCTGAAGAAATGACATTTTCTCTTCCAACATTGGGCATGAAAAGTGTGGTTCTTGTTCCTCAAATTTCAAGATTTCTATAGGAACAAATTATTATTGCTCTATACAAGCTGCGTCTGTGAGGATGAAGTCGAAGAGGAAGGTCGAGTGCTCAACTCAAAATCATAAGACGAATACGCGTTGATCTAGCATGGATGCGGTGCGGAGCACACGCTGCTCAGTGGGCTCGCTTATAGTGCTATGGTTGGAACCAATATGGCCTTGTACTTTCGCATCAGCTTCAGTACTTCGGGTCTCCGAGATCACGATAGCCTCAACAGGGTCTTAGATCAAGGAATACAAATTGAATTTGGTAAACCCAATTGATTTACAGTCAAACCCAAAAAAAAATATAGATAGAATTTTCTCCAATAGAAAATTAGTGATTTTTTTGCCCAAAACAAATGCCGAAAAACCAAAAAATTTCTCTGAATACTGACTAGTGTTCTGGAATCAAAGAATAATAATTTTTTTTTTGGAACCAGGAAATTAAATTTTTGTGAGAGATGAAAGATTTTGGAGCAGTCAAAAAGAGGAAGAAATAGAGCTTTATGTATAGATTTACAGAAATCGAACACCTATTAGAGTTCCATCTTACAAGCACACTCTCGTAGAGAAAGTTAGCTGCCAAACTAGGAATCAAGAATCAAAGTTGGTGAAACTTCAGGCCGAGATGGGTTGAAAGGGGATGAAGAGGGGAAAAGAGATTTCTTTGTTTCATGCAATATGGGAATGAATTTTCGATCGGCTGATATGTAGTCTCACAGAAACTAAATTGTGAAGTCTACGTGGCAATCATCTATTAGTAGGCTGTTATTTTTGGGTTATTAACCCAACCGGTTATAAGATATTCTCTTACCCGTGCGGCTTCAAAACTGCAGTCATATACCAAAAAGCACTAAAGAGAAAGAGAATATCTTCCAACCGATGCAACTTTTTTTCCTTTAAAAATGGCATCCAATTATACTATGCCATGTAGACGTTTTATTTTCCAACCTTATGACTGCACTACAGAGTAATAATCAGTTTTCCATCTCCCTCTCTCTATCATTCCCTCCCTCACTTCGAGCTCCAATTTTTCATCTCTCTCTCTCTCTCTCTCTCTCTCTCTCTCTCTATCTCACCTCTCTCTCTCACTCCCTCCATTAGCACCATTTGACAGGATAGCAAAAACAAACCCATTTTGCAAAGTTATCTCCTCTCATCTTAAAACTCACTTGCAGGTAACAAATCGTAAGCTCTCTACGGCAAAAACCCACTTCTCTATTGGACAAAAAATCAAATAAATTTCAAACACTAGCCCAAAATTAAAGAATCTCGAATTCACTACACAACAAAAGCACAAATATATCAAATTTTAAGCACAAAATGTTCCAATCAACTGTAGGGAAAACATGGTGAAGGTGAGTAAAGTCTAAAAGAGATATTGGGGACAAGGGCATGATTCAAATGTGGAAATATCGACTACTATAACTCACAAATAAAAAGAAAAATGAGGAGGGGTGGGAGAGATACTGACCGATTCCGACCTTGTAAAGATTGACGAGATTTGATTAAGAGAGAGAGAGAGAGAGAGAGAGAGAGAGAGAGAGAGAGAGAGAGAGAGAGAGAGAGAGTTGCTCGTTTGGGGCTTTGAGAGTGAAGTGGAACTAAAACAAAGAAGGAATATGCATTTTTTGGTCACTCGCAAACACTATATCAGATGAGTTGGAGTTTGGAGGGGCAGGAGGGCTGCGATGGACATGAGAGTTTCACCGGGCTGCGACGAGCTGGGGATGTGCGGCGGTGTGGAGTATAAGCGAGGTGTTGTGCAAAAGAGTGCAAGTGTATTCGGTGGTTTCACTGAAGCAGTAATTGAGTATTTTATTTTGCTATCGTGTGTAATGTGGTTCATAGAATTTAGATGTGGATGACTGACGTGTCCATTTATTATTTGCAGTTGAGTGAGTGAGAACGGCATAACCGTCCAGAAGAGGCTCTGAAAAAGAAATCTTATTCATAAAAGGCAAAACACCGTATAATGTCAGAAAGACAAAACTTTCAAGGCAAGTTAGGCAGCATTTCAGTTGCTTTTTATAACAATTAAAGAAAAAGGAAAGTATATTATAAAAATATAATAAATAATATAATTTTTTAAATAAATAATGAGTTCATAATTTAAGAAAAATACTTATATAACTAGACTTATTAAATATATCTTAGATAGAATTAATAATATTTAACTATGGGCTATTAACTATGTCATAAACATTTTATACAAGATATAATTATAACATATAACTAATTTTTAATTTATGTAAGTATATAATTTATAGTTATTATGAATAAATGTTAACTAGTTACATATATATATATAAATATATATACATATACGTATATATTAGCATCATGGTATGTGTCTCATATTACATACCTTACATAATAATATATAGTAACATATCATATATGAAATTATTAAGTTATACTGATCAACTATTGTACAAATTATAATTTAATGACTCAAGAAGTTTTAAGTGATAAACTAAATATTATATATTGTATATTCAATATATATGCATAGGTGAATAGGTATAAGTAATTAGGCTATATATTATATATTTAAGTATAAAAGTAGATAGATATATATACACACACATAAATATATATATGAACGACCTTTAATCGAGTCAAGTAAACGAGTCGAGTTGAGCATAAACGAGCGAGCCTTAACGAGGTTTAACCGAGTTAAGTCGAATTTAATCGAGTATGTGCTATTTACAAATCGAGCGAGTATCTGCTTTAATGAACAATTTTTTTTTCCACGAGTCGAGTTCGATTCGAGTTTAATCGAGTGAATATCGAATAATCTTTCGAACAGACTGGTTCATTTATAACCCTAACTCCACTAGTTGTAATTTTGTGTGCGTGTATTTTTTTATATGTATTTATTAATATTTTTAAATATATATTTTTAAAAAATATAATAATATTAAAAAATACTTAATTAATTATTAAATAAAAAAATAGTAAAAAAACCCTACGGTAGCCCCTAGAGGAGCTGCCACCAGCATTTTCCTTGGTTAAAAATACTATAGATATACTGAGCCTATTGTATTCAATTTTTATACAAATTAATTAAGGTTGAGTTTGGATATTGAGAAGTATTGAGATATATTGTAAATAATAATAAAAAGATAAATAAAAAGTAATAATATAGTATTAAATATTAGTAAAAAATAATAAATAGTAATAAAAATAGATAAATAATAATAATAAAATAATAAATAATAATAAAATATATTAAAAAATATTGAGGTAATCAACGCCCAGACACCCTAAATTTTGATCAAATTAAACGAGGTTGATTACACTAACCTTAAAAAAAAAAACGGTTAGACAGAGCACAAGTCAATCCAACGTTTGGAGGGAACAGATTTCTTGCGCATTTTGATTTGAGCAAGTAGTGAAGAACACATCCACCGTCCAGGGGTTTCGATATGGCGGGAAAATGTCCCTATAGTCCTCGCGACATGAAAACCCTAACCCTTCTATCTCAGCCAGCATAATCTCTCTCTCTTCCTCTTTCTCTCTGAAACGCTCTCCTCTAGTTCAGTCTCATCGACCTGTGATTACCCTAGAAAATGTCTCATCCACGGCATCAGGTGCGTTTCTTCGAAATTCCCGTTTCGTCCATTCTAGGGTTTCCAAGAGCACCCAAAATTGCACAATTTTCACAATTTATTCACTAATACTGGTTCCTTTCGTTCTCAGTGAATCTCAGATACGGAGCTACACAATTGGTTACCAACGAGTTGCAGATTCTGCCTAAGTTATATATAGTTTGGGGGCAAAATGTCTGATGCGTTTGACGATGAAGCCGAGCAAACCGTTTCGATCCAGGAGTACCTCAAAGGCGTCGAGGAACAGGAGCTGGTCTGCTTCTTTCTTGTACATAATCTAGTTTTTTGTTTTGTTTATAGTTGTATAGGACTTTTACTCTTTTGGTTGCCTTAGAAATGATGAAAAGATGTTATACTAGGATTGCAAATTAAATGTTTTGTGCCGTTTTAGTTTTGCATTAAACTTCTAATGGCTAAGCCAGCTAAAATTGTTTGTACGAGGAAGAGTCGAGTGGGCTTTTGTCAAATCCAAAAAAAAAAAAATCTTTAATTCAAGTTATCATCTCTTCGAAAAGTACATTACTCGTAGATACCAGCGTTTAAGCTTTTTAATCTTGTTGGTCAGCTTGAACATGTCTGTAAATTATGAAAGGTAGTTTGTAAAATTAATCTTCTGACTTATCATTCGTGACTGAAAACTTGATTTTCTTGATGATGTTTTTGAGTGCAACAACAATCACATAGTTCCCATCGTTTACACATCTATCCTTGGTGCTGAACCTTCTTCCGAGGTCTAATTTAGTTATTTTTTTGGTCGAACTTTTTTGCCTGGCAGCATAAAGGAACGCAAATGTTGTTTCCGGAAACAATCGTGTACCTGAAAAGATAACCAAAGAATGTGTTTGCCTCCTAACTTAAACTTCTTAGTCTCTGAACCATTTTTCTTCATCATGGATAGATTATCAAACTTCAGGTGGCTTCTGCTGGGAGTATATACTATATATCTGACTGAATCTTCAAGGTTGAAAAAAATCATTAATTTATTCCATTTAAATCACCTGTAGGTAACAAATTGCCTACCATGCCTCATGATGGTGTCCACGTTCACTTCAGCTCATATTTTCATCACATGTAACTTGTTTTGCTGTTTCCTCCTTTTTCATAGTTAGAATGTCTTCTATTTCGGAAGTAGATTGCATTGATGCCTTCACATAATAGGACATAATGTCTGTGAAACATACATCTACTTTGGGCATACAAAGAAGATTTAGTTTCTGATCCTTATGATGTTTATATCATTTCAGTTCATTACATAAGGAACTTGTAACAAATTCATATTGGGCCCGAGCTTTTATTGGAAGTTCAAGTTTTTATCCCCTCTTCTATCTTCTATCCCCAATCACCCTTCCTCTTATGTTATAAAATTCTGTTGCCTATTCATTGACTTTCATTAATTTGTGGCACATAGGAAGCAGACCTGGTTTTGGGAGGAGATGAGGGCAAGGAATGCACTTATATTAATGGTTATATGAAGAGGCAGGCAATTTTTTCATGTCTAACTTGTACCCCAGATGGAAATGCCGGAGTTTGCACGGCCTGCTCCTTGTCTTGCCATGATGGCCATGAGGTATTCCCACTCCAATTATTTTCAGGGTAGAGAATTTATTTATCGATAAGGGGAGAGATTTAAGTTTTGAGTAAATGCTCAACTTTTGACTACTAGGCATTGGATTTTCACATGGATATGGTTTCTATCTTCGTGATGTTTTGAGAGCTGGAATTTATGTTGGAAATTAGAGTCTCTCTGCTCCTCTCAGGGATTTAATGTAACTGCTTTCGTAATCTTTTAGAAGCGTGGATGCATTAAGTTTGTTTGACATACATTTCCAGCCACACTCTTTGTTTTTTACACTTTGAAGTTTGTCTAAAAAATGCGTTATTGCTTTATCTTTATCTGAACCAGGGTTGTTAGTTTGGATCGGTTGCTTGGGTGGATTACAAATTCATTATCAGATCATTGGATGGATCTTAGAAATGATCCCTATTATGCTAGGAACTCATATCTTCATTATTCCTACTGCAGATAGTTCTTTATTTTCATTTAAACTTGTATATCCAATTTAGCAATCCTGTAAAGCATTTCTCCAAGGATACTTTACCTTGTCAATATGCTTATGCCAATTGGTGGCTTCTATTGTTCTACTGGAACTAGATTGTGGAGCTCTGGACCAAGAGAAACTTTAGGTGTGACTGTGGAAATGCAAAATTTGGGGAGTTCTTCTGCAAACTTTTCCCAAATAAAGATATTGAGAATGCTGAGAACTTGTATAATCATAACTTCAGAGGTTCATACTGCACATGCAGTAGGCCCTATCCTGATCCTGATGTTGAAGAGCAAGAAGAGATGATACAGTGCTGTATATGTGAGGACTGGTTTCACGAGGAGCATCTCGGTCTTGAATCTTCTGATGAGGTTCGTAGCTTGTGCTTTCACAATGGCTCTCAATTCTGTTTTTTTTTTTAAATCTTTGTTCTCTATTCTCCTTACTTTTGATGCAATTAGTCATGGAAATATTACTATCTGTTGCTCTAATATTACAAGTCCCAAGTCTTGCTGTCCAATTGGGCGGCTGATTATTGCATGTGAGTAGCTAAATTAAAATTGATGGGTTTGGATAGAGAAACTGATGAGTCACTTCATTACCTTTTATATTGACAATGTGACATTCTATCTGCTTGCGCTGACTGGCTGGGAACTGTTCAATCTATGTTGTTGGGGCTCACAATCTGCCTTGTGTGGTTTTTCTTTTGTTGAGAAATGGTGTTACTGCAGTAGCTCTACCTTCATGCTGTCCTGTTGGAATTGGTCCCACCCAATGCCAAAAAATAATAGTTAAGCCATGTGATTTATAAGTCATAGCTCATTAGTTGAGAGGGTTCTTTAATTGATCCTGTCCTGGAACCTTGATTCTCTGATCTCAAACCTGATAAAAGTAAACCTTATTAGTATATTAATGCCTTTTTAAGTAAACGAAGTTTTTATTAAAACCTGCAAAAGGCAGAGCCCAGGTGCAGTATTCGTATATCAATATTGTATTTTATCATTCGTAAATCCTGTTGATCACTTATAGACTATCTGCTATAGTGGCATGCCTCTCTTTTTCATGTAGGCTTTGTACGTAAAAAGACAAGATTCAAGGAACATTCTTTCTCAAGCTTTTGTGTCAAAATTTTGAGTTACATGAATTTGTGCTTGCCATCCTTGAATGAAGGATTAACAAAATTGAAGCATTCACTTAATTTTCTTTGGCTGTCATTTATTTAATACTGCATCTCATACACGTGTGAAATCATATGCAGAAGCTGAAAAATTGGTATCTGCATTTTATTTATTATTGTATATGTGAACTTTAGCATTATTCCACTTCTTTTCCTGTTGAAGTAGTTTGTTTGTTTGTTTAAAGATTTGTAAGCATGACTTCTCTCTCTGAGTTACTCCGAAGTCTATTGTTGATGATTTAAAAGTAAGCCACAAGTTGTTAACTAGTGCTACCTAAATTGGCAACATTTTCTTTGCATGCAATTTTTCATTATTTAATTCCCTGGTGCTGTGCATATCTTTCTACCCTACTGCAGGTTCCAAGAGATGAGGAAGGTGAACCTCTTTACGAGGATTTCATATGTAGGGCCTGCTCAACCGGCTTTTCATTTCTGGGGTCATATCCTCTGTCCATCTGGGCAGCGGGCAGACAATGTGATGCCACTGTGGATACTAATAAGGATAAGAATGTGTTGGAAGATACATCCTCAGCTGGTGGATCTGGAAAAGTAAAGAATGATGTTGATGCTCATAATAATCCTGAAATTGATCATACTAAATCGAATTCTGAGTTAGCATGTGATGGGGATGGTACGTCTCTTGGAGAAAATTCTCAGAACAATGTGGGTTCAGATCAATGTGTAAGAACTAGCAGTCCTTTGACTACCTGCGTTCTTGGAGTAAAGCCGGAGAACACATCTCCTGCTTTGGAGAATAAACCACTGTTTCTTTCCAAAAACTGGCGTGATGTCCTCTGCAGATGTGAAAAATGCTTGGTTATTTACAACGAGAAGCGTATTGCTTTTCTGCTTGACAAGGAGGACTCAATTGCAGAGTATGAGAAAATGGCAACGCAGAAGAGGACAGAAAAGCTACAGGAACGGGAGGGTGCTGAGCTAAGTTTATTCAACAATCTTGGTCATATAGAAAAAATGGAGATTCTAAATGGCATAGCTGATATGAAGAATGAGATCCATGGTTTCCTGGTATGTCCTTGAATCTGTGACTTCTTAATGGGTCCCATTTTTATCACTTCCGGTACTGGCAGGGGCAATTACCATGTTATTAACCGATCGAAGCCATAGAACAACCTTTTTTGAAGCAGGATGGGGCAAGGGGAAGGCATGGAATTTGGCCTTTTGTTCGTTCCATTTTTTTCTTGTTAGGGTAACAGCGCTCACACTATATTATTTCATTTCTCTTCTCCTTCTCTTTCCTTCGCAGGAATCCTTCGACTCAACAAAGCCAATCACAGCTGCTGATGTCCACCAGGTGTTTGAGAATCTAGCAAAGAAGCGCCGCCGCCTAGACTGAGTTTTTGTTGTCGAGTAATTGCTACGGTTGAATGCATGTGTAACCGTGGACTTCCTCGTTGACAGCGGAGACATCCGTGTTCAAAAACAATCACAAAACGTGCATGACATGGTTTTAGGCTGCTCTTTTAAGTTAGTATAAACTTACCAAAATCAACTGCTTTGCCTTGTAAATTTATTTGCTTATGCACTTCGAAACTTAACTGGGACGTTTATTATAAACTGCCGGCACTACTTTAGAACTTGCTTATTTGTATTCTCTATTCCTCTTTTTCTCTTTTTGTGTATTTTCTCCGTCCCTCTCCTTCTAACATCTTATGGTGAAAATGGTTTGCTTTCTTTTCCACAAGTGGCATCTTATTCTTCAATTTAATGTCACTTTCATTATTCTAATAGTAATAATAACATAAACTTCGTCAACAATATTAATTAACAAGAATGAACATGGTCAAGGCTCCGTAGGAGGACCAAAATATGGACACCGAGGATTGGAGGACCCAATTGCAGCCCGATTCTCTTCAAGAAGTGTCGAGTGTATTTGTCTCTCTAGCTGCTGGCAGGCAATAGCAATATGCCAATGGCCCAATAATCCCCCCTCGGATACGGGATAAAGCCAATGAAGAGTGGTGTATGACGATATGTTTTTAGAGAGTCATCATACTCTTGCTTGTACTTTTTTTTTTCTTTTTTTTTTCTAAGCAAGCTTGCATACTCTATATAAAAAAGTATTACAAATGTCTAAGGATGATCTTTTCCACTACCAATATACAGAATATTGGTAGGAATAATATCTAAAGAAATACTATCAAACAAAGAATTTGTAGCTGCCTATTGTGCTATTGAGTGTGCAAATCGATTTTGAGATCAATCAATTTTGTTAAAACTCCAATCTCTGTGAGATTTCATCGAGTTTGTAATATCTTTAGAGATTGAGGATATTTACCAAATAGCCTCCTCTCTATAGATAGAAGAAATAACCAGCTGAGAGTCTCTGACCAATGAGATGGATGGAGGGTTGAGATGTTCCGCCATTTTGAAAGCCAACTTTGGGCTAGAGATTTTGCAATCACCTGGATTGTAGCAGAATTTTCCTTAGTCCATATTTCTATAACCTTCCCATTTGAGTTTCTAGGCCATTGAGAAGGAATTTTTAACGGCAGCATCAAAGGAGATACAAATTTGGTTTGTGAATGGTTTTTGCCATTTCTTTTTCCACTTTAGTGTTGGTCTTTTCTTGCCATGCATGTAAATTTTCTTGATATGAGAGGTTCAGCTACGGTGAAGCTTTGTGCAAAGAGAACTCCGTTTGATTATGAACTAGATCATTTTGAAGCCGCCATAGAAAATCTAAAATCAGAGTTGCAAAAATTTTGAAAGGATGCTCAACCTGGGAACTAAGCTGAGTTTGAGCTTTGGGTTTAAAATGAAAGGAAACCAGTTTTTCATTGAATTTATACCCAAGGAAGAGAGATTTAATGGTGATTTACTTTGACTCCATAGAATTCTAGTTATAGGGCATTCGATGAAGATGTGTAATAGGGTTTCTTCTTTTTCATCACAAAGTGGACAATTAATGGAGGGAATGTTTGGGATAAATCTTTTTAGGCACTCTTGTTGGTAGAATGTCCCAAAGAAATTTTCATAAAAAGAACTTATGGTGGTCATGGATTCTAAGATTCCAAATCTTCATCTATGGGATATCTGGAGTGGCTTCTCGAATAGAGTTTGCAAGATTGGATGCAAGGTGGTTGGCATTTTTACTAAGAATCTCCCATTTTGAGTTTTGGTCTAAATGGGGCAATCCAAACTTTGAGTGGAATGGTATAAAGGAATTTTTAGGATTTCATTGATGCTGTCTTGTTGGAAAAGAGATGTTAAGATTGGAAGATTTCAAGAGCTTTTAGTCTGATTAATTAGATATGAGACTTTGAGAGTAGGCGAGAGATTAGCTGTATGGGTTAGAGGAAGAGGCTTGAAATTTTCCAAAGTAGGAATCCAGGGATCAAGCCAAGATCTCATAGACAAACCATTTGCAATTTTGAAACACATAGTTTTTTCCAGCAATGGTCGAGTATTTTGGATTCATTTCCAGAGGTTTGAGTTAGTGACCTTTGGGAGTGCATTTGCAATGACGCTTGTTTTCAGATATTTTTTAGATAAAAGCTTATGCCAAATACTATAGTTTGGTTGGCTCATTTCCCATCCCGTCTTAGTTAACAATGTTACGTTCATATTTTCCATCAGTCGTAATCCCAAACTACCATCTTTTTTTGGTTGACAAATAGTTTTTCCATGATTTCAGTCAAAATTTGTGATTTTGGTCTTACGAGGTTCCTCACCACAAATTTTTAAAACTAGTATTCAATGGCTTACAGATAGACTTTGGAAGCATATGCGTTGACATTTGGTATATGGGGATGATACTTGCTACAGTTCTGATGAACATAGTTCTACCAGCTTGAGAGAGCATTTTTGATTTCCAACCTTTCAGTTTATTGTTTATTTTTCCTAGAATTTCTTTGTAGTCCTCTTTTTTTAATCAACTAAAAGTTGTCAGCATCCCCAGATATTTCATTTTTGAGATTGATTCTTTCGCCAAGATGACCATTCTTGTTGTCTAACTAGTATTTTGGATAATGAAGATTGAAGATTTGCTTTGATTGATGATTGATACGTTGACCTAACCAAGTTTGATATTTTCTCCAGAACATTGTTAATGGCCTTAATCGACTTTTCATTTGACTTTTCTTCAAAAATAATTAGATTTTCAGCAAATAGAAGATGGGAAATTGGAGGGCAATCTCTTCTGATTGTAATACCTTCTAGTTGTCATAATGCTTCTGATCTAACCAGTAGTCTTGAGAGTACTTCTGTGCATAGGATGAATATGAACGATGAGATAGGGTTACCTTGCCGAAGACCCATTGGAGCTTTGAAAAAACCCCTTGGGGATCCATTAATGAGGACAGAGAAAGAAGCCATCGAAATGCATTCCTTGATAAGATTTATTCAGGTCGAGTTAAAGCCCAATACTTTCATAACAGCAAAAAGGAAATCCCATTCGATAAAGTTGAAAGCTTTTTCTATGTCAAGTTTTAAATCTACTTGACCTTTTTTTCCTTTGTGATGCTTTAGCTGTTAGGAATTCATTTTCGTCTTTTGAGATAACTATAAAAAAGATCCTCAAGAGTCTTTGGAAAACTAGGTGTCGTGGAGGTATAAATGGATCTAAAATAGTTTATGAAGGTAGATTTAATAATATCCTTATCCATTATCTAGTTACCTGGGCTCAAATTGATGGAATCGATCCCGTTGCTTCTTCCATGGATTGTTGTTGACAAATGGTAAAACTTTGTGTTTAGATTTGTTGTGGTGAGCCAGTTTATTCTTGATTTTTGTCTTTAAAGAATTTCCTCATGCTTCAGTTGTTCTTGAAGTTTGAGACAAAGGGATTTCTCTCTGTGTAAGCTCCATGGGTTTGGTGGATAGCTCTGAAATTGGCTTAGCTCCATCTTAAGATGCTAAATGTTGGTTTGAATTTTCTCGAAATGGATTTTGTTCCAAAGCTTGAGTTCTTTTTTAGTTTCCTTGATCTTATTACAGAGGACGAAAGCTGGATTCCCATTAAATTGTTGGCGCCATGCTTCTTGAATTATAACATGGCTGAGTGGTTCTCGAGTCTAGAATTCTTCAAATTTAAAGGGAGAAACAATCTTCCTTATCTTCATACTATTAAATAAAAGAGGATTATGGTTTAAAGCCAAAGATATTCTATATTGAATAGAAGCATCCGAGAAGAGTAGGCGCCATTGTGCATTTGCGATACCACGGTCCAAACGTTCTCTAATCATCGCTCTTCCATTTTGATTATTTGTCTAAATGAAAATGCGTCTCGAGAAACCAATATCAATGAGGCCATGAGAATCTAGTAGGCGTTGTAAGCCATCTATAGATGAGGATGTTATTGGCCTTCCTTCAGATTTATCTTGTTGGTTTAACAAGTCATTGAAATCACCTATACAAAACCATGAGCTTGGAAAGGAACTGTGAGTCGAGTTCATATGAGTTCAGAAATTTGCTTTGTGTTGCCATTTAGCTAGAGCATAGAAAAAAGTTGCTAACCTAGGGTGATTAGGGGGATTAGAGTAAACCAAAATAGAAATAGCATTAGTATTAGCATGGACTGGTTCAATATCCCCACTTGGTCACCATAATAACAAAAGGCCTCATTTTGTTTTTAAGGCATTGACGTTTACAAAATGGTAGAACCTAGTCCATTTACAATAGTAGGGGTGCTATCATTAGACACCATGGTTTCCAATAAAAAAATAATATCCGGGTTAAACTTGTTAATAAAAGCCCTTATACTTCTTATTGTTTTGGGGCTGGCTAGTCCACTACAATTCCATACCAAAGACTTTATGGAAAAATTGGAGGCATGCTAGAGCTCACTTCATCAGCTTTTTTGAGTTTTCTAGATGATGATGCCTTTGGATGTAGCCTTGCTATATGGTTTGGATCTTGCAGCTTTCTTACATTTTTTTAATTTCCTCGAGGGCTTTGATTTGATAGATAAAAGCATGAGAGCCACCTCTTTCCCTTCATTGCTAATTTTTTGGATAATAGTTTCTTATTGCAGGTTTGCTTCATCTGAGATTTTTTGCACTTTTGATCTCGGTGAACTAGCATCCTCAACACAAGGAGGAGCAACCTTTTTCGGTGGAGCTTCAATCTCAGATAGGAGAACTAAATCTACTGAGCTCTCTAATAGAAATTTTGATTAAGTATGGGCTTAAAGCCTGCTTGGATTGGAGGATTTGTGTCTTGCCACAGTTTAGATGGCGGGCCCAGGCTTCTTTGTTGGTAGAGAAACAGACTGATGGTGAGAGCCTAAGTTGGGCGAGCTCAATTGGATTGGCTAATATGTGATAGTGGGGATGAATTTTTAGGTCCTTTTTTTCCTTTTGCAAGGGGTGATGGGCATTATAAGGAAGGCCGAATTTCTAATTACTACGCTGGGTCTATTTATTTAGTTGGGATTGATCTGTTGGAGTGCCTTGCGAAACTTCGGGCTTTGCCAATGGGGCTAGAAAAGATGACCCAGCCTTATTCTGCTGTAGAGCTCTGAGGTCCTTTTGCTGATGAGTTGACCTGGTCAAATGGTTTTGCAAATAAACCACTGCATTGGCCTTCATCCAATGAGAGACCCATTCCTTTGCATTTATCGCTGATGGGAAGGCTAGGTTCTGAGTTGCCAACTCTGTGACGTTGCTGTAGAGGGGTTGTGGTACAATCAATTGAGAGGTATGAAGATTTTGAATAACTGATGAGGAAGGGTTTTGTGAAAGAAAGTTATCACTCGGGTTGAATGGAGAGACTTTGGTAGGTGGTGAGCTATTAATATCTTGAATGGAGCTACAGTAGTCTACAATGGCTAGGATCATCTCAACCTTTGGATCTATGGAAGCTTGGTAATTTGGTGCTTCACCATGAGAGGTTGAGGAATTTTGCGAAAACATCAAATGAGAACCAGCATTCTTCTGCTAGATCGAACTCCAAAAGGCGAGGTTGCTATTTTCCCTTCTAATGCTATTTTTTCTTCTTGAGGCTTGAGTTGATTATCCTGAGGATTTATGCTTGAGAGAAGTCCATGAGGAGACTTATCTCTGATCGGTCGCTGCAAAGGAATTATAGCTTCAAAATTAGTCTGAGTCTTTTCTTGAAAAATTTGCCAGTTTTTTGCCAAATTTTCCCCATACCACCCCTAATGAAAGGAATTCCTACTATAACTGGGTTTTCTTCTACTAGAATGGCTTTTCCCTTTCCAGTCAAAGTATTTGTTAAAATTCCTTTCCCTTTGTCAATCGAAGGAGACATAAGTAGAATCAGGGTCGAAGTTCCAAAACTCATATTTTCTCAATCTCTGAGTTTGTATGGGGGTTTTCATAACAAGTTTTATCCTCAGTAATGTTTTCCATAGGATGCCTAGGAATGATGTCTTGGCCTTGCTGTGGTGGATGAAGTGACATGAAGATTGGGGATTTTGCACAAAGCTAGGGGCCAAAAGGCAGGTGATCAGGGATAGAATTTAGGTAAGTGCAGAAGATTTGGGAGTGACCAATTCTGCCACATGCATAACAGAAGTCAGAGAGACGTTCGTATTTAAATGATACCCATGTGTTGATGTTGAAATCCCTTTGGCTCCCAGAGTCCTTGTTTCAAAGGTTAGGTAATGTCAATCTCAACCTTTATTTTAATGAATTTCTTACATGCTAGACCAAACAAAGGACCAACATCCACTCCTAGGAACTTGCCAATAGCTCTTCTGATTTTAGAGGCATTTTTTTCTATCATATAATTTTTGGTTAAACCGTGTCTTTGGACATGAAATATAGATGTATTGAGACTTTTCTCTTGTCATGTGGATCCTGTAGGACAGCTTTTGAGGATGAGGAGATGCCTCTTGAAGTTCAGAGGAATTTGGTTCAGTATTCCTTGTTTGTCACTAGTATTTTGGAATGTGAAGAGGAAAAAGGTTTACTCTATATCTTCAATGTGGAACTTACAAATGAAGTTTCAAGGTGCTCTGAATAAAGCATGTAAGGAAATCCTATTAAGATGTCGAGTAGCGACTATCATCCCAATGAGTGCTGACTCAGAGTTTACATTTGTTGGTTCATTTTCAGGCAAAAGGTTCAAATCCTCCCAAGGGCTTCAATCTGGTGGATCAACTTTTCCATATTCATAGAGAGTGAGAGTTTCTGAATAATGATGTGCTTTCTAAAAAAATGCAAAAGGAGTTTGTAAGAGAAATGGGGTGGAAGAGTGTTTGATCTTTTATGGAAAAGTGGTAGGATTAGTGGGATGATGATCGGGCTTCACTATTAGAAGTTGTAGAGGAGAACTCACCTTCGGAGAGAGAGTAGGGCAGAAACTCACTACTAGGAGCTATTGCTTGTACTTTTGGACTACCTAGGAATTTGGGAAAACATGGAAGCTAGTGATTTCACTTAAAGGTTGGGATTGGTCATTTGGCTTGGTTTTACATTGTTTAGAAAAACGATGAGTAGTGCTATAGCTAGTGCATTTCATTTTTAAATTTTTTCATTTTTTAACATTTTTGAGTATTAAAGGAAAAAAATGTATGACTTTACTAACACTCACTTTTTTAATTATTAAATAAAAAAATTAAAATAATCGAGCAATAACTTTGAACTAGGGCTCCACTGGAATTTTCCTAAATGATTTTTTCATGCTAATTGTTTTTTTTTAAAAGTATGTTTTGTATATTTTTAAAACAAAAAAAATACTAAAATATAAAAAATACGATATTAAAAAATAAACAAACACAAATGTTAAAAAAAACACAATTCGATACAAAAAATGGGTACTCCCTCGGAGAGTCTATCATTTTCCATCTACTATATCTCCACCAAAATAGAAAACTCTGTTGTGTAAAACGATGACAATGAATTGAGAGATAATAACGAACGAGAAAAAACAATCACACACGCAATCACACACGACACAAGATGTACGTGGTTCGACAAATTGCCTACGTCTATGGGAGCTGCAGAGGATTTTATTATTGAGGAATATCACACTACAAGATGGATCTCAACACTGTTCGTCCACAGTGTTTTCATGTCTACAGTAACCAGACATATGAGTCAAAAATCGTATATATAGTTCAAACGGCGGAATCCCTAAAATCGCATGTTCGCTCGAGCAGCGTGTCGAGCGCGCGTCGAGCGAACTTCCCTTCCGCGTCCCGCTCGAGCTCACTATCGAGCTGACGTCGAGCGTTCGACTCTGCCTGACTTCGCTCGAGCGGCCAATGCCTTCGCTCGAGCGAACTCCTCCCGCTCGAGCTCACTGTCGAGCTGACGTCGAGCGTTCGACTCTGCCTGACTTCGCTCGAAGGCCAATGCCTCCGCTCGAGCGGCGTGGACCAGACTCCACAGTACTCAACAATTCTCCCACTTAGAGACTGGTACACTCGCTGTATCGCCATCTTCCTCAAATATGATATCCTCCACCTCTGCAACTCACTGCTCCTGTCTTCATTCTAAAAGACCAACTGAAGTTGTGCACAACTTCAGTTTCTCAAGCGTAACACCCTTTGTCAACATATCAGCAGGGTTCTTGCTTCCACAAATCTTCTCAAGTAACAACTGTCCGTCATCTAATAATGACCGTATGAAGTGATACCTGATCTGAATGTGCTTGGTCCTGGAATGGAATGCTGGATTCTTGGCTAGGAATATGGCACTCTGACTGTCACTGTAGAGAGTGCCTTTCTGATTCTTCTTACCCAATTCTTCCAAGAAGCCTTGTAGCCATACCATCTCCTTTGCAGCCTCTGACACTGCAATATACTCAGCTTCTGTTGTAGACAAAGAAACTGTTTTCTGTAGATTAGAACCCCATGACACTGCAGTACCACCAAGTGTATAAACAAAGCCCGTGGTACTCTTTCTGCTGTCAATATCTCCAGCTAAATCAGCTTCAACATAGCCCTGCACCTTCAAGCTCTCTCCAGAGAAACATAAACAGGTTTCTGAGGAACCCTTTAGGTACCTCAAAATCCACTTCACTGCTTCCCAATGTTGCTTTCTTGGGTTACTCATGTATCTACTCACAACTCCCACTGCATGAGCAATATCCGGTCTTGTGCAAACCATAGCATACATAAGTGAACCAATGGCTGAGGCATAAGGAACCTTACTCATGTAATCTTGTTCCTCTTCTGACTCTGGTGACTGATTCTTGCTGAGTCTGAAGTGACTTCCCAAGGGTGTGCCAACTGGTTTGGCCTTGTCCATATTGAACCTGCTGAGTACCTTTTTCACATACTCAGCCTGTGAGAGTCTCAACGTACCTCTGACTCTGTCTCTGACAATTCTCATGCCAAGGATTTGCTTTGCAGCTCTCAAATCCTTCATTGCAAAGTGCTCTGACATCTGCTTCTTCAGATTATTGATCTCATCAATACTAGCCCCTGCAATAAGCATGTCATCCACATACAATAGCAAAATAATGTAAGAATTGTCAAAATGCCTGACATAGCAACAGTGATCTGCCTGACATCTAATATACCCTGCACTGTGCATGAAGTTGTCAAATTTCTTGTACCACTGTCTAGGAGCTTGCTTCAGGCCATACAAGCTCTTCTTCAGTCTGTAAACTGAACCTTCCTTTCCCTGTATCACAAACTCCTCAGGCTGGTGCATGTAGATGTCTTCTTCAAGGTCTCCATGAAGAAAAGCTGTCTTCACATCTAACTACTCAAGAAATAGATCTTCAGTGGCAACCATAGCTAGTACCATCCTGATAGTTGTGATCTTTACCACAGGAGAAAAGATCTCAGAGTAATCAATACCCTGCTTTTGCTGAAAGCCTTTTACAACAAGTCTAGCCTTGTACCTCTTACAGACGTCATGCTCAGTTTTCACCCGGTACACCCACTTGTTGTGTAATGCCTTCTTCCCTGATGGAAGTTCTGTCAACTCCTATGTCTGATTTCCTAGCAGGGAATCCATCTCGTCTTTCATGGCCAGCTCCCACTTGCTAGAATTCTCATCTTGCAAGGTTTCTTCATAACTTTGCGGTTCTCCACCATCTGTCAACAAAATGTAATTCAAAGTAGGTGAGAAGCGCTGTGGAGGACGTATAGTCCTAACTGACCTGCGAACTGCAACTGTAGGAGTAGACGGTTCTGAAACTGCCTGCGGAATAATAGGAATGGGTGCACTGGACCCACTCTCCCCGTCACTCACATCTCTACATTGCACTGTGACCTCTAGTAGGTCATCTAATCTTACAAATTCGGACTCCTGAGGAGCTACTGCAGAAGCTGTGCTCGACTTATCCTTGTACATCATTTTCTCATTGAAAATCACATTCCTGCTTCTTATGATTTTCCGACCCTGATCATCCCAGAAGCGATAGCCAAATGCCTCGTCTCCATAGTCAATGAAATAACATTTCTTTGACTTAGCCTCAAGCTTACTACGAGCATCAGAATCAACAAGCACATAAGAAAGACAACCAAAGGTTTTAAGGTGAGAAAACTTAACCTCTTTCCCGCTCCAAACCTCCCCAAGCAATCCACAATCCAGTAGAACTGATGGCCCTCTGTTTATCAAATAAACGGCAGTGCTGACTGCATCTGCCCAGAAAGTGGGTGGTAGTCCAGCGTGCAACCTCATGCTTCTAGCACGCTCATTAATAGTCCTGTTCATACGCTCAGCAACTCCATTTTGCTGTGGTGTCCCAGGAATGGTCTTCTCCATTCTGATATCCAGAGCTGCACAATACTCCTTGAACTCGCCATCAACATACTCACCACCATTGTCAGACCTCAAACACTTCAGTTTCAAGCCTGTCTCTGTCTCAACCATGGCTTTCCAAATTTTAAAAACATTAAATACTTCAGATTTATGTTTCAAAAAATAAATCCATACCTTCCTACTATGGTCATCAATGAACGTAACATAGTAGCGAGAACCTCCAAGAGATGCAACTGGGGAAGGACCCCACACATTTGTGTGCACAAGATCAAGTCTTCCTGTCTTTGGCGTCTTGCTACTTTTCAAGAAGCTGACATTCTTTTGTTTTCCCATAACACAACTCTTGCACAAACTGAGATCAACTGTCTTCAGTTCTAGTAGCTTGCCTCTAGACAGAAGTTCCATCATGCCCTTTTGACTCATATGGCCAAGCCTGCAATGCCACAAATCTGCTGTGCTTTCTGCAACGGTAGTAGTAATAGTGTCAATTAAACCAGTAGTCATATATAGTGTACCAATTTTCTTACTCCGAGCTAATACCAATGCCCCTTTTGTGACCTTCTAGGTGCTATCTGAGAACACCACTGAATGACCACACTCATCAAGCTGTCCAACAGAAATGAGGTTCTTCTTCAACTCAGGAATGTGCCTGACCTTTTGCAAGGTCCATTTGTTCTTGCCAGGGAGTGCAATGTCAATGTCTCAGATCTCCACTACGTTCAAAGCCTCACCATCAGCCAAATATACCTTCCCAAAATCACCTGCAACATAGTTCTGCATTAGCTCCCGGTGGGAAGATGTATGGAAGGAAGCCCCTGAATACAGTATCCAGTCATCAACTGGACTATGAACTGCAAGCAATAGTGCATCCTGTACTTCTTCAGTTACCACATTAGCACTATCATTCTCCGTCTTCTTTGAGTTTTTGTAGTTTTTCTTTATGTGGCCAGCTTTGCCACAATTCCAGCAAGTTGCCTGCTGACCAGGCCTCGACTTGCTCTTGCCCTTGTACTTTGATTTTGATCTTCCTCTGTTTGAGTTCCTGTCATGTGATCTCCCTCAAGAATCAACATTTAGGGCTGAACTCAAACCCGAGGTCTCACCTGAATCTTTCCTGCGCACCTCCTCAGCCAAAATCAAATCACGAATATCATCATATTTCAGTTTAGTTTTACCAGCAGAATTACTAATAGCCATTCTCATGGCTTCCCAACTATTTGGCAATGAAGCCAATAGTATTAGTGCACGTATCTCATCATCAAATTCAATTTCAACAGACGACAATTGATTTGTGATAGTATTAAAATCATTCAGATGTTGTGCAACAGACGTACCATCTGCCATTTTTAAATTGAATAACTTTTTCATCAGATGTACCTTGTTATTCGCTGACGGCTTTTCATACATACCTAACAAAGCCGCCATGAGATCCGCAGTCGTCTTCTCCTTGATGACGTTGTATGCAACGGATCTCGACAGGGTTAATCAAATAATCCCCAGAACCTGTCGATCCAACAGGTTCCAACTAGCATCATCCATCTTTTCTGGTTGCTGCCCCAATAGTGGAAGATGAAATTTCTTCCCATAGAGGTAGTCCTCTATCTGCATCCTCCAGTATCCAAAATCCGTGCCATCAAACTTATCGATCCCCGATACCTTCAATTCATTTCCAGCTATCGTTTCTCCTTAGACCCGAACCTTGGCTCTTGATACCAATTGTTGTGTAAAACGATGACAATGAATTGAGAGATAATAACGAACGAGAAAAAACAATCACACACGACACAAGATGTACGTGGTTCGGCAAATTGCCTACGTCCACGGGAGCTGCAGAGGATTTTATTATTGAGGAATATCACACTACAAGATGGATCTCAACACTGTTCGTCCATAGTGTTTTCGTGTCTACAGTAACCAGACATATGAGTCAAAAATCGTATATATAGTTCAAACGGCGGAATCCCTAAAATCGCATGTTCGCTCGAGCGGCGTGTCGAGCGCGCTTCGAGCGAACTTCTCTTCCGCGTCCCACTCGAGCTCACTGTCAAGCTGACGTCGAGCGTTCGACTCTGCCTGACTTCGCTCGAGCGGCCAATGCCTCCGCTCGAGCGGCGTGGACCAGACTCCACAGTACTCAACAAACTCCTGTACCAAAGATCGACTAGCGAGGAACTAGTACTTCTTTAAATGTTTGTCCCATTATGTACCCATTTAAGATTTGAAAGGACATAGCATAACTTAATAATAAGGTCATGTTATTTGTTATGGCCGCAACATGCTATTCAGTTGGACCTTAAGGTGTAATCGGTCCAGTTTGGTTCGTTTCTGGACAAATTTTAATTAGGACTGAATCGGTATGCATCAATTTTGAAAAATTCAAAACCGATTACGCACTGTTTATTCTCCTAAACTGATAATTCGATTTTACCGGTTTTCAGTCCGGTTTTACCAATTTTAATGTACTATATTATATATTATATAATATATATAATATAGTATATTATAGTATATAATACTATAGTGATAATATATTATAGTATATTATATATTATAATTACATTATAGACTATAATGATATATTAATATAATATATAATATAATTATATATTATAATATATAGTGATATAGTATTAGTATAACTATTAATACAATAAATAAAATGATATAAGATTTTAAAATTTAATATTATATTAATTAGTAATTTATCATATAATACAAAACTATTTTATATATAGTTATATATTATATATAAATATAATATATAATATAAAAAATTAAAATATATATAAATCGGTCTGATTTAATCTGGTCCAGTTTTAGAAAAAGAAAAATGAGAATCAGACCGATTTTGACCTATTTTAAGAAAAATAAAACCGGTACTGGATTGAACAAAACTCGAAACTAGACCAATCGGTGGGTTTGGTTCGGTCTGGTTTATCGATTTTTTTTTTTATACCCCTACATATGGTCATTTTTTTTTATACACAATTTTACCAAAGTCAATGTAATCAAGAGTTTGAAAGACTCATTCATAGAATTATAGGTACTCAAACTATTGGTTGGGTGGTGACGGAAATGCATAAATTTGAGTATATTTGGTAGTCTCTTAAGTACAAGTTATAAGCATGTTTGGCTAAGTTCTTGATTAGACCTGATGTTAGGGGTGAGCACTGACTTAATCGGAGTTTGATTCTCCTAAATCTGACTCTGACTCCAATTTTGTCGGAATTCAAATCTAAACTCTGACTCTGATTTCGACTTGAGTCGGAGTCAGATTTGAACTTTCAACTTTAGTTA
Organism: Carya illinoinensis; assembly: GCF_018687715.1. NCBI lineage: Eukaryota > Viridiplantae > Streptophyta > Magnoliopsida > Fagales > Juglandaceae > Carya > Carya illinoinensis. The sequence continues at coordinate 34,976,968 of NC_056762.1, read as the reverse complement.
GGTTTCTTTTTTTTAGTTGCATATTTAGCCCATTTGAAAAAGAATTTTTTGTGGACTTTCAAATTTTAAAATTTCTAAAAAATAAAAAATTAAGACTAAATCATTCACTATTAATTTATTGCTATACTAATATTTAACTGATTTTTATACTAGACTTATACTATAATGTCTAATTACATGTTATTATACTATAATATTATATGCTATTATATTATACTAGTGTCACTAGTATTTATAACTTATTTCAACACTAGACTTATTTTTAGTATCTAATTACATATTATTATACCTTAGAAAATTAGTATATTTATTATTAACTTATTATATTAAACTTATTTAAATACTAGCGTCTAATTTATTTCTATACTTTATTATGCAGGGTAGTAATAATATAATGTTTACATATATTAAACTATCATTAGTCTATTTACATTATAGTATAAATATATTATTTTATAAAAATTAACTCATATTAACATATTATTGAATTTAACTATATATGTTCTAGTTATATAGCTATATAATTATACTAGTATATATATGATAAATATATAGATAAATATATATTTTTATAATATATATTGGAATTAGATTAGAGTCGGAGTTGGAGGACAAAGTAAGAGTCGGCTTAGATCGGAGTTGAAGCTGTTGAGCGATATCTCCAACTTTAACTCCGACTCCAATTGAAAAATTAAAAACGAAATTCAACTCCGTTTTGTCGAAGTTTGAGCAGAGTCGAATTTAGAGTCAATTTTCGATAATTTTTCCAATGATTTTCTAATTAAACTCACTAAATCCAAGATCGACCCAATCTCGTATTTGACTGGTACTCTGCCAAAATGTGTGAAATGAAATTGTCCACATGCACACTTCAACGCCCAGCTTTTAAGAAGTAGGGACAAGAGCACTACCAGTAGGTGGTTGCTCCCATTGAATAATCGGGGGGGAAAAATTAACTTAGCTGTGTCCATGCATGTGTTCGATCCACCAGTTTGGATGTGGAAATTTATGAAACTAGCCACTCATATTCCTACCTAAACTTTGGAGTTTGTCGAGTAAACATTACTGTTCCACCGATCTTTGAGAGCGATCGAAATAATACTCTTAGTTTTATTCAGCCAAAAAAATAATAATCAAAATAGCTAGTCCTAGCTTATCCTATTTGTTTGTTTGTTTGTTTTTTTTTTTTTTTAAATATATTATCCTGACCGTTTGTCACTCTTACGATCATGCAAGATCCTATTTAATTTTGATAATCTTTTTGATGTACAGCATCATTTGTTCGTCATGGTTACATCAATTCCTAATCAAGAGTCTACGTACAGCTACATATATCAAGCTAAGGCTACCATCCTTAATTTCTCAGATGATTAATTAAGAGCTGCATGCAGCAGCTAGCTGTATATATACATATTTATGTTGCAGACAATTAACCCTAACCTAAGTTAAAAGATTACCCATACAACTAGCTAGGCATGCATGAATTTAAATCCTTATTACATGCTCCGGAGAAAATATCGCATTACAAAAAAATTAAATAGTTATTATTATTTAATTTTTGTAAAAGTAATTATTTTTTATCAAAATAGGTTTATTTTAATAAAAATTAATAATTTTTATAAAAAATAAATGATAATAACCACCTAATTTTCTTATAGCGCATGAAAATCCAAATTCAACTACGATATATCCATGCATGCATCTAAGTTATAACCTTGAGAATTATATATGGTGCTCATGAGTACTCTATCTTCATGTTCACACATAGCTGAACAACTGCAGACAGCATGTGTACGTTGACGACGTGTGGCTGGCAGGTAAGGACTTGCAGAGCATTAAACTTACGCTACAAAAACGTCAAAATATTCATCATGATTATGACGAGTTGATCGCGCAGAAAAAAGTTGTAAAGCTTAATTTATATTTTTACGTTTTTATTTTTATTTTTTTATGAACAACATGAATTTCTTCAGGGAGAAGATGTTGTAATTTCTTAAAAGAAAAAGGAAAAACAAACCAATATATATATATATGGTGATTAAATTAATTAAATAAATAAAACACATAATTAATTAAATAAAACTAGTGCACTATAATATATATATATATATATATATATATAGTACTTTAAATTTTAATGTTAGCTGTGTAGTGGTAAATGGTACTACTGGTAATATATAACGATAACATCCCCAAAGGAAAACCAGTAAAAAGGACTGAGTCCAACTTTGGGTAGAAAAATAAAGGACAGAAGGAAGAAAAAACGTAGAAAACTTATATACATGTATATATAGCAAAATTAATATTGTACGTTGCATGCATGTGATGAGTCTTGACTATTGTATATACCTTAATTTACTTTTGAATAATATCGTCTGTCACCCAACAAAATGAAAGGAAAGTCTAAATTAAAGCTGAAAATTATATGTCAATATAATATATAGCAGCCGCAATATTCCAATTAAGTACAGTACAAAGAATTTTCAGCTTGGTTATAGTCTTCGATCAATGTTATTAAATTCTAAAGTGTCAAAGAAATTAATGGTAATTATAGTCTTCGATCGATCGGTTATATCTATAAATTCTGTCATTAATATATATTAATATTGGTTAAGTCTAGTGATCTTTGTGACAGCGATTGCATGCACCCATGTGTTAGCTGTATATATATATTGATACTCGAGTCACGAGCATTAATCATGCTCAAAATTCAAAGTCGTTTAGTTTCCGTTCATTCACATGCACGACTAATTACGTTTTTGACGATAATATATATATATATATATATATATTTTATTTTCAAAAATATTTTATAATGATAAATTTGCAAACTTTATATATTGCCCGTGAGTCGTGAGGGATATCATCTTTAATTAGATCACAATCACGGCTATTTATGAACTTGCGCGCATTGCATGAGACTTTGATTCGGTACGAAACCCTACTTGCTCGGCAGCATGTAAGAATATAGATGGTGCTTCTTGCTTCAGAAAATGGTGTCGTGTTTAACTATATATATATATATATAATATAGATGTACGTATGGGGTTCCTTGATTGAAGGCAGATTTAATGGTGCATTTTCAAAGATTAAGAAAAATCTTATGATCATGATCAGGACTACAATAATCTGAATTAATTTCCAGTCAGAAATCAAATCAAATTGAAATTTGAAAGGTCACAAAGCAAGTTACCGGTGCTGGCTGATATACTTTGAAATGATGAACTTGGTAAAACTTGTTTATTTTTGGGACTTTTGAGCGCATGCGACATGTATGCTTTATATACCTTTGTCGTGGTCCAGAATCGTGTGGCACACGAAAGACATCAGTACTATTGCACATACTTAGGGAACGAGTTTTGTCACTTAGCAAGTAGACGATTCAGGTTGCTCGGATAATGAAGTCATGTCAGATATTTTGTGAAGAGTCGTAAAAAAGTAATTAAAAAATTAATAAAAAAAATATAAAATAATAGTAAACTATTCTCACAATACTCTAATAAATAAACTAGCAATCTCCGCGAACGCAGCAAGTCCTGTGTTTATATTATTATATATATGATTCGTTCTGGTTATAACTTATACGTCTTTAGCATTATAAATGCTCTGCCCTCCCAACTCCCACCCCCCACCCTACATGCATTAGTTGTGACCTCCAAAAGTAACTTCTACATACCAGAGTGGTATTCTGTGTCCCAAAAAGTACTGTTTTGGGACCAATCAGATCTACCAGAAGGGTAATTTTTCTTGCAATCCGGCCACAATCATGGGAAATTGCATGGAGACATACACACAGAGGCAACAAGCAGAGGGAATGCAGCAGCAGCAGCAGCAGCAGGAGGGATATGTGGGAGAAAGAGCAAGTGGGTTGGTGAAGGAAAGCAGTTTTAAGCAGGGTGGCATAAGGGTTAAGATTGTGCTAACAAAGGAAGAGCTGGAGTGGTTCATGCTTCAGCTGAAAAATAAAGAAGGGAAGGTGTTGGAAGATGTTTTCAGAGAGATTGAAAGAGGAAGAAGCAAAGTTGAGGGATGGAAGCCTTCTTTGGAAAGTATCATGGAGAGCCCTGAAGTGCTCGAGATGGACCGATGAGTGTTTTCTTTTTGCTTCAATTCTGCTTTTGTTTCTTTCCTCCATAAATAGTTTCTAGACTTTTGGATTTTGACATGGGCTATGGTCCAAATCTCTGTAATCTATATAGTTTTTCTCAACTAAAGGGCACTATATAGATATATAGTGGTTGAGATGGATACTTTTTATCTGTGCATGATCTTCTTTAGATATGAATTTAGATCCCTATTCTCTTTCTTCCTCTCAAATATCAGTGTGATCTGTGTTGTAAAGTATGAATATGCATATATGATCAGTTGTGTTCATTTAGGTAGTTCAATCCATTAAATATCTGCAATATTTCTTCTGATTCATATCATTAGCAATGCTTTGTGTCATGTGTTGAAGTAGCTGAGAATCAACACAGGTCCCTATTCTCTGTTGGCCGGGAGAAACCAAAGTATATTTTGAGTTCATCTTGGTACACAGGAGCTTCAAAGACGAAGACCCAAAAAGGAAAACGGTTCAGTTGGTTTTGGTTAGTAGTTAAAGATAAAATAAGATGGATATTTTGTTAAAAATTAAATAAAATATTATTGTAATATAATTTTTTAATATAATTTTTATTTTAAAATTAAAAAAAAATTAAATTATTTATTTGATTTTAAATTAAAATTTGAAAAAATTATAATAATTATATGAAATAATTTTATTTTGTGTAAGCAAATCAACCGTAATTCACAGCGCTTCGAGGCCGACCATTCAGAGACATAAATGTATCCGGAAAGCCTTTGGAGACGCTTCATTCAAGTCATTATCATTGTGAACGCAAAACCATTGCTTTCAAAACAATGGCCTTCAGCTGGCCTGACCCTTACTTCAGAAGATTGATGAGACTCCCATCACTGAAGAAAAAATTGACCGAAAACTAAAGTCTTAATTTTTGCCACGAGCATGTGCTTTAGATGGCATGAGATCCATCAAGAGAAGTCTTGGTTCCATCCCCTTTCTCAAATCTTCTTAAAAAACAAAAAAAAGCAACGGTAGATTACAAATCTTGCCTATTCTTTTGTAAAAAATTAGATTTATTATTAAAAAAATTAACTTTTTTTTATTAAGATTTCAGATTTATTTATTTATTTTTTAAATAATCGACCTATACATTTTATAACTGTAAATATTATTTTTTTATGTAAATTATGCAATATTTCCATGTGAAGCTCTAAAAGTAGAGCAAGACATTTAGCTGCAACCACATCTAAATAACTGAATCCTAATAAATTGAAGACAAGATAAATTGATTAGTTTTAAGCAGAATTGTTTATATATGATGCTATTGGAAGTGTGAGGGAGGTTTAATATATATGGAAAATATGTAGATATAAATAAATTATATAAAAATAAATCTGTAAATTGATGTGACTTAATATAATATATTAAATTATAAAATTATTTTTATTTAAAAATAAATCTAAAAGATGTTATAAAATCATTTTAATTTATAAATTTATCTTTATATAATTTCTTTATACACGCAACACTTCTCTTAATATATATTATTAGTAATGAAGTTTGAAATTTGCATGAGAGGCCAGATTGTGATTTTCATTCATCATCATTTGTATTTTATATTTGCTTGATTTGTGATTTTGAGATGAACTCGGGTGTCTTTTTCGAGAAATAATATGCAATTTGTCAACACGCTTTAACGAGTAGGGACAAGATTAGGTTACTGCTTAAATTAAAGAAAAAAAACAATGAGAAGGTTGTTTGCATGTGTCCCACACCTAAATTTGGGAGACTGTCGAGTCACGAGATTGCAGTAAATCCCGCAAAATCTGTGAAATTGACGAACTTGAGCTTGAAATATAAATTTCTTTTGTAGTGTAGCAAAGAATTAATTTCTGATCTTAAACGTAACGTATTTTATTTAGAAAAAATTTAATTGTAAGTATAATTATATATTAATATATATATTAATTTATTATAATTAGATAAAAAATAAATTTTATTAAAAATAATATTAATTTAAAATTTAAATATGAAGAAAATTAATATTAATATGTAAATTAATATAAAATTTTATTTATATGTAATAAAATTGTTTTATTTGTAAAATATATTTATTGAACTACTTGCATTAAAAGCATTGGTTAAATAAAAAAAATCTGTCGCTGACCTAAACGAGAATGAAAAAGACAAAAAATAAATGAATAAATAAATAAATGAAAAAACGTGATCTCTCAAAATTTTAATCTCTGAAATTCCCTGTTGAACCTTTCTTTTGGTGCATGTCATATGTTGTCACGATTACATCAATGGTAACGATTTTTTTTTTAAAAATATTTGGATGTGGTTTTTAAATTTAATTATGAAACAACTTTTATCTTCTTGACGTTGGATTTGGCCATTAAAATTTTTTATTTAAATTTAAAATTTTCATCACATTATTATAATTTTTTTTAATTTTTATATAAAATATAATAAATAATTTAATTTTTTTTTATTTTTTTTAAAATTTAAAATAATAATATTCATCTTCAAATTTAAAATTCTCAATAACCAAATCCACCCTAAATCGTGTCAGCTTAATGATGATTGTGACATATTTCCACAATGGTATCAACTGTTATAACTTTGCTTTGCTACCGTAGACATTTTGTGTAGCCGGTTCTTTATCATAACGAATGGATTTAGAATTTCCTAGATGTTTTCCATCTACGGGTGCTACCCACCTCCGCATGGTGGGGTGAGTTTGGTCCCCAGGCGGCTTCGTTCGGATATCGAGGGCAAATTGACCTACGGTCTGTCTGCGCACCTGTGGTCGTAAGCGACTGACGGTGACAAAGCATAAGACAGATTCTTACCTGAGGGCTGAGAGTAGAAACTGAATAACAGCGAAGAGTTACGGTGACGAAAACAACACAACTGCAACTGAAGTTGAAGAGCCTCAGAGTATAGACGGAGATGATTCCAAGGAGATGGGGGATAAGGGAAGAAATGGGGGAGTATATTTACATATATATTTTTTAAATAAAATAAAAATATATTATATATATTATGACTATTAAATTCATTTCAATTCATCTCATATAATCATTACAATTTTATTAAATTTTAATATAAAATATAATAAATAATTTAATTTTTTAATTTTAAAATAATAATAATATTAAAATATAATATTTTAATAATATTTTATTTAACTTTCACACTAACCTCAATTCATCTCGATTAATTTACTATCAAAATCCAGCTATCGGAAAAAACTACCCACCGGCCCATTTGATGCGGGCAAGTGGCCAGTCCGCTTTATGCGGAGCCGGGTGCTGGTGCCCGCTAAACACCCTTATTTCCATCCATGCATTTTTTACAATACGATGAAATATAAAAACATGCACAAATTCCATTGCAAGTAATATATATATATATACATATATTTATTTATGGGAAATATTTAATATTGTCAGGCATGTCATAAATTATGCCTATCACTCTCCTCACCATTTTTTAGATTTATATAATTTTTTTTTTCAATTTGCCCTGTTTTTCTATTTTTATCTTTAAAGAGTGGTAGTTTAAGGATATTTAAATTAAAGATGACTAGAATTCCAATCTAATCAGGTCTTAATTAAGTATCCTTCTTCCTTTCAAACATGAGCATATGCTCCATAATTGTTATGCTTGCATATTTAAAAGCTCTAGCACTTCAGCGACTGCTGTTGCTATAAATGTATGGATTAAAGCTAAGAATAGGATCTTTGTGGTATCTACAAAAGGTCCAGTGGGTCTTTCGTTGCTCCGGCGTTGTGGCTGATCTATGGAATTGGGTGCTGGAGATCTTTAAATTTTGGAGGAGGTGATTGCATCTTTCTGTGTTTTGTGGATGGAGTTGCCAAACATTTGATGGAGGTGCATGCAGCCACATAACTCACTTGGAAGTTGGAACACCAAAATTGATATTTTGAACATTGTAGGCCAAGGCTGGCTAGGTTGAACGAGGTGTGCCATCCGGGAAGGCAGGATTGCATCTATGCATGGTGGCCCTTTACATGCTTATAAGACTTGAGTTGGGCCTTAAGCCCATCAAGCTATTTGATTTTGGAGTTAAACAGCAGCCACTGTAGCAGTAGTGCACACAACGCACACCTTATGTGGCTTCTATTTTCGTAAGAGTTTTGCTATACAATTACCTACTATACACTCAACCTTTGCACTCCAGCCTCCGTGACTTCTTCTTCTTTTCTTTTATTATTATTTTTTTAAGTGAAAGCGTGCGTTTTGGTCCAATGAGGTTGCTTTCAATTCTACCGCCCCGCCCCGCGGCCGCTTGTGCCCTTTCGCTGGCCTCACCCATTGCTTGCACTGTGTGGTTCCATCACTCCAGCACCGTGTAACCCTCTAGGTTCATCGTTTCCGTATGGCTTTTTCAGCTTCACCATTTTCGTACGGCTTCAGTTCTCCGTCCTTCGCTGGTATTGTAGCTGTCGAGAGCCACTGTCTGTCGTGTTACAAGGGTAAGAAATTAAAGAAAAGGGTTTTTATTTTTCTCTTTTAGTTTATCTCTCCATTTCTAGCATTACTCATATTTTGTGTTATGGATTGCAATTTTATGTCCATTTCTTCTGTGTTTTGTGGGGTTTTTGGGTTGTTGATGTTGTATGTATGCCACTGATTTTTTGGTTGTTGATAACATCTTAAATGAGCGAGATTTATTGGTTGGGGCTGGTTGGAAGGGTAAAACATAGAGGGAATATACCAGAAATTTGTTTCACAGGCTTGATATACAACATGGTATAAGGTTCATAAGCATGGTCTCAAATTCTTGAAGACCTAAATATTTATACCTTTTACTAGCTCCGTCAAACAGAACCATACATCCAAGATAGCAAAAAGATCTGAAAGTGGCTTGACCCTGCTGTTTTCATAACTATTTAGAGGCATGGTTAATGCAAAAATTCATATGTTCATAAATGGAAAACTAGTTTATAAATAAGAAAAACCATAGGCGAGTATGTAAGACAAGATGCTTAAAATCACATCATCAAAGAAATAATTCTTTAAAGGTACACAAACCAAAGCGATAATAAATTGTAGAAAAAAAGGTGTTATTCTCACCATTTTGCTTTGCACGGTCAAAGCAAAGTAGCACAAATGCTATAAGAAGAGTCAAGTCTGAAAGTCATTAAAAAGAAATTCATGCCTGCTCGTTGACTTCATGTAACTGTAAGAGTACTGCAGCATATTGCTTCTTAAAATGTTCTGAATCCTTGAGAGAGTTATCCCCATCTTTCTGGTTTTCAAAAACCGCATCATTCATGCACCTCAGCTAAGACACCACGGCTTTCTACAAGTTTTAACATGATCCATCAGCTCAAACTTGTAATATAAAACCCATTCTTCTGTATATATATATTATGCAGTACAACCTTTTTGTTAAGAGAAGAAGTCAATATGGAAAGAGCCTGTACATCAGCTTCCTTTGCCTGGATCTGAGCAAGAAGTGAAAGCTGAGAATTTGCTGCTTGTTGAGTATTAGTGATTTCCAGAGTCCTTGATTTGGGGTTGCAAGCATGCAGATTATAGGATTCTGATCTGATCACTTGAAATTCTTTTGTAATTCTTATATGAAACTGATCTTAATTGACTTGTAAAAGTTTAGATACACTGATTTACATCTTATAAAAGATAATAAAAAAAAAGGACAGAATAATTACATCAATGAAAACTTTTTCAAGTTTGTTTCAGTGTGTTTTGACAGCAACTTGATACACTGAATTTCAAACCACTGTCCTGTCACTACGAATTAGCCTTTGAAAAATTAGTCAGGTACTGGTCCAATTTCTTCTGTAATTTCTTAGTCAGTTTACTCTATTTCCTCCAATCAGGATTACTGATTGTTCAACTAAGATTAATTTGAATTTCATCAGAATCCTAAACCCAAAAAATTTCGTTAGCAGCCTGATGAAATATGAAGCTTAATCATCATTAAGGTCACTTTTTTTGTACCCATTTCTTTCTTTTCTTGGGTATACAATAATTTGTGATCATGACCATCACTATCAAACTTGAATCCAATGCATCATGGAGAGAAGAAAGAACTCCTTTATGTAAATCAAGAGCATGTCCTTCCTGTAATTGTGTAAATGCAGCACCAAGTAATCGGGCCCCAGAAAAATCAAATCACAATACAAAAAGGGATCATCTCACTTGAGATTTGTGCTTTGTTTCCTTAAGGGGGCCTACCATATCTCTTTATTGTAGTATTTACTTCTTTTTTCATGCGAATCTCCACCACTCTTTTTTGTTTGTGTGGTTAGCAGGTTCTTTTTCCTACTGCTTTGACATCATATATAAACTTTTTTTTAGCATGCTGATATGATATTGTTGTTCTCACTACTTAGTTCAAATAGCGTGATGGACAAAGAGGAAGATGGAAAGCCACCCAGGCCTTCTACATCAACTTCACCGACCTAGGTATGATATACATTGGTTATTTGAAAATATCGCAATGTCAGATATTGTAGCATTTGTTAAACAGCACAGCTCAGCAATTACTGGAGCTATCATCGGGCAAGACAACATAGGCTGATTACGTTAATTCCTCTCCAGATATTTAGTTCTTTCCATACTTAGTCCTTTCCTTTCATGTTTGTTATTTTCCTGCTGTATCACCTTATACTTAGCATACTGTAAAGAGCTTTCCTTGTATGTAAAACTTCCTTGTAAATATATCTTCTATAAATGGAACATACAGAGTAGGGTGTAGTCATTGACTACGACACTCTGTTTTTGCTCAATCTTTCATGGTATCCAGAGCTACAGGCTGACGCCCTTTCCTGCGTACCTGTATACTTCTGCAAAATGTCTTCCTCATCCATCATTTTTAATCCCCCGAACATCGCACAATTGATTTCGGTACGGATGGATGGAACCAATTATCTCAATTGGGTTTCTCAATTACTTCCGGTTTTACGGAGTAATGACTTGCTGGGTTTTGTGGATGGTACGGAGCCATGCCCAGCAAAATTTCTTACAGTCCACTCTGATGACAATGCTGGCACTCAAGAAATTAATCCAGCATTTCTTCTCTGGACAAAGAAGGATCAATTCGTCCTTAGTTGGTTGAATGCAACTCTGGCTGGGAAGGTTCTGTCAACAACCTTTGGTCTTGATACTTCTCGTGCTGTTTGGCTTGCATTAGCCAACAGGTATGCCTCCCAGTCTCGCTCACGCATCAATTATCTCAAACGACAATTGCAGTCGTTATCTCAAGGTGGCAAAAGCTGCGGCGAATATCTTCAAGATGCAAAATCCTGGGCAGATCAACTTGCTGCTGCAGGACAGCCCATAGAGGAAGACGATTTAATACATCATATCCTTAGTGGTTTGAATTCATCTTTTTCATCTTTTTCGATTTCTATGGGTATTGCTTTACGTGATAAATCAATGAGTTTTGAAGATTTTTCATCTGAGCTCCTGTCGTGCGAAATTCAAATTACAAGCCAGCGGCCTGTGCATGATGAGGGCACCTTTGCTATGATGGCTCGCAGACTTGGTGGCCAGAAAAAGCAAAACAAACCCTTTTCACCCAGGACCTCAAATTTTTCTGGACAAAATCATAACCAAGGCCCTCCTCGGTCTCAAGGCAGTTTTAATCAACAAAAAAATAATCAAACCCAAGGGAACTTTCAGGCATTTAGGAACAATCAACCTCCAAATGGTGATGCTCTTAATCCCTATGCTTGTCAAATTTGTCACAAGGAAAACCACACTGCCCTGGATTGCTTTCACAGGTTTGATTATAGCTACCAAGGTCGTCACCCACCTTCTCAACTTGCTGCCATGGTAGCTCACTCGAATTCTGTCCTAGAGGATAACACTTGGCTGGCTGATAGTGGAGCCAAACACATCACCAATGATAATGGTGATATGGCCTCCTTGGAACCTTACAATGGCTTAGACACTGTGGCTGTTGGTAATGGTAATGGTTTACAAATTTCAAGCACAGGTTCTTTTACCTTAAACACTCCCTGCTCTAAACTGTCTCTACACCGTGTCTTACATTGTCCAGATGCTCTAACCAAATTATTGTCTGTCAACCAATTTTGTGTGGATAACGATTGTTATTTCATTCTAACCAGTTATTCTTATTGTGTCAAGGACCGCAAAACGGGACAAACACTCCTGGAAGGGCCGAGTGAAGGAGGACTGTATCCCATTCGTTTGTCTCACACTTCTACCAATAAAAGTCGACCTCATGTTGCTCTTGTAGGAATCAAAACTTCCTTTGATATTTGGCATGCAAGGCTTGGTCATCCATCCCTACAAGTCACCAAGAGCGTCATCAATTCTTTTGGTCTTCCCATTTCTGGAAATACTCAATGTGATTTTGTTTGTTCATCTTGTAAGCTAGGAAAAAGTACTCAACTACCCTTTGTTCCCTCGGACAGGATATCTAAATTTCCTCTGGATCTTGTTCATTCGGACGTGTGGGTGTCACCAATTGTGTCCACTGGTGGGAGTCGCTACTATGTTTCCTTTATTGACGATCATTCAAGGTTCACTTGGTTGTACCCCATTGCTAATAAATTTGAAGTTTTCTCTTGTTTCGTCCGCTTTAAACTGCTTGTTGAAAACATTCTTTCTTGCAAAATCAAGCAAATTCAGACTGATAATGGGGGAGAGTACTTATCAGGACAGTTCAAAAATTTTTTGACTACAAATGGGATTCATCACCGTCTCACATGTCCTCATACTTCCCAACAAAATGGCATTGCCGAAAGAAAACATAGGCACATAATGGATATGGGATTGTCTATGTTAGCTCAATGTAATCTTCCTAAAACTTTTTGGGTGGATGCCTTCTTTACAGCTGTTTTTCTTATAAATAGACTTCCCACTGATGTGTTACAAAATAAATCTCCCTACCATGTTCTATTTGGAAAGACACCCGATTACACTAAAATTCGTGTGTTTGGTTGCGCTTGCTATCCCTTACTTCGTCCTTATGCTCAAGACAAATTAGCCTATAGAAGTAAAATCTGCATTTTTCTAGGCTATTCATCTCAAAATGATGGGTATAAATGCTATGATCCTATATCAAAGAAAACTTACCTTTCTAGGCATGTTGTCTTTGATGAACATGTCTATCCTGCCCGTGAGTCCTCTGTTACTCGATCTTACAGCAGTGCTACAACTGAACAAAGTTCTTTACTCATCTTGCCCCAATCTAGACCAACACAAACTATAACAACATCCATCCCAACTACCATAACATCTGAACCTGCAACTACAGATTCTACTCAACCATCTCATGATTTACCTCCACAAGATACCTCTCAATCCCTTTCTAACCCGACATCTACACAACAGGCCATACCCACTATATCTCGCATGGCTACAAGATCTCAAACAGGTTCCTCACGTCCCAAACAATACACTGATTATCATCTCTTCTATGCCTCTAAACATCCCATAAAAGCCCTTCACACTGTGCTTGAAATTTATGAACCATCATGTTACTCACGTGCTGTTGTTTCTAGTGATTGGTGTAAGGCAATGCAGGAGGAATATCAGGCTTTAATAAATAACGAAACTTGGGAGTTGGTTCCACGACCACCTAACCGAAAGGTCATTCCAGTACGCTGGGTATACAAAGTTAAACAAACTTCATCTGGGGCCATTGAACGGTATAAGGCAAGGTTGGTTGCAAAGGGGTTTCATCAGATTTCTGGGATGGATTTTTCTGAAACATTTAGTCCCGTTATAAAACCAGCTACAGTTCGGATTGTGTTGGCACTTGCGGTACATTTTGGGTGGCAAATTAAACAATTAGATGTTTCTAATGCTTTTCTCAATGGGACTTTACAGGACGAAGTTTATGTTGAACAACCACAAGGTTTCCAAAATTTAGATTTTCCAGACCATGTTTGCTTCCTTCGAAAGGCACTTTATGGCCTTAAACAAGCTCCTAGAGCATGGTACATGCGCTTATCACAGAGTTTATTAGCACTGGGTTTTGTTGCCTCACAGGTGGATACATCTTTGTTCACCTATCACAAGCAAGGCATACGCATCTACTTTCTCATCTATGTAGATGATCTGCTAGTTACCGGAAATGATTCAATGCTCATTGAAGTTCTACTCACCAAACTAAAGGTAGAATTCAAGATCAAAGATTTGGGCTCTCTTGGTTACTTCTTGGGAATAGAGGCAAGTCGTGATAGCAAAGGTTTGCATCTTCGGCAAACCAAGTATATCTTGGATATTTTGCACCGTAGTAGAATGGTGGGAGCCAAGCCTTCTAGTGCCCCCTGTGTTTCTGGTCACAAGCTATCAGCTCTATCAGGAGATCCTCTTGACAATGTTACTGAGTATTGGCAGCTTGTGGGTGCACTCCAGTATTGCACGCTAACTAGACCGGATATCGCATACACTGTGAATCAGTTGTGCCAACACCTTCATTCTCCAACCTCTGAACATTGGATTGCTGCAAAACGAGTCCTTCGCTATCTAAAGGGTACACTTGATCATGGTCTCTGTTTTACTCAAGGTGCACTTGATCTTCGTGCTTTTTGTGACGCTGACTGGGCTGGTGATCCAGACGATCGAAGATCAACTACGGGATATGGTGTTTTTCTTGGTCCGTGTCTAATTGCATGGTGTTCTAAAAAACAACCTGTGGTGTCCTGTTCAAGTACAGAAGCCGAATACCGTGCTCTTGCGATGGTGGTGGCTGAGTTATATTGGATTCGAATGGTATTACGTGATCTGCAGATTGTTCTTCCAAGTGTCCCTACTGTGTGGTGTGATAATGAAAGTGCACTTGCTCTTGCTGCAAATCCAGTTTTCCATGCACGAACAAAACACATCGAGGTTGATTACCATTTTATTCGAGAGAAGGTCATTAATCGAGATGTTGTTTTCCATTACATACCATCTGCAGATCAACTAGGTGACATTTTTACCAAGGGTCTGTCCTCGAATCGTTTCCAGTTTCTCAAGTCCAAGCTCATGATTCAAGAACCATCATTCGCTTGTGGGGGGGTGTTAAACAGCACAGCTCAGCAATTACTGGAGCTATCATCGGGCAAGACAACATAGGCTGATTACGTTAATTCCTCTCCAGATATTTAGTTCTTTCCATACTTAGTCCTTTCCTTTCATGTTTGTTATTTTCCTGCTGTATCACCTTATACTTAGCATACTGTAAAGAGCTTTCCTTGTATGTAAAACTTCCTTGTAAATATATCTTCTATAAATGGAACATACAGAGTAGGGTGTAGTCATTGACTACGACACTCTGTTTTTGCTCAATCTTTCAGCATTTAGTTAATCAATTGTTTATTTGTATATTATAGGGGTATTATGGTACTATAAATTCATATAACCGGCCATATATGATGCCTCCAAATATATATCCAAATCTATATTCATATACTTGGAGTAGCCAGGTATGTTATTTTTGTATATATATATATATATATATTTTACGTGCGTGGGTTTGAGTCATTCTAACACAGTGGATAATTGTAGCATCTGGCAATGCCACCCTTTGGACCAACCATGCCATCCCCTCCGTCGAGTAATCTGGAGGATGAGTTGAGACAAGGTCAAGATACAACCCAAGTAGTTCATTTGAGTCTCTTTTTATGGTTTTTTTTTGTACCTCCGTATTTTCTTTACTGAATAACACAGTAAGAAAAATTCAGCATTTGGTGATGCCACCATCAAGACCAACTATGCTAGACCCACATTGCGCAAGTGATTCATCAACTATGCCATTTAGTGTTGAAAGTGAGAAAAATGTTGGAGGTAGGGCTGTTCATCCGGGTTTCGAATCGAATATCCGGATATATCTGGCCTGGAATCCGGATTTCAAACCCGAGCCAGGTTTTGACCCAAGTATAGGTAGGTTATGACTCGGTCCGGAACCCGGATGTATTCGGATTTTAAAAACTTGGAATCCGGGTTGTACTTGGTTTTTTTTTTTTTTTTTTTTTTTTTTTTTTTTTTTTTTTAAATCTGGAAGCCTATATTCTATTACAAATTTTTCCTCAAAAAAGTTTGAAAAATATATTTTTTATATATAAAAAAACTAACCATTTGTTTTTAAATAAATGCATCTAAAAAAAAGATATTCAATATTTATCATATAAAATTCATGCAACACATAATGCAACTCACTACTACATATTACATTATTTGATATTTTATACATTATATTACAAAATACAAAATTACAAGCCATTGTCATGATTGATCATGAGTTTAATTAGGAAGAGCTTCTGTAATAGTTGGTGCCAAATCTCCTTCACTGCTCTCCTTGCACATCAAGCTTCTATTACAATTCCAAAACACATCGAGCTTCTAGAAACTAGAGGCATGCCACAACATCCCCTTGCACATTAATATATATAAAGCAAAAGACATGGAAATCAGTTAAATAAATACTGATTGTAACCCCACAACATCCTACAAACTCCCATAAACTCCATCTCAATCCACTTTGAAAATACTCCCAGAGAGAAAAACAAGCAAAAGGCATAAGGAATATGAAATCTTAATACAGAGTCCAAAATTAATCATAATATTCCACAATATTACTAAATAATGTAGAGAAACATTGCATGCTTCCTACTTATATTAACATTTTACAATGGCTTATGATCAATATAGAGTCCAAAATTGATTCTAGGCATGTTACTAGTTATTTTTAAATTAGCAACATCACCAAAGTTGTCCTGGATAAAAAATAATACACCCTTCATTAATAATTAATTCTCGCAATGACAGCTTAGGGAAAAAAATTAAAAATTATTCTCTTAAATAGATGTCCCCATTTTCAAAAGGTCTCTTGTGGTCAATTCTATATAGTTGTATTAATGCAAAACAAGTAATGAAAAAATACACATTGTATCAACTCTTATGACAGAATAAGAATAGTATTAATTTTATCATTATTAAGCACACACAGAAGCAATTCTGAAAAAATTTTGAGAAAGGAAACCAAATTAAACAACTGCATGTTTAAGGCATTAGAGAGAGACATGTGAAACCTAGCTTTTCAACAACAAAAGAATTCTTAAATATCACACTTTATATAATTAATCAATGAAATAGATATTTGTTCAAATGGTACCTAACATTTGGATGGATGGATGGATGATAGAATGCTCAGTAACAAACAGAGCTGCAATTATAAAAAAAGTTCTACTTAATTCTGTGAAAGCAAACAAATTAAATCAAAGGTTGGCTGCCAAAGAAACATAATAAATCTAACATATTTCTAAGAGGATACACATTAAATCCTATTATTTAAGATAAGCTTGTTTGGGTTAAGCAAAATCAAAATGCATTTTGCTCTTGCAAATTACAATATCATCATAGATATATTGATGAGCCAAGTCAGATCTATTATAAAATCATCACAGATCTCTAAAGATGATATACTTTATACTCATGTTTATCATAATAACACAAAAAACCCAGATATATCCAAATAACAGCATATACATTATACCCATGTTTAACAAAGTAACAAAAAATACCCAGATCTATCAAAGTAACAAAAAATACCCAGATCTATCAAAGTAAGCGAGAGAGAGTTATCTAAGTGAGAGAGTTACCATTTTGGGCCAAACAAAGAGTAGGTCTCTGACCATTCATTTATATGGCTATTAACAACAAATCATGAGAAACAGAAGAAACAAAACGTAAACTCTCAAAAACTTAAAAAAAAAAAAAACCCCATGGTTAACAAAATAACAAAAAATACCTAGATCTAGAAAAATAATAGTATATACTTCATACCCACATAAGATTTGTTTAAACGCATTACTAACAGATCGAGTTCAAGAGAGAGAGAGAGTTATCGAAGTGTGAGAGAGAGTTATGAGAGAGAAGGGAATGGCAAAACAGATGAGAGAAAGTGAATCGGGGGGGAGGGAGACATAGGGCATCGCGGGTGAGATACGGCGTACTCGTTTTCACTTGTGAGGAGTGAAGAATGATGGAGAGATATGGTAGCTAGGGTTTCTGTCTCACACAGAGAGAGAGAGAGAGAGAGAGAGAGAGAGAGAGAGAGAGAGAGAGAGAGAGAGAGAGAGAGAGAGAGAGATGGGACACGAGAGAAGCAGACGGCTAGGGTTATTTTTGAGTCTGTTATATACAACCCGATTAACCGGGTTATGGATATGGAACCCGGGTTTCATACCAGGGTCCAGACCAGATAAATCCGATTTTAATGATGCGGGTTTCGGCCCGAATTCAATCGGGGCCAGAACCAAAATCTGGGTATCCAGGTTCCGGACCGGGCCGGATAAAAATTCAGTTTGGATGAACAGTCCTAGTTAGATGTACACTTTTAACCATATAATTTAACATCCACTATATATAATAAAAATGCTAATCCTAATCATGCAATCTTCTTTTTCAGAAATTTCACTCGACATAAATATAAAGCTAGATGCGGAGGGAATGAATGAAGTATCAGATGATGATAATAAAGTTGAGCCTCCCAAATCTGGTATGCAATTTGCTATGGATAAAGAGGTTTAAGTCTATTACAAACGATATGCTAAACAAAAGGGTTTTGGTGTTATCATAAAAAGGATGAAGAGAGGTCTAGATGGGAGTGCGAAATATGTGACGATTGGCTGTGCATGTGGCGGCATGTACTGTCCTAGCCATAGTAATTTATCAAAGCCACGACTAACGACAAAAGTGGATTGTAAGGCGAAGGTAAATGCTCACTTTGTGAATGGGGTATGGGTATTGACCAGTGTTGATCTTGATCAAAATCATAGCACTGTTAGCCCACAAAAATCTAGATTTTTTAGATTTCACAAATGTTGAGATGAATATAGTCAAAGGATGCCCGACTTGAATGACAGCGGTATTCAAATGAATAAAAATTTTCAAGTACTTGTGACTGAAGCTGGGGGGGGGGAGGTTTGAGAATTTAGATTTCCAAGAGAAAAATTGTAGGAATTTTATTGACGGAGCTAGACATTTAAGAATGAGTAAAGGAGGTGTTGAAGCACTAAATGACTACTTTAAGAGAATAAGGAAAATGAATGATGGCTTCGTGTCCGTCATGGATGAGGATGATGAGTTTAGAGTTAGGAATGTGTTTTGGGCTGACGTACAAATTTGAGCGGCATATGAGTATTTTGAAGATGTTATCACATTAGATACAATGAACCTAACAAATAGGTACGGGATGCCATTTGCTCCCTTTGTTGGTGTCAATCACCATGAACAGTCCATACTCTTAGGGGCATGCTCGATTTCAAGTGAGGACATAAGTACTTTCGTGTGATTGTTTGAAGTATGGTTAGAATGCATGAATGGATGGGCACCCCAAGCCATCATAACAGACCAAGACCGAGCAATGAAGAATGCGATTACCATTGTATTCCCGAATAGCCGACATAGATATTGTCTCTAGCATATAATGCGAAAACTGCATGAGAAATTAGGATCCCACTCGGATTACAACACTGGATTGAAGACTGCTAATGAGTGTGCAAAAGTGCACTCTAAATACCCTATTATTGGACTAAAATGCTAAAATGTAAATAGAAATCATAGGAATTAATGTGTATTCTTAAATTGAGTTTATATTTACGTTGGGATACTCCTAAGTATTTTTTTATGTTTAATTTTAAAGTTTATAAAAGAGCAAGTCAAGCCCAATCAAATTCAAATGAGGACATTCTTTTAAAAGCAATTTGGAAGAAAAGAAAAAGAAAAAAAAATCACAAAATGAAACTACAAGAAGTCCAAGTCCGAAATTCGCTAGGAGACAGTCTGGACATATTTTAGTCTTTTGACTGTATTTTTTTACTCATATATCGGATTGATACGATTCTTGATGCATTAGAAAGCTATCTTAAAGGGATATAACTTTGTCTCTAATAAAAATTTTCAAATTAGAACTCTTATGTGGCTACCAAGATAAGTCCTAAAATTTAAGTATTTTTTTAATGCAAAAATTAAGAGGACATTAAGATTTCTTTCCTACCATATATAAGTATATTATTAGCACGAAATAGAGAGGAGGAGGAGGCACAAGAGACAGATCTGAAGAGAGGAGAAAATAACTTCCATAGACACCGTTCGCTTCAGTTTTGTCTGGAGATTTTTATTGTCCAGTATATTTATGGGTAACTAAATTCTCAAGTAGGGTTAGGGATGAACTTGCACATTAGATAGTATTTTTAATTTATTTTTAATTCATATATTTGATTTTCAATTGATAAAACTCTTTTATTTTATCATTCTCAATTCATCGTTGATGTTTTCTTTTCCGAATAATCATAGAATTTATTCTGTTTATGGATTCAATCATGCTTTTTCTATTGAATGGAATAGTTCTTTGATTATGTTTGGATCAATTATTTATCTATATTGATTTAGTTTTTTGCTGCAATATCGCTCTATGAGTATATTGTCGTCATTGGATTTTCTCAATATGGGTAGTAATTTACGTATTTTAAAAGTGGTGAATGATTTTTCAAAGGGTTAAATTTGATTTAATTTTGGTTTATAAATCTATACTTTCCGATTGAAAATTTCGTAAATTGAGTTCCTAATTGAGTTATCCAATGAATTAAGAATAATTAAAATACCGAATTTGTGCAAGGGATTCCCGACACTCTACTGTTCGTTAAATTTGAGTATTTTTTCCTTTAATCACTTTGCTTCACTTTAATTTATATTTAAAATTAATTTTTGTTCTCCATTACTTATTTAATATTTTTCTTTAGTTTCTTTGTTTCTCTTACTATTCTTTTAATTTGTCTCCCTGTAGAATTAACACTCCAAAACTGTGATACAACTACTGCGCTATTCTTTGGGCGTAATCAACTACCATTCAGAGTGCAATATATGATACATAGAGTTGTGAAGAATTTGAGGAGAAGTGGGGGCAACTAATTCATAAGTATCACCTTACTGATAATGCATGGTTGCAGGGGTTGTACACCGAGAGGTCATTTTGGGTACCAGTTTACTTGAAAAGTGTATTTTGGACTGGTATGAGCACTACTCAACGGTCTAAAAGCACGAACGCCTTCTTTAACAGATTTGTGCATTCCGGTACGACATTGAAAAAATTTGTCAATCAATTTGATAATGCTCTTAGGAAGAAAGTGGAGATGGAGACAACAACTAATTTACAATCGTGAATCAAACGATCCCATGTGTGTCTCAATTCAAAATTGAAAGACAGTTTCATCATTGTACACAAATGCAAAATTTAAAGAGGTTCAAGCAGAGGTTTGGAGATGCTTTTATGTAACCATTCACTTGTCAGCACATAAGGTAGCATTTCCATATTTGATGTTTTTGAAAAAATTTCCACCCCTGATGGACAATCCAAAGTTGTGAAGTACATAGTTTACTTTAATGAAGAGTAATGCGAAGTTAAATGCACGTGTACCCTGTTTGAGATAAGAGGTTAATATGTAGGCATGCATTTAAAGTTTGTCAGATGAAGTACATTAAGGAGCTACCAGAGAAATATGTGTTAGATCGATGGAGGAAAGACTTAAAGAGAAGATACACATTGGTTAAGAGTAGCTATGATGATTTCGGGTCAATGTAGATGCACGACGGTATGACCTTGTGGTTAAAAGATGTCTAAGATTTGCGGCATGTGTATCTCGAAATGATGAGCATGTCAATGCATTCTTCAATCTTTTGGATGAGTTTTAGCAGACTGTAGTTGGATTAGAGCCTGGGTTTGGTTCAACAAAGTTGGAAGAGAACGTGGTCGCTGACAAGAATAAGAAAATATTAAACTCGCACGTTGTTTGGGGGAAAGGGAGATCACCAACAAGAAGAAAGGTCCCGATGGTTGAGAAAGCTAGAAGGAAGAGAAAGAAGAAACAAGTATTACATTTTGCATCGTCAGTTTTGTATATATTGGACTGCATACATATTTGTTCATAATAGATGTTAGTTTTTATTTTTCAATTTAGACTTACAGTAAAATATTTGATGACTAATCACAGTATAGTACTCTAACACAAGTAACGCCTCCGTCCAATGATGAGGTGTGAGGTTATTTCGACCTTGTTGCATTTATATATTTTCCTACAATGTTCCATTTTTTTAATGTCTTCAAAGTAATTTTGACATTTTGAATATCTTTAGGCTACGCCAAGCTTGCCCTATGGAACTTAGCATAGATACCGTCCCTGAGTTTGAGTTGAGCATTGGCCTACTAATTGTGTATTTGTATTTTGGAGAACTCAGTCTTTTGTGAACTATGGTGGAAGATAGATATTGGGCATTTTGTCGATGTCAACTATGGTGGAAGCACTCTGATGCATTTTGTTTAAGTTTTTTAGCTACCTTGGCAGTGCAACTGCTACAAATGCCAAGTATTATTGCTGTTGGTAAGCGTGAGAAGCATCAAAATTGTATGAGTTTTTTGGTCATCTGCTTCATTACTAGAAACAATGTTTGTTAATTTTCTTCAATACAAGACTATCATATAGTTCAGATAAAAATGTGATTGCTAATGTCTTTTCTTTATATTCTTCAGCATCACTCTTGGTAAATGAATGACTTCATCTATTGTTTTCTTTTAGGTCTTAGCATTCTTCAGCAAAAATTGGGAGAATTTTAACTATTTTAAACTTCATATTGATGCTATAACACATACCAATAGAATTTGACATTAGTAGTTGTGACGCCCCCAAATTCCGTTTGGGATTGGACGGACATTTGAAGCGTCGAGACATGCAACACAAGGTTACCTGCCCCCGTTCATGACATATAAGATGCAATAATCCTAACATGCATCTAACATTATGCAATATTCGCAGCGGATAATTTTTTTCTTTAGCAATACTATGCACCAAACTGAAAATATCCCAAAGTACTGGAGATGCAACTCCATCGTACAAGTAGTAATTTAACTACTATATTAACATTAACGACGCACCGTCCTTCAGTCGACTGTGTCTAATTGGTCAGCTCCTGATCCTCCTTCAGGTCCTGTAACAAGATCTACCATTCGGGGGGAATGGTAGTTGGGACTACCACAGTGAGATTTGATTACAAATCTCAGCAAGTTAACAAAAAACTTCCATACAGACTAATGATGCATGTATGACAGTAAAAGCATAAATGCATAATCAAATTCATAAGTAATTAAAGCATAACTTAGCGTACAACATAGCATAATTGACATAGCTTAAATTGAATCATGAACTGAACTTGACTTAGCATGAACTTGCTCTGAAACTTGAATTAACATGAAAAATACATACTCCACAGTTGTTGTAGCCCCATGTATTCTACGTGTAAATACATACTCCACAGTTGTTGTGGTCCCATGTATTCTACACAAACTTGACTTAACATTAAAAATACATACTCCACAGTTGTTGTGGCCCCATGTATTCTACATAAACTTGACTTAACATGAAAAATACATACTCCACAGTTGTTGTGGCCCCATGTATTCTACGTGTAAATACATACTCCACAGTTGTTGTGGCCCCATGTATTCTACACAAACTCAATGCAGTTAAATACATACTCCACAGTTGTTGTGGCCCCATGTATTTTACATAAAGTTGACTTGAACATAACTTGAAATACATGACCAACTTGAGAGAGAAACATTTCGTAACATGGCATAACATATAATAAACAACATATTTAACATGACATACTTGCAACAATGAATATTACATGACTTGACATACATGTAATAGATGGCATACTTAGCATGACGTACTTGTAACGTACAATAATACATGACAGAATATATTATGTAACAGATAAAAACTGATGACAGAATAAATTCTGTATAACAGACAATTACGTGATAACTTAGCATGGCATGACATATATAATAACACATATACATATACTGTAGTTCCTTTACTTAGCACACATACACAGTAGACTGCTAGTAAGTTAAAAGCTAACTTACCTCGATCTCCGCGTTTCTTATAAAACCTCAAGCGCGATCACGAGGAACTGTAATTAGTGATTCTAAAAGTTAGTACTAAATCACTAATAATTTGAAATATGGAAAAATACTAACTTAAAGAGTAAAATTTCCATTTTACTTTCTACATGTAGGAAAATGACCGTTTTACCCATAACTTAAGGATTTTGCATACTAACTCCAAAAGTCACCAAAATTTACATGCCTCATGTAAATTTTATCCTCAACTCAAATATCAATTTAGAAAAATTTAAAACTAATCACAACTATTAAAACTCCATAGGGCCGAAATTCTCATATGCTATTTCTATTGATTTTTGTTTCCAACTTGTTTTGATCAACCTTTTGATCTATGACTTATAAATATGTGATCTTCAAACCAAACCATCACATGGTTTAAAAAGATGTCCTAAAACATATATAAGCTTTTAATTAAAGATCACATGGTTAAAAATTAACCAAAACATAAATTTAGCCAAGAACATCCACACTTTGGCTTATTTGAATATCTCTTTGCATAAAATTTCATATCTTTGAAACTAATATCAAATATCTTCAAAATAATAATATAACATGTATATAAGATGCTTAGGATCCTCCAATAAAATTATCAAAGTCATTAGAATAGGTTTAGACCACCAAAGAGTTAAACTTTCTCAAAATAGAAACTGTTTTTCTTCTTCCAGTTTCTAAGTTTCTAAATCTAAGCAAATATTTCATCAAAACCTTCAATCATGCAAAAATCCTCAACCAATAGTCATATATACATGTTAACAATACTCCATAAAAATTTCGGACCAATATCTATCCATTAGCTTGGTCAAAAACTCCAAACTATAACATATTCTCCAGTTTATCTCCCAGAATGACCTTTCTATAGTTTACACAATATTTGACTGACCAAATGATCTTCAAATGGGGCAAATAAGATATCCATGTAAACTAGACTCAAAAAGGAACAACTTATATGCAGGAGACTTTATGATAAAACACTTACAACAGCTTCGAAATGGGCATGCAAAAGAACTCCTAAAAGCTGTCCGAGAGAGAATGTTTGATATTCTTTTAAAGAAACGTGTAAATGAAGATAAGTTCGTGGGTGATGGCTGGAGATGCTTATGGAAGAGATAAGGGAGATGATAAGGCTGGAGTTGAGAGTTGAGTGTGGTTTTCTCCTACCCAAAATATCTATAAAATATTATCTCAAAATATTCTATCTAATAATATCTATAAAAATCAGTTCAATATATTTTCCAAATATGGAGTAGACTTGGAAGAGTAAGGTGGCTAAAATCTTTCTATGTGTATTTTAATTCTCTATTCTTAAGATATTTTCCAAATGTGTATTTTGCTTAAGTGTCATGATCTCACACCTTGATTTCCTTCACAATTCCATCTAATGGTTTCTCTTTATGCCAAGTATCTAATACTATTCATTATATGTGGTTAAGATCTTGCCAAGTGTCCAAATAAAATATCGCTATCCTAATTTGGACATTTCACACTATGATTTTGAAAACACTGCGCTCAGTACATTTACCGAGGTTACTATTCACTCCAAAAATAAACGTAATAAACTTAGTACTGAAAAAATTCTAAATATTCAATTAAGTCTAGTGGTGTAGACTATAATGTATTCTAACACTTTTAACTATCTCAAATAATTAAAATCGCATTTCTGGCACCATAGTGAGTGATAACACTAACTATGTTGACAGGCTAAAATTTATGCGATTAGTCGATTCGTGTAAACTTACAGAGTTTTCACGAGGTTCCTAAAGTCAATAGAAATTCCTTAATTGAATTTCTAGCGGGCTGTTACAGTAGTGGTGCAAAAATGCATTACTGGGTGGATAAGAAAATTAGATGTGGCGGATTTGAGTTATTTTAATTTTTCTATGCATATATATATAATCTAAGTTGTCTCTGGCACATTAAGAAATTCCCTTAGTGTTGGTAACTAGAATTTTCGCTCTTTAACATATTTGTGGTTGTGCACATGCAGTTTTGTATAGGGGGAATGCTAATGATCATCACCATCTTGGTCTTCTACCATTGAATTGTAGGGAGTGTAGAGAATATTATCTCGACGTAGGACCTATATGAAGTGAAACATAACATACCAATAAAACAAATCTTTTATTTATTTGGATTTAGTAGCTTGCGTTCACATCCACTATACTATGCTTTCTATATTTGTGAAAGTCTAAATATTTGTGAAAGTTTATTATATATGTGTAGGAAGTTCATAAATGTTTCTATTTGCATTTAATATCTTGTTGATCATCTTGCAGAAAGGAAATGGGTGCTTTTTGATCCTGATCAACTCTCTGAAATGTGTCAAAGTTTTGACTTTATTTTGGGGGATATGGCCATGATAACAAAGTGAGCATTAGCCAGATTGTGCCAATGGTCATTACCCAGACTGTTAGGTAAAGGAAGTTGAAAGGAATGTTCAACATGAAAATGACACAGTTCAAGTCGAGTGGAGAATGACTTTTGTAAAGAAATTTGTATAACCACTTGATGAATTTTGAAGTTACAATCTTGAGAAATTTGTAAATAAATTTATATATGAATAAATTAATATATGAAGTGGAGAATACTATGATTTAATTAAGGTTGTGTTGTAGATGAAAATATGTAAGTTTGTTGTGGAAATTTATACACACGTAGTTGATGAAAACGCAGGTAGTCCAAAATTGATGGATTCCTTACAGATAACATAATTGAACAAGCACTACATGCAACAAGTATTATCATCCTAATTTGTCTGAGGTAAGTTGGCTCTATTTTATAATGACCTGAGATAAAGAGCAACTCAGAACAAAATTAATAATTATATGAGCAAAGAAAAATGGAACACCATTGATCGGATCTCACTATCATAAAAATACAAGGCTTTCTAGTTGGAAGAATCTCATATGCCACCAATTTTAACAAATGGAATGACAAAAGCTTTAGAACAAGACTTGCAGAAACGAACACATATTTGTTTTAAAGAAAACAAGAAACAAATAATTTGTAGGTTATGATCCATTTGTCACCTACAGTTGTAGACATAAATTATCTCGGAAATATTGGGTCTAAATTTCAACTCCAAAAATATTGCCAACTCCAAAAATGCCTCCAAAAAATCTTGGCAATGCCAAAAAATAATCCAAAAATATGCCAACTACACATGCTGAAAAGTGAACTTAATATCCACAATAAGCTGTCATAGTTAATATTCGTAGAGACTATATCATACATATTAGGATCCGATAAAGTTATTTACATTTAAAATTAACTTGATACATCTATATTTAGAACCAACCAAAAACTATTATAAGAGATACAATCCAATATAGACACTATAAAATACGTATAATCCTATTCTCTACTAATTTTCATCCCAGTTTGTCCTCTTGCTTGTTAAGCATATTCTCTCTCTCTCTCTCTCTCTCTCTCTCTCTCTCTCTCTCTCTCTCTCTCTCTCTCTCTCTCTCTCTCTCTCTCTCTCTCTCTCTCTCTCTCTCTCTCAGTTTATCATTTTCTTTTTGAGTTTCATATTCATGCAACAATAAAGCATCATCCATCTTCTGAAGTTCATTCTCTCTTATCTTGTTTACATTCACGTACTACTAATTGAAGTATATCTTTTTTTTTTTTTTTTTGATAACCAGTAACTTCATTAAAACCACCAATACATCAAATGTTATCAAACCATAAAGAATGGTGAACAAAAGAAGGAATCTGATCCCACCAAACATTAATATCCTCAATATTCCATGCATGTCTAGCTAGAGAATGTGCTACCCCATTACCCATTCTATTAACATGTATTACTTGTGCTTCCTGAAAACGCATCATAAGATGATTGATATCAGCAAACAAGTTCCCAGCACTAGCATATGACGCTTCAGAGGACTGCAATTCTTGAACTACATGAAGACAATCAGTTTCTATAATTAGTTTTGGAATACCAAGTGGAAGACAGAGTTGTATTCCTCTCAAAATAGCAATAGTTTCAATAGTTGCTGCCCTGTCCACCTCCATCTCAATTTTGCTTGCAGCCATTAGTATTGCTCCATTGGTATCCC
This sequence comes from Carya illinoinensis, assembly GCF_018687715.1. NCBI lineage: Eukaryota > Viridiplantae > Streptophyta > Magnoliopsida > Fagales > Juglandaceae > Carya > Carya illinoinensis. The sequence goes on along the minus strand of NC_056762.1, from coordinate 34,948,860 downwards.
GTAATACAACACCAATGCCAGCTTTCCTTTGATCCGCAAAGATAGCTCCATCAACATTAACTTTGAGAAACCCCTCTGGTGGAGCTTGCCACTTAGTTAGCTGTTGTAGTTGCTACCATGATGTAGCATCTCGAACATCTTTATAAGCTTTGCAAATTGATATGGCATGTCCAGTAGCGTGCAAAGGTTGGATGATATTCTGCTCCATTTGCATTTGATTTTGTCTATACCATAAGCTCCAGCAAAGAACAAAGAAAAAGGTGAATTCTTCCTCACTACCTTGAAGCTGGATGTTTCGGACAGTTTGAAGAAAGGTGAAAGATGAGTTAAAAACCTTGAATAAAGGAAAATACTTCTGCCAAACAATTTGATTAGTAGGACAGATTAGCAAAGCATGATTAAGATCTTCCTCATTATCCAAACAAAAGCAACATAAAGATTCCTCCACCACCTTTTTCCTCCGTAGATTCACAAGAGTGGGCAAAATATCCTTACAACCTCTCCAAGCAAACATTTTGATCTTCCTTGGAACTTTCATATGCCAAATTTTCTTCCAAAGATGACTATCTTGTACCTGCATAGAAGTTTCCCCATTACTGCAAGTCATGGTATTATGGATCAATTTGTATGCACTTTTTACGGTGAATCTGCCATTTGCTTCCCTATCCCATATCCACCTATCAATACAAGGAGTTGATGATAGTCGAATTTTTAGTATCTCCTCCGCTGTTCTTGGATTAAAGAGAGCTCTAATATGCTGTTCCTTCCATGTTCTGGTTGCCATATCAATTAAACTATCCACTGTTGCTGCTTCATCAAATTCTGAATTAGTATTTATGTCCAATTCTGGCTGTAAAGTTCGGGGTCCAGGTAACCAAGCATCCTTCCAAATTTTCACCATTTCACCATTTCCCACCCGCCACCTGCATCCCTTCATCAACCATTTCCTTGCTTCAAAAATTCCTTTCCATGCATAAGAAGGGTTATTTCCTAAAGATGCTTCAAAAAAAGAACAATTGGGATAGTATTTGGTCTTGAAAAGTCTTTGTAGTAGTCAATGCTCAGGTTGCAAGAGTCGCCATCCTTGCTTAGCTAATAAAGACATGTTGAAAAAGTGTAGATCACGGAAACCCATCCCACCTCTAAATTTGGTCACGCATAAATTTTTCCAACTTGTCCAATGGATCTTCCGCTCCTCATTTCTTTGTCCCCACCAAAACCTAGCCATCATCCTTTCTAAATCTTGGCATAAGGTCAAAGGTAATTTAAAGCAGCTTATAGAGTAAGTAGGTATAGATAATGCAACTGCTTTGATAAGGATCTCTCTCCCCCCTTGAGATAGGAGTTTCCGTTTCCAACTTTGTAACTTAGACCAAACTCATGTCTTGATTCCTTCAAAGGATCTATATTTAAACCTCCCCATGAAGCTTGGCAATCCTAAATATTTGTCATATTGCTGAAAAGTCCTAATACCCCATAACTGCAATAACTCACGCTGCTTATTAGCATCTACATTCTTTGAAAAGACCATAGAAGTTTTCTCTTTATTCACCTTCTGCCCAGAGGCCATCTCATATTTAGTTAACAATCCTTGAATAAAAGCAGTTGTTTCAACATCAGCCCGACAGAAAAGAATGCTATCATCAGCAAAAAGAAGGTGAGTTACCATTGGAGCCCCTCTACAGATTTTTACACCCTTTAGATTCCTTTGAGCCTCAGCAGCTTTCAATAAAGCTATTAACCCTTCTGTACAAAAGAGAAAAAGGTAAGGAGATAGTGGATCCCCTTGCCTAATACCCCTTGTAGGTGAAATATTTCCATGAGCATGTCCATTTATTAAAACTGAAAAAGTTACAGTTTTAATACACTCCATAATAAGGTTAACAAATCTGGGATCAAGGCCTAGCTTGAGCATGATTTTCTCTAAAAAACCCCATTCAACTCTATCGTACGCCTTGCTCATATCTAATTTAATAGACATATACCCCTTCTTGCCATGGCGTTTATTCCGAAGGTAATTTACCAACTCATAAGCTATCAACACATTATCACTAATCAGCCTTCCCCCCACAAAAGCACACTGAGACTCAGAAATAATGGCAGGTAAAAAACCTTTCAATCTATTAACAATGACCTTAGAAGCAAGCTTGTAGACAACATTACACAAGCTAATGGGGCGATAATCAGAGACCAATTCACAGATTTTCTTCTTCGGAATTAAACAAATGAGTGTGCGATTTAATTGAGATGGTATGGTACCTGAATTGAGAGAATCCAAAACCGCCGTTGTGACTGAATCTCCTACTATATGCCAATAAGTCTGAAAAAATAGAGCAGACATTCCATCAGGTCCCGGTGCCTTTGTTGGTTGCATTTGATCCAAAGCTATCTTGACTTCATTTGCAACAAAGGGCTTGGAAAGTTCAGCATTCATTTCTGGCGTAACTCTGCTATCGACAAAACTTAATACTTCTTCTTGATCACCCTATGTAGTAGAGGTGCAAAGGTCTTCAAAAAAATCAACAATCAGTTTATCCCTTTGTGCACCTTCAGTGAGATGTCCTTGATCATCTTTGAGACCTTGTATAGTATTCCTCTTCCTTCGCATAGATGCAGAAGAATGGAAAAAACGTGTGTTTTGATCTCCCTCTTTTAACCACTGGATTCTTGATCTTTGGCGCCACATCACCTCTTCCCTTTCAAGCCACAATTGTACTTTATTTATAGCTTGACTAAGCCCTTTAGGATTCGGGTCATGAGAATGACTAAATTGTGCCTTTTCAAGCTCTGCTCTAGCTTCATTCAGCTTCTTCTTTACCAACCCAAAGGAATGTCTATTCCATATCTTAAGCTGCTGGCCACAACCTTGAATAAGATTAAGCAAATCTTCCATACCCCGATTGCCTCCTCTCTCACTCCACACTTGTTCAATAATTCTTTCACATTGTTCCTCACCCACCCACATAGCTTCGAGATGAAATTGTTTAGGTCTCCTCGGCATAGGCTGGAAATTAGAAGACTCAAATAAAATTGGTATATGATCCGAATGTGCAACATTTCCATGCTGAACCACCAGATGTGGAAATAAATGTGTCAACAAATCATTTCCCACAAACCTATCCAAATGCTCAAAAATATGAGCATTTCCACCCCTTCCATTCCACCAAGTGAACCTTTGCCCTTTATACCCCAAATCCCTCAACTCACATTCGGTTAGCACCTCTCGGAAAGCCTCAATTTGAGATACGGGTCTATCCCTTCCACCTCTTTTTTCATGCGGGTGTAAAACTTCATTAAGATCTCCTCCCACTAACCATGGAAGTTGCTCAATAGAACTAAGAGTTCTAATAAGGTTCCATGTAAAAGTTCTACGCGAAGTATCTGGATGTCCATATAAACCCGTAAACCTCCACACCATTAAATCATCGATTTTAATATGAACATCAATGTGGTATTGTGAAAAAGACCTAAGTTCTACCCCCAAATCCGAATTCCACAACAAACCCAATCCCCCACTCCGCCCCTCAGAATCAACAGAAAAACAATTCACAAAACCCAGTTTACATTTAAGAGCATCCATACCTTTTGTTGACAGCTTCGTTTCTTGCAAAAACAGCAAGTCGGGCCCTTCTCGTGCGATTAAATCGCGTAATGCACGAATTCCCGATGGGTTCCCAAGCCCACGGGAATTCCAACAAATGGTTTTCATGGTTTTCGGCAGGGCTGAAAATCAGCCACTGCCGATGAACAAACTGGAACCTCATGAAGATAGCAAATCTGGATGTCTTCAGAAATACTCCTTCCTTTTTTTGCTTTAGCTTCCTTCAGCTTAGTAGTTGAAACCCTCTTACTCGGCTTCTTATGAGAACTGCAGCTATCGTCTTTCCTTTGTTTTCCACGAGCTATTTTCCTTTTCCAGACAGATGTTGATGGGCTGGACGTAACTGGCCTTTCATTAGATGGCTCATTATGGTGAGAGGATAGACCCAATTCAGGACAAACTGAGCCCAATGCAGAAAGACTATCTTGGCCCATATCATTTACGGCAACCCTAGCCAGTTCATCTTGTACCTTCGTCCGAGTTTCACTCCCACCATTAACTGTAGCTTCAACGGTCATTTCCACCTCCTTAATGGCATTAATCTTCTCATTTAAAATTTGCACTGATTTTGCAGCTAACAGCTCCCCCGGATTAACTCTCCTCTGAGTAACGGCCGTGTCTTTTCGAGCTTCAGTCCTCTCGTTCCCAGAACTCGCAGCAGCACGGTGAGCCGCCGTTGATGGTTGTTGACGACCAAACGGGACCGATGAAGAGCTAGTCTGGCCAAGATCTCGCAGCCATTGTCCATAAGGTAGACTCCCATTTAAAACATCCCTCTCAACAGCCTGCTCGCAATCTCTCTGAACATGCCCAATTCGGCCACATAAGTAACAAAATTCAGGCAAACGTTCATAAGAAAATCTGACCCAGTAAGTCCCTAACCCTCCCAGACTGACTTGCTTCCCCCGTAGTAGTGGCTTTGAGACATCAATACAAATTCGAACCCTCATGAACTCCCCCCATTCACACTCCCCATCAAGCAAATCCACCTCCAAGACTTTTCCCAAAGAAGCCCCAATTTTAAATCCAATACTCTGACTACGTGCCATGAGTGGAAGATCATGAATACGTACCCAGAAAAACGCTTTTGTGAGAGTGATTTGATGAGTTTGAAGCAAACCATCAAATTTCTTAAGAAGAACAAGTTGCTTATCAAAAGACCAAGGACCATCACGCAAAATCCTCTCCTGATCTTTGACATCCTCGAACTCTGCAATGAGAAATTTGGTCCCTAACGACTGCAAACGCAAAGGCTGAAGAGGACGCCAAATCTTCCTCAACACCTGCTTGAAAGCCTCCTTGTTATAATGTTTGGTAGTGAGAAGTTGCACTATCAAACATTTCTTTCCACGCACAAGATTCTCTTGTACTATTTCATCATCAACCGCAACGACTTCCTTTTCAGTCTCTATTAGAGACATCTTTCCATACAAGAACTCCAAATCTTCTGCCATAGTGAAGAAAACCCAACCCCGCACAAGACGGGAGACCAAACCTCTACTCGTAGGAGACGAGAGAGGACCAAACCTCAATTGAAGTATATCTTTTCAAATGAAGAATTGACATCTTGTTTCTCCCTGTGTACAATTCAAGAATTTCAAGCTCCATTACTAAATATTTTTGTACATGCATTCAAAAGCAATACAAAAAAAGGGCAGGTTAATTACTATGTAATAATTCGGACAAGCGTAAAACCTCATTCCAGGATTTTTGTGGGTGTGGGAGATTTTTAATGGCGCTTTCAAATCACACCAACAACTCGTTGATTCAATTTCAAGATCATTAACTACACACGATGATGATTGACTCGATGCCATAGTTAATCTACATGATGATTGACAAATGATCCCCAGAAAAATTAAGGAATATCGAACGCAATGACTACTTTAAGTGCAAAACTGAATTATCAAGTACACGATTCATTATCAGAATTATTAGAAGGTAGGATCAGAATATCAAACATCATATAAACCACGAAACAATTAACTGAAAATTTGTAGACTGACTAGGGGTATGGGAAGAAAAAATCTAGGTGCATCTATTGTTCACATCAATTTGACATTATTTTTTAAACAAATGCAGTAAAAATCTATCTAAAGTCTCGATTCCTATTAAAAACAGCTAAATGCATGTTAAAATGCTAACAAGTAAAAGCAGTTGAAATGCGAACAACAAGTGAATTGTATTGCATTATGGGAATCAAAGCACGACACCAAAAACTATCTAAAGTCCCGATTCCAGGATTCCTATTAAAAGTTTGTCTTTCAAAATGGAACAAGGCATGCTACTTGAGTCAGTTCCCAAAACACCACAAAACCTGCCCATCACCTCATTCTCTAGATAAATCTAAGTCGACTTTTAAATTACCGAAATTTAAAGATCCAGTCCCAAATTCCCAATTTCAACAAGCTCTTGTTTGTTATCCCATCTAAACTCCAAACTGACTGGAAAAATAAGTATTGATCCAACCTTACTTCCATTCCTGCTTTAGCATACAAATAATAATAATAATAATAAGCCAAAAAAATTAAGTGATATAGAACTGAATAGCAAAAATATCATGAAAAATTCAAGTAAAATATAGACGATGTTTCCGACTTTAGGAATAGAAAGATTAAGCAATATAGAATGCTGCAACAAAGTAATATTTCTTCTTTTAGGGGACATGAAGAAAAAGATAAACACCCAACTACCAAATTTTTTTTTTTTATAAGTAAACGATAGTATTAATGAGAATAGACAGAGCCCAAGTACACAAGAAGGTATAAAGAGGAGCACCTATCTATTTCGAAATATTAGAAACAAGGAAATTATGAAAATTTATGCCATTAAAGTCTATAGCTATGACCCCAAGGAATAAAGTACGGAAAAATAAAGATCGAAACTCTTCTAAAGACCACTCCATATCTTCAAAAGTCATCTCGTTACGTTCATGCTATATGCACCACATAATGCAGATGTAGACCATTTTTCACATTGCTTTGTTAGCATTTATCTATGATGGATTTGGCCCATTTCCTGCTTTATTAACAATGTTTTCAACATGGAAGAGTTTTGAAATCAGAAAATGAAGGCAAGGAAATAATAGGACAGCAAGCTTTAACCATGTTGAAAATATTGTTAAAGCAGAGAAATAATAGGATAGTAAGTTTTGAAATCGGGAAACGAAGGCAAGGACTTTGAACTTTGAATTTTGACAACGCGAAGATGATCTTTTAACATTAAGGATTGATCAGATGCTAATGAAACTATTATTGTTAATCAAATGAAGTAAAGATGAGTTGAGATTATATTTTTATTTAAAAAAAAAACTAGGTTGGCAATTTTTTTTGCTCTGTTTGAACTTTGGCTTGCATTTTATTCTGGTGGCTTGCAATTTTGCTTTGTTTGGCTTGGATTTTTTCCTTGCTTGATTGTTGATGGTCCGGACAGTAAGTTTGGCTTGTATTTTGCTCTGTTTAGCCTGCATGTTGTTTTGTGGGGGAGAGGATGGGCGACTGGGGGGAGGAGGATGGGCAAAGAATTTGAAATGGGTGAGAGATGAAATGAGAGAGGAGGGAAAAAAAATTGCTTTTGACGTAAGGGGTGTGTTGACCTCTGCCAAACAGTGGCCGATGCGAAGACTTTTCCTTGTTTTTGAGGTTCTTTCGGTGGAGTGACAGTGTTAGATCGCTTAGAATGGAAAACAACTTCGGCTTCTGCAAACTGATCTAGAGCCAACAGAACAGAGCTACCCTTCGACTATCCCCAACTACTACTAATATAAGATCAGCCATATTGATATTTCCCTGCATTAATTATATATTATTAATTTGTAACTTTGATCTTTTCCATATTTCCCTGATCTCTAGTTTATAAATTCCATAAAGTTTGTTTTTGGTACTTTGGACAAGCTAGCCCAAACGCACGCCACATCCTTGAATTCAAGGGACACTACATGCTGGCTGCATCGGTGATGTTGGAGCCTGATTTTTCCATATGATTTAAATAAATGAAATCGGATCGGTACTTCAGCAAAGACAGACAGACAGACACATGATGATCTCTTATACTATTATGGCAACATATATTCTGAGATTTGGCTTAACGAACAGTACTCCAAATTTCCTATCTAGTTTACATGATTTTGATAAAGGCGCGCAGACATAGCTAGCTAGCAAGGCGTACGTACCATTCATGAAAATTTTCCATAAAAAATACACTTAATTCTCAAGCTCCTCCGGGATGCCCCTTAGCACTGGATGATCATCACAGATATGGTTTGGGGACACAACACTAACACGGTTTATTGGTATCTGAGCAAGCTCAAGAGCTACGTCCTTGAATTCCAGTAACCCTCCATCTTTGCACTTGGACAACATTCGAGCTGCTTCTTGCTTTGTCATCTTGACTTTTACTCTTAAAAACTCTTTTTTGTCAACACCGCCATGGCCATCTTCTCCTGGAAGCTGCGATATTGGTAGTTTTGAATATGCAATATGATCTCTGCTGCTACTCTCCAGCTTCTTTCTTGATGCTTTCTTCTCTAACTCATCTCTATATACAGTAGTGTCTGCATCCCTAGGTTCTAGTGGTAGTAGCAGTACTTGATGAAATGAAAGGTTTTTGCAGCAGGTAAGTAAGGAGTTCCACATCTTTAGAGATATCAGCGAGATCAAAATTAAAGAGAGAAATTGGTGAATATATATGACTGTGATAAGAGAAAACAAAGGAGCAAGGTTGTGATATGTATGGAGAATGAACCAGCTGGATTGTGAATTTATTGAAGTTAGATAGAGATGGGGCCTGGAATTAATGGAAAGTGAAAAGGTGATTGGCAAAAATAGCAAGATTAACATGGAGGAGTATCTATCATGGTCTGATGTTTCACGAGGCATGAACTTGGGCGTCGGGTTTACGTCGTGGAAAAGTATTCAAAATCACGACAATCTCAAGTGGCCGACTGCCAAATACTCAAAGCTGAATCTCCGTTTGTTTATTTAAAAATGTCAGTTCTGTTTTCTAGGAAAATGTTGAAGAATTGCCGTGTCGTACTTATGATGATCGAGTAATTGATCCATTTATCGGTTTTCTAATTTTTAACATATTAATAGTTTTTCCGTCAACACGTGTTTGTTTGTTATGTAACTAAAAATTACATTAAAAAATTATATTTTAATAATATTTTATTTAATTTTTACCTCTAATCAAACGATATACATCATACGTGTTGTTTGACAGGATTTTAATCTAGATCTATTTCTGAAAAGAAAGTTGACTAGCTATTGCTTTAACGTGGGGTTATGTGTTTCTCGTTTACCTTCCTTTCAATTTTTTGAACCATGGTAACTCTATTTAGTGGATTATATATATAAATCTGCCGTGTTTATTTTCTTGGTCAACTTAACATTCTTGTTTTGACACATTCACCGGAGATACCATTAATTTATATATTCTAGGCTATACCAATTTTTGTGTATTAGTACAAAATGTCTTTATTTATTTATTTATTATTATGAATGTTGCCAACAATTTACTTTGTCAACTGCATCATGGATGGTGCTATTTGTGGTTTATATTATTTATAATAGTAAAATTTTATACATTATATTTATTATGTAATATTTGACATATTTATTATTATTAAATAATTTTTTATTCGATATTTTTTATTATTTAATAGTAATAAGAGTACCACATCTTATATAATGAAATAAAAGTGAGATTATAAGCATAATGTGCAACATTACTCTTTATAATATTGTTAATAAATAATCATAATTTTATTTTTACATATAACTGGTTTAATAAATAAATCGAGTTAAACAAAATCTCTTTCATCAAATTAATAAGAAAATATTCTAGTCATAAAGAGATTATATAAAAATAATCTTATAAATTAATATAATTTGATCTAATTTATTAAATTATATAATTATTTTATTATAAAATAAATCTAACAAATCAGATAAAGTCACGTTGCTCTGTTAACTCTTCTCCAACTTGTAATTTCCTCACTTCTATACCATTTGTTTTAAGGAGGCATATACGCATATATCATTGAGGTAATTAGATTCACAAACTAACTCTTGGGGGCGCTCTCTTTTTAATACAAAGAAAAGGATATATCGGTGTGCGATCAGAATCACAAATTTAGAGCCCATAGCTTAAACGATAAGTATCCATAAATGTTGTGTCCCTAGGCTGCCATACAAATACTAAGCTGTCGGCGTCCTGCATGCCTCAATCCTCATTGAATGCTTGCCTGCAACACCGCTCCCCTGCCGATCGATGACCTAGTCCTCTCAGTCAGCTGTCTCCAGAAGAAAATTTGCTCCTCTAGCATTTACCAAGTGAGCATTTTGGCTTCATTTTAAATCACGACAGAGACCCCTTTTCGTCATTCGATGTACTTTGAAGACTTTTATCCGTCTTATCTTATAGCTGAAAATCACTGAAAGCCTGCTTCTGCTGTACGCTTTTCATTCGTGTGTAACAGTACGGGTCTATGGGAAAAATACAAAGACTGAACTAAAATCCAAAAGGAGAAGACTGATCATTAAGGGTCTCTGACAGGAAATCAGCGACAAATCAGGCTGGATTTAACGAAAACAAGGAGGACTTGATCAAACCCAGTTGCAAGGCATGACTGACCTGGAAGTTGCACTCTAGATAAAGCCAAATTTGCTTATAGTAAATAAGATGCTACCATTGATCGGGACACATATATATATATATATATATATATAAAGAGAAGATAATGAAATTACGAAAAGAAACACACATGGATTGCGGAAGAATTGTGCAGACTTGAAAGCCAGACGTTGCATGCAAGTTGGCAACGAGACATCGACCTTAAAGGAGGCGGCCAGCTTGAAAAGCTACCCTACTAGTACTTGCTGCATTAATCGTGAAAAGATGAATTCTGGGATTAATAATTGAGCATAAATATCACGAAAAAAATATCTTAATGCGTACGCTAGGTAGCCATGTTCTCTTGACTTAGGTTCGATTTGTCTATTAAAAATTTTTATTTAAAATTTAAAATTTTTATCTTATTATTCTAATTTTTTTAAAATTTTATATAAAATATAATAAATAATTTAACTTTTTCTTAATTTTTTAAAATTATAAAACAATAATAAATATTAATTTTAAAACTCAAAATTCTCAATAACCAAACCGAATCTTATTCTTTTAGAATAAAATAAAGAAATTTATGAGTCTAATTTATTTTATAAAATTAATTTAAAAAAATAAATTTACTCTAATTTTATAAATATATCTAAAATTTTATCTACAGAAAATTGAATGCAAGTGTAAAGCCCGTCACGAAGAAGAGTCCACACAAAAAATTGAATAGTTTGTAAGAAAGAAATGGAGAAAGTAAGAGGATAAGATATTAATTAAGTAAGAGAAAAGAATTTAAAGAATAAAATGCGCAATAGGGTGGGTGCTTCATTTGGAATGAATTGACTTACAGTAGAAAGAGAATCAGACAAACTCCAATATCATTTTTGAGAGTGAACTCCATGGAATATTTGCACATAGAGCTTCTTATATCAAATTCTTCTTATAAAAAAGTATGGGTGTCAATTATAGAATATATTGCCACTCCGACTTTGATTGAGGTATCTAAAAGGGAATTTAATAATATTGGTGGAGCCGGCATTTTTACAGGTGCTTTGAGCATTGGTATTGGTATTTTTATATGTAAATATAAAGACATATTTAGTTATGCATATGTAAAATTTTATATAGTTATGAACAGTATTTTAATATCTTTGGAGATGTACTATTCACTCATCAAATATTTTTTTATTAATTTTTTTTCTCTCCCCTCCGTCTCTCTCAACCATTTCCTCTTCTCCCTCCCTCAACAACACATGAAGAGAACCTTCACCTTCACCTTCATTTCATTATTATAATATATTATATTTTTGTTATCATTTTATTATATTTTTAATAATAATATATTTATCATTTTGTATTATTAATACTAAATGTGTGTAGTAGGTGCTAATTGCAAAATATATATATTTATATAAATTAATTTTAGAAAAAAAATTAATAATAATTTTATTATTATTTTGACTCAAAAATGCATAATTATTTAACAAGGGATTTTTTTTGAAAAGGCAAAAACAATCTTCAAAATATATGATTTTGCATTTATACATAGAGAAATTAATGTTAATGCTCTTGATCTTCTGGATCTCCTCTTTTTCAGAGGTTTCAAGATTTCATCCCACGTTCTGTATGGTTGCCTTGCTTCCCCAATTCCACTTATTCAGTATGCTGGATCATCCTGCCTTTCAGATTTGCAGCATCACGAAGTCCCAATCCACAAGTGCTTTTGACTTTTTGAGTGACAAATGGAAATCTTTTGGTGTAAAAGGATTATACAAAATTAAATTATAAATTTATTTTGTTTGATACGATATATTAAATTATAAAATTATTTTTATTATAAAATAAATGTAACGGATTCTATAAAATTATGTTAGTTTATAAATTTATTTTTAAATAATATTTTTATATTTATAACATCTACAGAAAAAGCTAAAATGTATCAATACTTTAGAATTGTGTTTCTGTAGTCAAATTTGACCCAAAAGTCGGCTCAATACAGCATTTTTATTGGATTGACTAAATGCATATTTAAATTTTAGCTAATATCACATGAATTTATATTTATCTATTTCATTTAAATTCAATTCTAATATTGGATTATCTATTTACTCTTTATATAATTATAAAATATTATTAATTTAATTATTTTTTATTTAATTTATTTTTATCACATTTTGTAGTTCTACCAATTAAATGTTAATAATAATTATATTTGTTGAAGTGAGAAAGTATTATTTTAATATTTGTTGAAGTTACTATAATCTTCCATATTTGATGAATAATTGTAGTTAATATCCAAATCCTTTTAGCAATACTCAATCTAATGCGGCCTTTTTTGGGTACATATTAACTAAATTTTAGTTGAAAAAATCTAGTTACAAGCATAAATATGCATTAATATATGCATCAATCTAATGTGATTGATTAAAAAATAAATTTTATTGAAAACAGTACAAATTTAAATTTTGAATATGAAAAAATTAATATTGATATATAGATTAATATATAACTTTACTTGTATGTAGAAAAACTCATTTTAGTTTTTTTTTTTTTTTTTTTTTTTTCTAATCAAGCTTGTTATATTATAGATAAAGGAAGTTACAAAGTTTAAGGAGGATCAAAAAGAATGTAAAGAAAAGAATTATCTAAGGGTATGTTTCCAAAAACATGATTGGTTGCTGCCTATTGCGATACAGAGTGCGCACATTGATTTGCAGTTCGATGTATTTTGACTAGGACCCACTGTTCATGAAGATCGAAGTAGTGTTGGATATCACTTATGATGGGAATGATTTGCCAATTTGGATAAAATGAAGCGTCTTCTACTACTGTAATTACTTGTTGAGAGTCTCCTTCAAAGATGACCCGAGTGTTGTGAGATGATTCAACCATTTTTGTAGCCAGGAAAGTTGCTCTTGCTTCTGCCACTAGAGGATGTGTTGAATTGATTTTTTCAGTCTATATTTTTAAGACTTTACCTGAGTGGTCTCTACAGACTACAGATATAGTGGAGAAGTTGTCTCTAACTGTAGCATCAAAAGTGTAGCTTAGGAAGCTTCTGAGTGGTGGTTACCATTTTTCAAACTTCTTGTTTTGCTTTAATTCCCAAGCGAATTGATAGTTGAGGTAGATTTTGTACAGTTGATTTTTGGCTGTCTCTAATGAGAAGTTGAGCTAGTTGTGCACAATGTCATTTCGTTGTTTCCAGATGAAGTCTAGAGTTATGAGTGCAAAGAGTTGAAAATGGTGGATCTCTGTGTTATGAAGGCCTAACTCTTCATTTGGATGGAGAATCATTCTAATCCAATCTGTAATTGAGTGAATTGGCAAGTTTTCGAAGTTTAGAGGCCATGAGCTTTGACTCCATAATATTCTCACTATAGGGCATTTAACGAAGAGGTGGAGTAATGTTTCCTTAGCTTGGTTGCATAATGAGCATTCATTTGAAATTATTCTTGAAATAACTTTATTCACTCTTGTCTTGGTTGGGAGAATGTTCCATTGCAGCTTTCATAGTAGTAATTTGTGTTTTTCATGAATTTTCAAGTTCCAAATTGACTTGAAGAGGTGTTGTGTTTGGGCTGCATTTGGGTTTGTCTCTGATTTTCCGTTGATGATCACTTGGTATGCCGATTTAACTATGAATTTTCCATTCTTGGATGGGGTCCAGATCATTTTGTCTTGAAGTTGAGAGAAGGTTGGAATATGGATTTTCTGGATTTCATTATTGCTCTCTCGGTCAAATAAAGTCTGCATTTTTCTTAGATCCCATTGTTTTGGATTACCTGTGATGATATCCGAGACTTTCATTTTTGGGTGTGCTTGATCCATTCCCTGTAGTGGATTTGGTCTGAAACTTGACAATGTTAGTATCCATGGTGAATCTCATATACTAGTATTGGTGCCATTGTTGATTTGGATGCATCTTCCTTTTCTAAGTGTTTCTTTTGTTTGTAGAATACATTTCCAAAAGTACGAGTCTGACTGCTTTTGTGTTGCCTGCCAGAAGTTTGTGTTTTTGAGATATTTTGCTACTAGGATTTTATACTAAAGGCTGTTATTTTGTTCACTCACGTCCCATCCTGTTTTTGTAAGTAGTGCCTTATTCACATCCGTCATTTGCTTGATTCCAAGACCTCCTAGTATTTTTGGTTGGCATATGGATTTTTAGGACTTGAGGGTGAAGTTATGAGACTTGTCTTTTGGGAACCCTCACAAAAAATTTTTGAATTTTGTATCTAAGGTCTTGCACAACATTTTAGGGAGCTGGAAGGTTGACATAGTATAGGTGGGGATGGTGCTGGCTTCAGTTCTGATCAACATTGTTCGTACCGCTTGTGAAAGTATTTTTAATTTCCACCCTTCTGATTTTTTCTCCACTTGACCTAGTAGGTCCCGAAAATTTTCTTTCATATTTCTGCCAATAGATGTTGGGAGACCCAGATATTACATTTGTTCCGTAGATACCTTATAAGGAAGTAGATGATGGATTTTTGTTTTGACAGCGGGGTTCACGTTCCGCGTGATAAAGATGGTAGATTTATGCATATTGATCTTTTGGCTGGACTACTGTTGGAATGTTTCAATGCTTTCTTTGATTACTTGTGCACTGTTTGTTGTAGCTTTAGCAAAAATAATCGTGTCATCTATAAATAGAAGGTGTGATACTGGCAGGCTGTGCCTACTGATTTTTATTCCTTCCGATTGTCCTCTCGCTTCCTCTTTTAAAAGAATCCTTGATAGCACCTCTGTTACTAAAATAAAGGGAAAATGGGATATTGGGTCTCCTTGTCTTAATCCCTTTGTACTTTGAAGAAACCACAAGGCTTGCCGTTAATGAGAATCGAAAAGGTAGTTGTGGTAATACATTCTCGAATCAAGTTTATCCAACCTGTGCTATATCCCACTAACTTCATGACCAAGAATAAGAAATCTCACTCAACCATATCGAAGGCTTTTTCCAAGTCTAACTTTATTGCCATCTGACATTTTTTCCCACCTTTCTTTTTAAGATGATGGAATAATTCGTGAGCAATAATAATAGGGAATAACTTAAAACCAGACAATCCTACAACTCGTATTTATCGGAGGCCAATAGGTGATAGACACGTTAGTGAGACAGAAACAGGTTCTGACTGCCGCAATGCAGGGAAACAAGTCCCCCTTCTCAACCTCTCTCTTTACGCGATTCAGCTGCCATCACTCTTCTCTGTTTCCCCAGGCTTCCCTTCCGAACCTTTCTCCTTTCCGAAACAAGTCCCCCTTCTCTCTTCCGAACCCAGGCTTCCCTTCCGAACCCAGTCTTCTTTGTTTCGAACCATCTTCTACGTTTGATCGAAGACGAGTTCCATCTTCTACTTTGCAGCCATCTTCTATTTTTCTTTGCTTTTTCTACTTTGCAGTACACATCTTTCTCTGGCCACCGAAACCCATCCATGAAATCATTTCCCATAAAAGTAGTTTTACCCTAACCCCTAACCCTCCCCCTCCCTCACGATCTGTATAAAAACGAAACCCAAAAAAAGCACTCCCTCCCGATCTCCATAAAATCGAAACCCGGAAATCACCTCCCTCTCGATCTCAATAAAACCGAAGAAGAAATCATGAAAAACATAATGAAGGTAAGTTTACTATTTTTTAGCTTTTTGTGGGTTATTTCCGGATTGTTTGCGTTGGAGTTGCTCATTGAATTATTTTTTTCCAATTGCTTGTGGAATATGGTTAACTTAAATATAGGATGAATACATACGGCATAAATATTTCCTGTCCAATATTCATTTACTTTAAACGCTTTGAATTTTGGAGATAATTTATTTTTAATTTTTATTTGTAATTATTATACTTCCTTCTTTGAATCTCAACTAAAAGGATTCAATATTCTGGATGAATGATGGCATATGATGGTAGGGAACAACAGTACGTAGTAATGTACTCCATCCGAAACAAATTCTTATATTGCACGACTTGTATGTTGCATTTAAATCAATATTGGCAAGAAATTGTGATAAGTATTTTGTCTCGTTTGACACTAAGAAACACTAGCCTATGCACAATCTTAAACAATTCTCATTTGACTAGCTTCCTATCTCACCCAGAAAATATTGCATGCCCCTTATCAGCTTTGCATTCTGTAAGATAGTAAAGATATTGGAGTTAGCACTCGCTAGCTAGGTTACGACTTATAATTCTGAGTAGAGGAAACATACAAGGTTAAAATGATGACACCAATAAACAAGTTTTCTCTCAAAATACATATTAGCATTATTAGCTTAAGTTAGCACTAAAAATACATAATCAGTCCTTGCCTTTTACTGATTCAGTCCTTGTCAAATGCAGTATGATTATGACAGCAATGTTAGTTCAAGTTCTTGTACTTGAAGAGCAAAACATGAAGCTACTATTTTGGAGAGACCATTTTGCCATTGTGGAATTCCTTCAAAGCTAAGGATTTCTGCCAAACATACTAGTTTTGGCAAACGGTTTTTTAATTGTCCGAACTATAAGATGAAGAAATAATGCTCATTTTTTCAATGGGTTGATTTTGAAATGGAATAAAATACTTGTTGCAAAATGACATTGGAGTTAACTCAAAGAAGAAATGACAGGATCAATCAAGAACGTTGGCTGGCTGAAGAAGCAAAGTTTAAAGCTATGGAAAAGAAGTATAAGAGGACATTATTCTTGTTATGATTATGTATTGTTGTACTTTGTGTTGTAATTATGTTGAAGTTTGAATGATAAATAGCTCAATGAATGTAATTCTTGAAAATGAGCTTGATGTATATTGGTTGATGGTTGTTGGTTGTGGTATGTATTTTGGTTAACTTGGAGATGTTTGTCAAACTGGGATGCTGTGAATATTGAACTGAAGTTATGAATATTGAACTGAGAAGTTGTGAATATTGATCAAAATAGGGGGTTCTTGAAAATGAAAAAAAAAAATCAGTTTCATTGTGTAGGGGGGACATCATGTCTGAGTCGCTTTTGTAAAACCAGAAACAAAGAAAAAGTAATCAATTCTTGGAGACCGTTGTGATTAAAAGTAATCAATTCTTGGACACAATCTAGTTTGTTTTCACTGTCTCAAACAAAATAACAAATATTTCTGCAAGCCATCAATAAAGCAACTAGAAGTGTCTACAGCTGAGTGGGTCGGCAAGCACAATCATTCTCATCTTGGTGTCACTTTTCTCAAAGCAACAAACATAAAAAAGAACTCAATACTCGGATGCACAGATAGGAATACTGGGAAGTTTCACGCCTCAAATATTATTGAACTCCCTTACCAAATTCACATAATAAAAGCAGAGCACCTAGGCTAAGAAAAAAATACTGAGCACAAAAAAACAAAGCAACTGGGTTCATATCTAATTAGATTATCACAAAAATACACTTGCTACATGGAAGCTTGCTGAATCACAAGTAGCAGAATTTCATACATGCTACCAAATAATTTGTACCAAATCCATAGAGGTCAAAACCATATATTACCAAGTACATACATAGCTCCAAATACATAGCTCCAAATAGAAAGTACCAAATACATAGCTCCAAATACATACTATCAAATAAATAGATCCAAATACATTGACCCCAAAAAATTCAACAGCACCATCACTTTCCATATTGAAGTCCTATAGCATTAAAAATATCAAATAAGTATACATGGTAATAAACACATAAATTCAACAACACCCAACTAATTCACCAACCTCATGTCACATGTTCTTCAAGATCCACCCTTTGTGAGCCAAGTTCTTCATTTATGTTTCCAAGATTCCTACATGGAAGACAATAAAAACATAAAAATCATTACTTATTAGATTAAAACAAAATCAAAATTTTTAGATAAATACTATACCCCAACGAAGGGCAATTATTCTTTTTATGGCCCTCAATTTTGCAAATGCTACAACGCCTTTTCTTCATTACTTGAGTTTCTTTTGGGTTCTTTTCTCAAAGATTTCGGTCTTCCTTTCGTTGGCACTCGTTGAGGATCTTGTACAGTTTATGAGAAATTTGAGATTATTTGTGATCTTAACATAGGAGAATCATTACGTGACATGTCTCCGGCTTCTAAATTTATTTTTCCAACATCTTCCATCAAAAGCAACTCTTTGTGTACCTTCTCTAAGGCAAGAGAAAGGTGGTTCATTTTAAAACTTGATTATGAGCCAAGTTCTGCAATATCGTAAAACTGCATTATCAACTTATTTTTTCGCATTACCGGATCTTCTTGTGTCATTACATGCCCTTCAAAAACTTGTATTTCAAGTATTGTTCGACTCTTAGCATTGATTGTCCATCTCTCTACCACATAGTGAGAAGGCAACACATCTAATTTTGATTTTTTTGGAAGGACACATAGGATATGCCTACAAACAATAACAAGAAACTCAAACATATGACATGTGCATATTGCCTTCGCTTCTCTACTCTCCAAATTCACATAATAAACACGTTTATCTTTGCCATTAGTTGCCATCTCATATATCTTACTTTCACCATCTTTCTGAACTTTGGTAACTTTGTATCGTTGGCTATTAAATAACTCATCTTAAAATATTTCAAAAGACTTCCTAGTATACACTTTTGCCGCCTCTTCTTCAATTGTCCAACATGTTTTCAAAACCGCTCTAGTTGACTTCGTTCTCACATCCTTCTATTTCTCCTTAAAATAACTTGCATCTAAGGCTTTATTGTATTGATGCACAAAGTCACTCACCATCGTGCTTGAACCAACATAATCCTTGAAAAATTTATTCATGCTCTCACTCCTTTGTGTGGTTGACATACCCGCACAAAACGTGGTTCGCAAGTAAGCTGGAACCCACTTTTCCCGTCAATTATACAGATTTTGCAGCCAATCATTACCAACTAGATCATACTTCACCATTATTGAACTCCATTCCTCCTCAAACTCATCACATGTTATTGTCTCATGAATACAATGATGAAATTCTTTTGAAAATTCAGGAAACTTGTTGTAGACATGTGCCAAATGTTCTGAAATTTTTTTTAAAATATGCCACAAGCACAACCGGTGAGTTGTATTTGGGAGTACCTCTGCAATGGCCTTGGCCATGGCTTTGTCATCATCAGTAATAATAGTTGAAGGGGCACGCCCAAGTATTGCTTCCTGCCATGTTCTCAATAACCATATATAAGATTCAGCTGTTTCATTAACTAACAATGCACGACCAAACATTATGGTTTGGTGATGATGATTAACTCCTGAAAACGTCACAAATGACATCTTATAAATATTTGTGAGATACGTCGCATCAAACGTCACAACATCACCAAAATATTGATATGCAGACCTTGATCTTGCATCTGCCCAAAAACAGCTTCCCATACACTCGTTTTCATCAACCTGCATGGAGTACACAAATCCAGGTTCTTTACACTGTTGATCAAGAAAGTATTAGGGCTGTACACCAAACCGAGGAACCGACCTCCACCGACGGAAACCTGCAGCCGGACGCCGGAACTGGCGAAGAACCGGTCGGCGTTCGAGGTAAAATATATAGAAACCGACGTCGGCCGGTTCGGTTTCGGTTCTTCTGTGCTAAAAATCACTGAACCGGCCGACCGGTTCTTATTTATACCTTTACCTTTATTACGTATAGAAACGACGCTGTTTCACTTATGAAAAATTGAAACGGCGTCGTTTTAGATCCAGGAAACACAAAAAAATATAAAGGAACAGCACCGTTTGGCGGCGCTGTTTGGCTTAAGCCAAATGGCGCCGTTCCAAAATGAGATTAAAATCGTCCCAGCCCCTTCTTCTTCCTCCCGTCTCCTTCTTCCTCCCTAGGTTTTCTGCAACCTTCCTCCGAGAACTTTCATGGTAGACGACGGCGCCACTTCCCTCCTTCGTCACAGACACGCCGACGGCAGATTGAAGACCGTGCCGACGCAGTCGAGACCGATGGCATCGGTTTTCTCTTCCCCAGTCGATCGGTTTCGGCCGGTTGGAAGAACCCCTCTCCCACGTCGGTGGGGTTTCGGTTTGGCATCGAAACCGACGCCGACACATCGGTTTACAGCCCTAGAAAGTATGCATACAATCGTTGTGCATCTCCTTCCTTAAATAATTTTCTTCTTTTATTTCCCAAATAATTCTCGACATCTTTACCAATACAACCAATGTTAAAATCACTACCTGATTCTTTGCTCAACACCGACATTATCTTCCTTGTCGATACTCCGGACTCATTCAAAGTGAGAATGAGTTTTTTTTTGCACATGTGTCACTCCTCTATGCCCATGGAGCAAGCTGGTACTTCTTGGTGTGAGTAGATCATGATTGTGTTCAGGCACGAACTTGCATGCTACCCACCTTTTACCATCCTTTTCTATACATATAATAGCTTTACACCCAATTTTTGTTTCAGCATGTTCGGGAATTTTTCTTTCTTTTTGTTTTAAACTTTCAAGCCTAAACCCTTCCATTGTACAAACATAGTGTACTCCTTGTAATTTTCTGTCCTCTCTCGATAATACAGTATGGTTGGTCCTCATTGTAAAACGTTTTCGTCTTGCATACGCTTTATAAAATGCTTGTGCATCCTCAACCTCATCAAATTCTTTCCCAACAAATGGTTCAAAATTTCCACTACTGAAAGTGAAAATCAAATTGACTCTATCTCCTACATTCACTCCATCTCCATCACCATCTCCCAAATTCACAACGTCTTCCATGTCCAATCCATCTCCCATGCTAACATCACATTGCTCTTCCATAGTTTCATCTTCAAATATTTCATTTACAATGCCTTGTGGACAGTTTCTACTCGTTACTATGTCAACGTCATCACTGTCCGAACTCCATCCAAAATCCTTCATCCAACATAAAACAATGTTATATATATTACATATTGAATATTATATGTATAATATTGAATCCAAATAATATTACCAAACAGATTTAATACCATAATTTTAACTGTAGGTGCATCAGTGTTTGAACCGTGGGAAATTGAAGCCAAAACCCTACAACAAAAACAAAGTGACTATTCTTCATCAATGGTACTGGTGAAAAAAACAATAGCCTGTTTCATAAGGTCCTATCAATTTACTAGCAACTTTTCAAGTAATAATAGTGCCTCTAAGTATCATACATTGAAATTATTCATGGTTAATAGGAATCTTTTTAATGATACATACAGGTTTAATCTTTAGATAACAAGACATAGACATTTACAATGTAATCGAATAAAACTCATTTTGCAAGATAGTGCACCTGGGCTAATTAATGCGGAAAACTTTTGCAACACTTTACAAGATCTGCACATTTGCTTTAACAAAAACACTTTTGCAAGACACTTTACAAGATCAAATCCCTTTTATGCGGAACACTTTTTCAAGTCATTACCCATCATGACCCATGGGATCTCCTACTGTAAACCTAGTGAATCTAATATTCACGCATAAACAAGCTTGAAAGAAGACAAATTAACACCAACTGGAAAATGATAGACGCGCGCGAGAATAGTAAAAATAGAAACCTTGATGAACTTGGGATAAACTGATTTTTCTACGTTGCTTGCTTCCGATTGAGCTTCAGATTTAGTTTCAGATTTAATGTTAGGGTTTCTAAGAGAGAGAGAGAGAGAGAGAGAGAGAGAGAGAGAGAGAGAGAGAGAGAGAGAGAGAGAGAGAGAGAGAGGTATCCGGTTTCAGCTCAACACAAAAACAACGAAGATGACTCGATTTATTCCCTACATCGTGCAGTACAGACTTTAAAATGTACCTCTTACATGGCAAACTGTGATTGGCCTCTATTATTCTCTGTTTATAGGACCCTCCGGTCCGAAGCGTTTCTGATAATAATATTCTCCCTTATACGACGACCTGGGATAAATACTATTTGAAGTGGGGATATAATGTCATCTAAAGTTGCTTTGAAACAGTTGGCCAATATTTTAGTAATGATTTTATAGATGACATTTGTGAGACTGATTGGACGATAATGACTCGGGTTATTTGGATTTTGAATTTTTGGGATGAGAGCTAGATTGATGTGGTTTATTTGCTTTAATAGCTTGCCACTCACGAAGAAGTTCTACACTGCTCCTATTACTTCCTTTTTGATAAT
Organism: Carya illinoinensis; assembly: GCF_018687715.1. NCBI lineage: Eukaryota > Viridiplantae > Streptophyta > Magnoliopsida > Fagales > Juglandaceae > Carya > Carya illinoinensis. The sequence continues at coordinate 34,926,544 of NC_056762.1, read as the reverse complement.
ATGCCAATAGTGCTTGAAGAAGAGCGTTGTCATACCATCCGGGCCTGGTGCTTTGTGGTTTGAAATTTGTTTGAGAACACCTAATATTTCCAGTTCATTTGGCACTGCTAAGAGAGTTTCATTTTCTTGATCGGTGATTTGCTTTTCAAATAAGTTTTCTAGATAGTCCGGGAAGCTTGGATTTGATGAAAGATATATGGATAAAAAATGACTAACAAAAGTATTTTCAATAATAAATTGGTCCATAGACCAATTACGAGCTAATGGTCCCTAGACCAATTAAACTTTGGTGAAGCTAAAAAAAGGTGCTCTTAATTGGGTCTATACCTTTGAATCGGGTCTATACCTTTGAATCACTAGGTCCATTAATGGTCCCTAATCCACATCTTGGCCCAGCAACTATTCAGATAGCCTTATTTTCAGAAAAGTAGATTTTATAAAACTAAGTTTATATTACATCTATTTTTATAATATAAATTATTTTATAATCTAATGTATTCATTGTTAGTCAACGCTGGTGGTTTTTTTTTTTTTTTAAATGTCAAGACGGTCGCTTAGAAAAACAGAAAATCCGAAATATTTCAACTATAAAATAATTAATTAAATATAAATTTATAAATTAGTATGATTTAATATGATATATTATATTATAAAATTATTTTTATTATAAAATAAAAAGAATAAATAATATTAATTTCTTTAATTTGTGATTTTATTTATATATATACTTTTTTTGTCTATTATAACAAATGCAGGATTTCGTGACGGAAAGTTAGTTAATTGGAAATGTCGAATGTGAATATAATTAAGAGACCGTTTAAATTTATAAATTATCTCATCTTATTTTATTATAATTTTTTAAAAATTTTAAATAAAATATAATAAATAATTTAATTTTTTTAATTCTAATTTAATTTTTAAAAAATTTAAAATAATAATAATATTAAAACATAATATTTTATTTAACCCTGATTTAAAAGCATTTACCTCCGTATCCAAACATTCCCTAAAGACCGGTCTTACTGTTTATTCAAGCACAAGTCGCCGCCATCTCAAAGAGACGTCTCTGTTCTGTTGTTAAAGTCTTTCTGAGTTCTCGAGAAGTCCCTATTCGTTTCGCGCACACAGACACACCGTAGAGGCTAAAGCCAGCGAGCGAGATGGGTGGAACCCAGATAATGAAGAGAATACCGCGCATCAAATTTCCTCAAAGACGACCTAAACCCTCGGGTCTGTTACCCTGCGTCTCTCCCTTTCTCTTTTTAGTTCTATACGTGCTACCTCAACATTTAGTTTTCATGTCATTTTCTTAGATTGATTGATGATTTTTACTTAAGTTTATAGATTTGGATATGTTTAGCTGAATTTAATAACTCAAGCACCACTTGGATTCTAAAGCGTCATATTTACGCTAGATGGTCCGATTTTATGAGCATTTTGCTTTTCCTTGATATTACTTTGACTCCATTGGTTCATCAAGAGTTTTATTTGAGATCAGATCTTGTGCGAGTGAGAAGATTAGAGCATTTTTTTAATATCTATAGTGTAGGAAAGATGCCCCATTGATATCTTCCTAACAGTCCATTCTTGTGAGTCCTAACGGACCTGAGATTTAGCCACTTATATTAGAAAAAATAAACTTAAGCGCCCGCGGGGGGGTGTCAGTGTAGGCAGCGAATTCTATTTTTCGTACAGTCTCTGATATCTCTGTCTCTCTGAAGATTTTATTGGCTACCCTGAAATGGTGGGGAAAGTTAATATGTTGTTCTTAGTTCATCTAGAGTTGGAGGTGTATTTGGACGTTTTTAATTCAGCAACAAAGCTTTAGACTGTGACTTTTTGGGGGGTGAAACATTAGAAGTAAATAAGATAGACATACTTTTGTTATCATCCATCTCCTTCGTCTTGCTCCTTTTGTGTCTTCATTCAGTAATTTTTCCATTTTAACTTGTCATATATTAACATTTCTTTTATGCTATGTGAGAATTATGTTATCTTATGGTGCAAAAGGGTGCTTCAGCACGTGTTCTTTGGATGATGCTGACCAGATACCACTTTGTTTACATTATGCATTATATAGTTAGAGAATGACTTGGTGCTTTAAAAGGCCCTTGTAATAATTTTTTGTCCACAAATTTTTTTCTTCTTTCAAGAATTATCATTATTGAGTAAATCACTTGCAGACTCTGCATCCCAGACTCAAACAACTTATACACCTGGTGATTCTGGTCAAACTTACTTCTTTGGTTCAAAAGTCTCAACAACTGTTGGAGGGAAAGCTTCTCTTCAGCCCAAACGAACACCAGTGTCCAATGAGGAGATTGAGACTATTTTGGTAGGCATAGAGCTCCTTGTTAAGTCGTTGCAGCGATTTTTACGTTTACTCATTGATTTGTCTCCCTTCTTATGCAATGAACTGTACTAACGTGAAGTGTGGGAAGGGATTGAACTAGAAAATTACTATTGTGCATGGTGGTTGTCTATTCTTTTCTCCTTTTTTTTTTTTGCAAATCACAAGGTAGTGAAATTGGATTAAGTTCTGGCTGTTTTTCTTCAAGTTTTGAGGCATTGAAGTATTGAAGTTCATCATTCCAACCAAAAAGGAAAACCCATCTTTCTACTGTTGTACTCTTCTCGTTTGCATATTAAGTTTTTGGAGATGTGATTGCTTAATATCAGCCTTGTTGTTGGAGTGAATGAGATCAAGAGGATTGGTATTTGCTCTTTTATTTTCAATAATCGACTTCCCTCTCATTATTAATTTACTAGCTGGAAAACTGACGAGTTCTTTAGTTATGAGACATTGAAGTATTGAAGTTCATCATTTTAACCAAAAAGGAAAACCCACCTTTCATGTTTGGAGCACTGTTGTTGGAGTGAACGAACAATAATCAGCTTCCTTTCCAGTTTACTAGCTGGAAAAATAATATCTTGATGTGTAGGATTACTGAACAGATCAATCTTGCTCTGTACATGTGCACGAATCATTGAAGCATTTTCAATACAGAAACAGAATCCTCAGTATTGTGACGATGATGATTATCGTCAATATTGTCACCAATTGAATATTAAAGCTTCTTATCTATTGTCTTCTTCTTTTTTTCTTACCATTCAATAAATTTTTTTCCTTTTTATCCAGTTGTTAGAAACTGACTGTTTTTTCAATCTTTTGGCAGTTGGGTGGCTGCTTCTGATATTTTGATGGAGCTTTGAGAAGGGATGACGAGGCGGAGATTTCTCCACCGTTCTTTAGTTTTTGAAATACTCAAAAGTTCACTTTCTACAGATTGTTGCATTGTAACGATTTTAAAGGAACAATGTCGTAATTAAAAAATTAAATACAGCGCACATAAACACAGCCGTGAATTTGAAAGCTGTGCTTCTTTTGTCTAATTGAACACCGTTGAAAGGAAGTGTTTACAGATGAAGTTACTCTGCCTTTGCCTATGTTGTCAGAACTACACATATGGCATATACATGAACTTGATACAACAGATATGGAAAGATGGAATCATTTTGAATCCTTTTTCTCAAGCAGAGGCTCGAGGATAGCAGACTTGGGATTCTTCAATGGAGGGCCCTTTTCCCTGCGTTGCAGCTCATCCAATCGGAAAGTAATTAATCTATCCCAGTTTCCTCCCTCGAAAAGAACCCCAGCCTTTCCATCCGTGATTCTCTGAACAATACCGCAGTACATGTAATATGGGTTGTTGGGGTTATTCACAATGGCAATCATACCAGGCATTAAGAGCGGCAATTCTGGAGCTTTTGGCTTCTTCGAGCTGGTAACTTCGAGTAGATTTGCTGAATCTGCTGCTGTTTTCCTTGGAGGTGGGTTTCTTTCTATGAATGTTATCAAACCCTTCTCCCCACCGGGAAACCCCCCAGTTAGCCCCATCAGCTCCTTTTCGAAAGCGTCCTCTGGAACATTGCCAGGTGTTGATATCGCAACGCTACCTGATTGTTCTTGCTTTGCATCAGAAGCTGAAGATGCCTGTTCTTCAATGTTTTTCTTCAGCTCCTGCTGAAGACCTTGTTCCCCATTGCAGAGCCCTCTGCCTCCCAGGATTTGGGATAGGTCAAATTTGGCACATGTGGTTAGGGGTTGGGTTGATGACTGTTTCTGAATCGTGAAAAAGGGTTTGAGAAAGAGGCGGTTTCCCCCAAGAAACTGGGATTTGAGAGGAGGGCCTGGAATGCTTGGGAGAATGATGGACGAAGAGGCCATGCTTTGTTCTGTGGCGGTCTGCCAGAAAGAAGAAAGTTAAGCCTCATGTTTCAATCCTGGCCACATGGGAGCTTTTGTTAGATAGTCCTATCTTCTTCAATTATTTGCTTCATCCTCTATTTTACACACACACACACACACACACACACACACACATTCTTTCATTGGAGATGCTACATTTTATCACGACAAGACACTCCAAATGTTCTGGCCTTTGAGGATGTCGAATAGCTGACTGGAATTGAGTGCCTCAACTCCCACTTGCAAATTTACCCACCATTTACCAACATAGTGGACTCTACTTTGGAACCAATTTTAAGAAAAGACATGGAGGAGGACAAACGCCATCCACAAATTGAAGGTGTAAAGTGAATCAGCTGAATTAGGTAGAAGCCAATTGGTCGTCCAATTCCAAAAGGCAATATAAGGGCAGTTGTACATAATTACCTAGTGGGGTATGGCTATGCTTTGAACATTATCACTTCCCCCACCTTCTCAACCCATACTGATTAGCAATTATTTCAGTCATATGGGTCACTCTTTTTCATTATGTGCTTGTTCTCTTGTAATTAGAAGGCTGGCAATCACGTATCAATCCTTTTGTTTCACGTATCCTGTGATTTGTGGCCATGGCCACCGTTTTGGCATCTTGCATCATCAAAACCTTTACAATGGGCAGGATTTTCGTTCACAAATTGTAAATGACCTCTCTCTTATTTATGTATATTATTTTTCTGAATTTAAAGATTGATTTTCGTATGGCAATCTTCTATAATCTCCCGTTGTTACTCAATGCAGGTAGAGATTCAGTGCTATATATACTTAGATTAGTGTTAATTCAAAAGACCCATTTTATCATTTTTTTTTTAGTTGGAATTATCAATTTCAAATTTTATAATTTTCAGCATATCAATAACTGACATGTCAACACCTAGGTTAGGTTTAGATAGTGAGTTGAGATGAAAGTTAAAAGTTGAAAGTTGAAAAACATATTGTTTGAATATTGTTTTTTAATATTATTATTGTTTTGAGATTTGAAAAAATTGAATTGTTTATTACATTTTATGTGAAAATTATAATGATTAAATGAAATATGATGGATTGAGAGTGTTTCTCAATCCAAACTAAATCTTATTATTACGTGAGTAAAAATTGTAACTATAAATATTATTTTCCTTACAGCTGTTATATATCATTTAATTAAATATGTTTTAAAATAAAGTAACACATTAATTAAAAGAAGTTACGTACAAAAGGGGTTTGAGAACCGTATAATCCCCAACACAACACTTTAGAAAGAATAATGCTAGGGTAATTGAGAAAAGTGACTCAATGCATGGTATCATAGGGCAAAATTACATTTTCCCTATTTTATTTTATTTTCGAATATTTTTTAAACCATTTTAAACATTTTAAAAAAAATTACAAACACATTACTAAATACTTCCTTATTTAATAAAAAATTGGTAGCTTTGGGAAGCATTTTCCCTTGGGAAATAAAAACCAAAAGATAAGATTTGGCGCACAAAAAGTTAAACCTCGCCCATCTCCATGGTTTCGGTCAAACCAAGGGGAGCCGTTTTGTTTGGCGGTTTTAATACACTTTGATCTGTAGTCTGTGATTCCAGAATTGGAAACTAGGACAAATGCATCTTGCCGCACTGTTCTTGACTGACCGATTAAGAGACATACTTTGCTTTTTCCTGCAATCTTTTAAAAGCGAGAGGACAAAAAGCTGCCTCTCAAAGAAGAAAAATGCTTGAAAAGGTGTATCCTTGGGATAGCAATGCGTTGGTCATAAACAGTACTGATAGTTTTGTGCCTTTTCTTGTACTGCATGCTAGATCAACAATTTCTGGTACTCATGGTGCCATGGGTGCTAGTTTTTGGAGGAAGCATGCATGGTGCTAGATCGGGCCACATCCTTCCTAAATACTTGAAAAAAAAAAAAAAAGGAAGAAAAAGGTTTCCTTGGTACCAAAAAAATCTTGAAGTAGGCTGCCATCGTATCTTCGATGGTGTTTGGGGGTAGAGACTTTAGTTTTCGAAGGAAGCGAGAGGTAATGTTGGTTTGTAGTAAAGAAATATTCTCTACACATATTCGTTTGAAACTATTCATAAGTTGTTTTATGTATTCTGTGAAGGAGGATGATAATATAGATTATGTTATTTCGTTAACTATAATAATGTTTATTCAAAGATTAATGACATATGTATAATTTTTTTTTTATAATTTTGTATATAATATATGATTTAAAATAAAGTATTTATATAAAATGATGTTATTTGTATTATCTCTTCATGTCAGAATTATTATCTCTTTAAAAAATAAAGACGAGTAATTTTATATATTACGAAGATAAAATGTTAGGCATATATTATTGATAGATACTATTTTAATATTTATAAAAAGGAGTCTAATAAAATGATATTACTTTTATTAATAATTTAACAAAACATCATTCGTTTATCGTTATCTTCCTCCAAAATCTAGTCATGAATCCGTAAGTTGATACAAATCCTTGATTCTACCTGCATACATGTACGCCAGCGAACCATTCATCCACTGCCACGTGATAGGCGTGAAAGCCTAAAAGGGTCTTTTTGCATTAACCACCACTGCTGAAACTACCGAACAGTCATACAATAGAACTACGCTCAACATTCGTGGGGTCAAAGGCCTGTCGTGAAAGGAAATCCCTCCGTTAATTTAACCCCTTTACAGTAAAGTTTCTTTCTACCGGTACGAGTTTATCCTCGTGATATTCTTATCAAGTTCATATCTTTTCCTTCTCTTTGCAAGTAGATCTCCATTCTTTCTGCAATTTGTGTGGTATGTATAAACTTTTTGACTTATTTAACTATAATATCATCTGTTATCATCAGCTTATGCTTGCTCCGGCCTTGTAAGTTTGTGCTTTTCCATCAATCTTATTTAGGTAGTTTTTAGTGTTTTTCTTGTTTTTGTTTTGAGGTCGAAGGAACACTTTTTTGGGTTGATATTATGATATAAGTTTAGAATCATGGGGCTTATTTTATGTAGTTTTGATGGGCCCTAGATTTTATTCGTATTTAAGTTCTCTAGACTTATACTTTGTTGTGTAATCGTGATCATGGGAAATTACGGGTTTTTTTAGGTGTAATTTGTGAGGGGCTTGGTTGATCTGGTCGAAGATAAGCTAGTTGGGCTACTTTCCTTCGATTTAATTTGAGGGTGCAAGAAACTATTAGATCATGAAGGGGTTCCTTTTGATGTAATTTGTTTTGGGGGTGGGGGGCATGGCTCTTCTTTTCGAAGATGAACTTGGACTATTTTCATTCTTATGTAATATTTTGTGCCAGAAAAATATTGGGGTTATGGAGGGGACGAAAAGAACAATGTTGGGTTTGTAAGTTTGCAAAAAACTATTTTAGATGGAGATGGTCTCATGGTAGAATGGAAAGGGTTTTGTGTACTTGACAAAGAAGTTAGGATGAGGTTTTCTGGAGTTGGTTTGAGTTGTATCATTCGGGTATGTTCTTTGTCCAAGTGTGTAATACCTAAGAAAATAACTGACTTGTGTATTAGGGTGTAGTGAAATAGTCAGATGCTGAGATTATAGAATATCCTGTCTGTTTGATGGAATTTTGGAGGTGTAGCAGTTTTTTCCGAGTGCAGAGGTAATATGTCATCGATAGAACAAATTAAGTAGCTAGACGTTGCAGCATTTTTTATGATCTGATTTCGTGGATTAGGCTACACTAACTTCTTGTGACTTATTGAAGAAACCGGCACAATGTTTATGTTCTTTTACCATTGTTGTCAGTATAGACTTCCCTTTAAAACCTGCACCACTCTCTCAATGGAGGCTGTCTCCTAAATATTGTAACCGTTCATGTTTGCTCAGTCTTCGTCTCTCATCTTTTCATTGCATTTACTTTTACTGCCAGCCACATGAGGAGAATCACTATATTTTCAAGGTTGCAGCAGTTGAGAGTCTTTTTCGTCTCACATAATCTCTTACATGGAAAACCAGGGATTCTGTTTTACTGCTTAATTATCTTCTGCTAGTGACTAAAGTGCAGATAAAGCTTATTTATCAAAAGAAAGAGTATCTATACTCCATTTTTGTTATCAATTGTGGCAATTAAGAAAGACATTTGCCTCTTACTGTATGAACATGTATTTTTTCTCAGAAAGTGTAAGTAAATGGTGAAGTGCTAATGTTCTTATGCTGAGTTGAATTAATGGTTTTAAGATTGGCTATCCATTACACTCTCCCCGTTTCTTTTATTCTTATTTATTTTTGCACCGTCGTCTGGAACATAGAAAAATAGCTTCATGGATGATAGTCGTGGGAAGATAAAGGTTATACCGGATCACTTCACAGCCTCAACAACCAGCGTGGATTCTCATCAAAGCGGAACGTCATTTGTTTCCCTACCACGATCTGACAGTTCTTTGAGGTATTTCATTTTTTTGGGAAAAAACTACTAGAAACTAAACATACAATTTAAGATTTTTAATCTAGAGTCACGGGGTCCACACGGGCACACCTCTGATATGAACAGTGCACACGTGAGAGTCCCGTGACTAGCATTATGGTTTAATCTATCGTTATTTAGTCCTCTTTATTTTGATATAGCATAGGTCTCATAGCTGGACTCGAAAGGGTGCCACTTTCATGTTGAACTTGTTTACCGTACGAGGGATGCCATGGGGTTCTAGCACTGATGGTCAGAAAAAGGTTGATTGAACGGATTTTTAGCAGGGGCCAATGGGTAAAGGTGAATTATCCATGTTTCCTGACTACCAGAATTTTGTTGATTGCAGGTTGAGCTACCTGCTGCTGAAGTAGAATCACTTAGATCAGCAGTTGCTGATTTAGAAGAGAGAGAAGCTCACTTGAAAGCTCAGTAAGTATGACTTGATTCCTAGTTTGTAACTATAATATTGCCAAGAAAATGAAATTTATTTGAGTTGATTATGCTATAGAATCTTAACTTTTTTTGTTGATTTATTGTGTCATGATTAATCACTCATAAGCTACAGCGAAAAAACCTAAAGATAAAGTTCTGGACTATGTGCTTGGGTCTTTAATTGTGAACTGTTGAGTGAAATGGATGTATATGTAACAGCTCCTACTACAAGAAAATCTTCTTCCCTTTATCTCATTTTAATTTCTAACTGTCGGCTTTTCGTAGTGAAATTGACACTAGGATTACATTTTTCGATTATTTTCTGTTTTCTTTATGTTGACACTTATTTTTCTTTTAACATATGCAGGCTGGAACATGTCGATGAACTTTTGCGGTCTGCTCGCCTGTCTGGTTATTTGTACATTCGTACTGTAATGACTATTTTCACTTATTTGCATTTGTTTATACTTCTATATTTCTTGCATCTCACCATCTTAATTGATGATTTGCCTGTTAATTCTACCTAACAGAGGTGGACAGCACTACCAGGAGAACCTCCCCCTTTAGACGATACTGAGGTTGATGACTGGCTTCCTCGCTTTGTTGTCCTTCATGGACTATGTCTATTCTTCTATTTATTGTCTACAGGTATTTGAATTTTAATTGGTACCCCTGTCTTTGTTTACTTTTCGTTTTCTTGGTAGTTTTTTGTCCTTCATCTTATTATTATGAAAGTGGCATCCAGGTTTCTCTATCGTACTGTTGTACTTGATTGGCCACTATAGTTCTTGACCAAAAACTGCAAGATTTGTATGCCTTAGAGTGGGGGAACCAGTCATTCACAGTATCACTGGCTAACCTTAATGGTGTAAATAAGATATTTAGCATTTGAAAACCTTCTTTTATCAGAAAACTGTTCTAAGTTTTTTTTAGAGAAGAATGATGGTACCCTTAAATTTTATTAATTAAGTTCTCACTTTTGGCTAAGGAATACCTTTTACATTGAGTTTACCCTAAAAAGACCAAACTAGTAAAACTAATGCAAATCTAGAAGAAAACTTACATGGCTATATCTAAAACCTACCATGAGTGGCTGTAAACTGAGAGAAAGCTGATGAGAAATATTCCCCCCTGAATCTTAGTGCAAAACTGGAATCCGATGATAACCTACCAAAAGAAAATGAAAGTATGCATATACGACTATTTACATCTACAATTGGGTAAGCCCATTCTATCAAGATTAACAAAACCAATGAGTTGCTTAGGAAGCATGTTAACCGATGAAATCATGAAAATAGCAGTCTTTACCTGCCACCCCTAAATTTGCAAGTCCTCTGCAAGCTAGTTTATTTCCCTGAAAATGGGTTTTACCTCAAGACTCAACCGATAATGCAAATGGATTACTTCTCCCCAAAGCTCAAAATAGGGCCAAGGTGGTTGCTGTTTATCATGGAACCATTTGGCCACAATGAGGGAGTTGGTTTCAATCAAAATATCATTGATAGTTAGCTGGTAGCACAGCAAACGTCCAATTTTCAGAGCTGAGATTAGACTGATAATGCAAATGGGTTACTTCTTCCCAAAGCTCAAAATAGGGACAAGGTGGTTGCTGTTTATCATTGAACCATTTGGCCATAGTGAGGGAGTTGGTTTCTGTGAAATCTCCACTTGTCCCAAAAGCTTAAACTGATGGGACTCTTAGATTTTATTATTTATTTTATATCTTAACACTCTCCCTCACATGTGGGCTAGACTCTCTCTCAATGGGTAGTCCAACACGTGGAATATTTAATTAAATGAGATTGAATGTAGAGTCAGGGTTTAAACTCAGGACCTCTGCTCTGATACCATGTGAAATCACCACTTGTCCTAAAAGCTTAAACTGATGGGAAGAGATAGATTTTATTATTTATTTTATATCTTAACAGTTTCAATCAAAGTATCATCAATAGTTAGCTGGTAGCACAGCAAAAGTCCAATTTTCAGAGCTGAAGTTTCTTCAAATGTGTTAGTGCCTGTTCCAAGATAGCAAGAGAAACCCTATAAAAATCAACCATGATGATCTAGGATAGCACCACCACATCCAGCATATCCTGGATTTCCCTTTGATGCTCCATCAATTGAGTTTCAATAGAAAACTGTTACAACCTTCTTCGTTTTTGTCATAAGTTTCTCGACATGGCTATGAATATTCTTTATTTCAGCTGCCAATTGCACCAATGATTTGGTGACTCTGACTAAGAGTATTGTTTACTGCTATCCAATTTCACTATAAGTTACTGCTTTATCTCAATCTGAAAGAAACACACAGTTTATTTATCAGATTGTGAGGACTATTGAAGGATCGAATATGATAGATTTTAAGCTTAGCAGTTAATAGACTTGCATGGAACATCAATTTAGAGTCTAATTTTGATTGTTTGGGTAAGTAATCAATTTTGCTGCAAAACCTCAAAATCAAATGCAGATTTAACCAGTGAATGATACTCAACCTTTATCCAGAACAACGTATGATTTCCTTGCTAATGAGCTCAAGGAACTTATATGCAGATCTAAGCCCTCAAGACTCCACTCTCCTATCTGACATTGTTGAAATAGGTCCTCTTCCAAGCCTTACACGAGAAGATGAGGAGACCCGATATGCCTTCTATATGCTAACTGGTCAAGGACTGAGATATGAGTGCTCAAGTATTTCTAAGATTCAGGTACATCCAGTTATTTCATGAGTATGGTAATTTGCTATTTCCTTTGCCAAGTTGAGTGTTAATTAGTGACATCTGCATTCCGTTGTCCATGTGAGTTTTGTAAATGGTTTTAGGTTGCAAACTGTTTCATCCAATCTTGTTTTTAAACCTGTATTTCTCACAAGTTATTGAGGATTGACAACCGATGACCGATGGCTTGTATGTTACCATTCCGACTGGTGAGCTGTGTAGAAGGTGAACAAGCTTTGAGAGAAGTTTTCTGATTTCTGTAACAGGCTGTTGCTGAGAGAAGTTTAGAATATGATATAAATTGAAATGAAAAGAGAAGAAGGAGAATGATAGAGAGACTTTCAAGACTGCATTTGTATTATTCTGAATGAATTGAATACAAAGCATAGGTTCCTATTTATAAGAAAATTATATGGAGATGCGATAAAGTAAACAAGTTGAAAATTAAATATCTTGATAATTATGAAAATAAAAAAAAAAATTTAGTTTGATTAGGATAATAATCAAATCAAATTACATTTCTTCATGATAAAGTGAGAATCTATGCAGGGGAAGGGACATAGCATTTAACAGGTCTAGGGTTGCAAAACATGTGTATTTATGTTGCATGCGCACAATTTTACTTGCATCAATGTGGATATGCTAACATGCTTGCATTTATATGATTCCTTATGGTTGTTCTTTTCTTATAATGCTTGTTCTTGCAGGCATTTATCTTGTCTTTTACTTTGGTTTATGTGTGTACATAGTTTTTTTGCAAGTATATCTGCTACCACCATCTGAATATTACGGGAATTATACCACGACACCTTTGGACATTAAATGTTTTTTCGTTCAGCTCCGGGATTAGTCAGGACATTGTTCTCAGGCACCCGATGTCAATAAAAAATTAAATGGTTTTTTGTTAGTGATCAGGAAAGAACTCTGCTAATACGTATTCTCTGTCTTCATAGATATTGAATTGTGGATTACCTACTAGGGTATTGTGGCATCTGGAAAATTTCACTTGAATGAACTTATTCTTCTGATAATCATTTTTTTCCTAATTTGAATTTACTTCCTGCCTCGTTTTCAAGGTGGACTCTTGGTTGTCAGCATTACGAAGTGACTGCAAAGTGGGTTCTGATGCAACAGTTCTAAACGGTTCAAGTCAGATTTAACATCATTTACGCATTTGAACCAGTAAGTAGTAGAAAGATAGAAATTAAATTTATACCTTGAAATCTATCAATCACTTCTCTGTACATAAGCTACACCTTCTTTTTTTTTTTTTTTTTTTTTTTGTATGAAAGATACGGTCTATTTGAATTACATAGAATGTTTTATTTCTGATTGAATTTATGCTGACTAATAACTGCATTGACCTTGCACCGGGCCTTTTCCCATGCAATAAACTGTAAAGGTCTTATATACTAAGTATTCATTCAAAACTTAATGTAAACGGCATAAGTAATTGGAAAGGCACTTGGTGATGATTCTCAGGTTCCCTCTTCAGTTTTGGAGCACTTTGAGAGGAGATGTTTGAGTCCACTTTATTTTATTTTTATTGTCCTTATCTCTCTTTGCACGGTTTTACATAGAAGCTTTTGTAAATATTGAAAGATCAAGCAAAAGGAAGTGGTGGAGAAGAATAGTTCACACATGATCCAAGTGTCCTTACAAGCAAATCAGGTTTTGGGACCAGAATAATCCTACTTATTATCTCCACACACCACATCTATTTTATTTTCTTTTATTTTTTTTATTTTTCCTATAACAAATATGTGGTGTATGGATAAGAAGTAGAACAACTCAATTAGTTTAACAAGAATAAAATAAAATAAAATAATAATATTAAAATAATCAACTAGCTCAATTGATGCTAGTATTTCTTTATTACAAGAAAGGTGGTGCAAGAACTTGATCAGAACGCTGGAGTAAATAGTGTATTCCAGAGGAGAAAGCTTTTTATTATATCAATATATAACACAATAGCTTTATGGGCACATGCCCCGGCTATTGCATCTCTTCTTATTTAGTGAAGAAAATGACAATGGCAACTTGACATGTTACCCCCTGATGATACAAATTCTAATTTCTCAATTAGAATTGAAAAACCAAGTTTAGAATCATGGTTAAACCCCAAAGTTGAGATGGGAAACAGTTCCTTATCATTTAAAAGTCTCATGCAAAAAAGTGAGATTGCATCTTTATGATAGTGTATTACTGTTGAAGAGAACTTCCAAACTATACTTGGGACCAAAGAATTCCTTTGTTCTCTTTGTGGGAATGCAAAACAACGTCTAGAGGTTGTGCACAGCTCCAACCAAAAAGGAATGAATCATCACCATAAGTTAAAGCTAATCTCAAGCTTAACAAGCACGTTGTAGTTTTTGTGGGTAGCACTTTCTTTTGTTTCATATATATTTCTGTGCGTATTGGACAACGGATTCTCGGCATAATGCTTTTACATACAACGTGAATCACGATGTCTCCTTTTGAAGTAGAGCTACTCCCGGGAAAAATGGAAATAGAGAGTGCCTCCTCTCAATTCTTGATAATGTGAAACTCAATCCATGCTCACATGAAAGGGTGCTTTTTGTCTAAGCCAGCTAGTACTAAAGTTTACTTGTACATAGAAAAAGACGAAGCTTCCTGATTCTATTACTCTTTCGCAACATTAGCAGAAAAAGAAGTTTCCTCCATTTGGAATATAAGCAAAATCTCCTTATCATTTCTTTTTTTATCTTTTCTATTTTTGAATTTAGTTTTTCAGTTAAGTAAGCTTATCTTTTCTTCCTCTTTTTTTTTATCAGGTTTTTATTGCATTGTTTAACAAATATTTGAGACGACATGCCCGAAAATAATATAATATTTATATATAGATATATAAAAAAATCATATAAAAGCTAAATAATAATTTTAAGAATTTAAGATAAAATAAAATGAAAATTTTAAAATCTGACAAAAATTGTTTTTCTATAAAAAAAAAAAAATTATTCCTTTTTTATATATAGTTATTTTCAAGTTTTATGTTTTTGTTTAATTTATAATATTTTTTAACATTTAAATCACGTACAAGGTAGGGACCCAATTGTCAAGATTCAAAAAATAAAAATTCCATGTAAGTCATTTTATCTAATTTTTTTTATATATTTTACTAATATGATTAGTTATATTATTTTTTAATAAAAATTAATTATTTTAATCACACTAAAAAATCCATTAAAAAAATCTACTCAAGATATCGTAACTCTTTCAAAAAAATGTTTTGCTACATATAAATATAGTCGCACACTAATTTATATACTAATACTGATTTATTCCTACTTAAAATTTAAATTAACATTATTTTTAATAAAATTTACTTTTTAATCAATCATATTATATTAATATACTGATTAATATATAATTATATTTATAAGTATATTTTTTCCTCGAAAAAAGCCAAACGGAAGTTAAGATCGGTTTCGGACTTTCGGGTAAGGGGTTTGACGTGGCCACCCAAATAGAGAACTCAAAATCTCTCAATCTTTCTCTTCCTCTCTCACGGTCATTCGTCACTACCTCTCTTATCATTTCAGCATCGCACTTTGCGTTTCTACTCGTCACAGCTCCCGGAAAATAGCTCCAAGCCTCCAAACTATTATTCAGTGTACCGAAAATGACCACTCAGATTTTCCGATTTGCTTCCAGAACCTCCAGGTCACTCCTCTCTGCCTCCAAAGGCTCTCGTTTCTACTCCGGTAATATTTCTTGGCTTCCATTTTGCTTTTTCAGTCCATATTTCACGTTGTCATGAATCTCCGATCTTTCTTTCCTTTTGTCTTTCGTAGAGTTCTGTCGCCGAGTATTTCTTCGAGTTGTTTCGTTTTTCCTACAACTCTTGAGCTTAATCTCCCATCTCTGGACCGATTATTAGTTTGTTTGGATGGAGAGTCTACCTTTAAAAACTTTTGCTAAGAAAAAGTCTTCCTTGAATGTGCTTATTTTGCGGATGTTTATTATCATTTTCTGGAAAGAAAAGGATTCAAATTCAGAAATTGATTTCCTTCCTTAAATAAATTGGTCTCGTATTAAAAAAGAATCAATGACTATCAAAACAAAACTGCCATAAGCACGCGTACGTTCTTTCTTTGATTTTTTCATGTTTTTCGTTCCTCTAGCTATTTGCGTAGTTTTTCCCGTCTTTGTGTTTGCAAGATTTCTCTTTGACGATTTTGAGTTGTGTCGTATTTGCAGAAGGACGAGCCGCAGCTGCCGCCGCTACAGTGTCATTGAGAGAAACAGTGCCGTTTCTAGCTTCATACTACAGGAGGGCCGGTTCTGAGAGTACATCTAGAGGATGGATTTCAGGAGTCCTTGCCATTCCTGCAGCAGGTTCGGACAAAAAACGCCCGTCTTTTCGCTAATTTTCAACGCTTTAGTCTGATGATACGGTTTTGACGACATATTTATTGGAAATTCCGCACATCATTTGGTTATTATCTTAGGTGAGAATTGGATAGTTAGTTGACTTTTAAATTATTTATTATATTTTGTGTGAAAATAAAATTGTAATGATTAGATGATATGATTTTAGATAAATTTAGGGCCTTTTTTAATCCAAACTGGCCTTTACTACTTGATTTCAAAATTTAATTCCACTGGTAAAAAAAAATTCCAATTATGACCGCTATGGTCCAGCGAGATCCGTTAACTAGTAATCACAGTCTCCACCTTTGGACAATACCTGACAATTTAAGGAATCTTTTATGGTAGCATGATACCGTTCTTTTGGTCACATGATACTAAGAGGACTTTGCTCCTCTTTTTCCAATTTCTGATTATGATATTTCTGTGTTTGTTTTTATTTTTTTATAATTGTAGCTTACATGCTCCAGGAGCAGGAGGCACATGCTACAGAGGTACTTCAATGACCTGTTTATTACATATCTATTTCACTGTTACCTCTACTCGTGGTGCTCAAATTATGTTCTATTCTCTATTCAGCTAGAGCGCACTTTCATTGCTATCAAGCCTGATGGAGTGCAAAGAGGACTGGTGAGATGCCATAGACTTCTTGCATACTGATTCAAAAATAAATAAATAAAGATACCACAGAGTCAGAGACTTCTTGCATCTTTTTTATATTTCTACTCTCTCTGTGCCCCTTGGTTGAGTTGTGCTCTTCTTTTTAAGTTGGGAACTGGACATTGATCCCATCTGATATTTATATTTGGATACCAGATTTCAGAAATCATATCTCGTTTTGAGCGGAAAGGGTTTAAACTCGTGGCCATTAAAATAGTGATTCCTTCGAAGGAGTTTGCACAGAAGCATTATCACGATCTGAAGGAAAGACCTTTCTTCAATGGCCTTTGCAACTTCCTTAGCTCTGGCCCTGTTCTTGCAATGGTTAGAAGAACTATAACTCTCGTCTTATTAACTAAAACAGCTTTTGATCTAGCTGAACTTAATACTTCTGAAGCTCTCTACAGGTCTGGGAAGGAGAGGGAGTTATTAAGTATGGTCGAAAGCTGATTGGAGCTACGGATCCACAGAAATCAGAACCTGGAACCATCAGAGGGGATCTAGCAGTTGTTGTTGGAAGGTATTGGTTCGAATGATACGCAGATTTGGATTCCTTCTTCAGTCTCACATCTTGATTGCTTACTTCACCCTATGGCCTATCTGCAATCTCTTTTTTTCACTTCTAATTTACATTTAAGTTACAAAGTTATAATTTTGAAGTAGCGCAGAACATAATGATGCCCTTGTTTTGCCAGAAAAAGAATCATGACCCTGGTTACGGTTCTGCTTTTGGTTTCTACATGCATACCGTGTTCATTTCTTAAAAGAGAGAGAGAGAGAGAGAGAGAGAGAGAGCTTAAAAAGAAAATTGACCCGACTGTTGTTTGCCATGTAGAAACATCATCCATGGGAGTGATGGTCCAGAGACTGCCAAGGATGAGATCAGTTTGTGGTTTAAACCAGAAGAGTTGGTTAGCTACACAAGCAACGCAGAGAAGTGGCTCTATGGAGAGAACTGATACTTATTTTTTGCCTTACTTTACTAGTGAGTTGGGTTCCAAGCGAAGGGCGGGGGGTTGGAGCACAATCTTTAGAATAAAAATGTCTTTTGCTGAGGTGAGTGATATCGTGATTTGCCACAAATACAATTGGCTGATCTGAATTTTTAGCAATAATTAGTTCCACCTCTTATCAAATAAAGTAGTGTTATTTATGCATTCATTCAAATGCAAGTTACTAACGGTATCGATGCAGTATTTATGTAAGTTCCAATCTTATCTCGAGCATTCATCTTTTATATCTTAATGAGACTTTGTATTTGAAGTTTTTTGGACTCCTAGCTACTCGGGGTAGAGATAATTGTGAAAAGAGTGCTGCTAGGGTGTCGTCCAGTAGTGATCACTGGGCATACCCCTTGGGCAAAATTCACTTTTTTAATTTTTTTAATTTTCCTTATTCATATATTTTTTAACCTGTTTAAATATTTTAAAAAAATATATAAAAAATATCAATATACTAATAGTCACTTCTTTAATCAATAAGTATAAAAAATTAAAAAAATTAAATGCTGATCAATCAAAATGAGGGGGCAACATAGAGGGGCATAGGAGTAGGGGTGAGATTCAGCTGGTCCGGACCGGCCATTTTTGCACCAGACCGGTCTGGTCTAATTTTGGGAGGACCGAAAGAGTTTGGTCTGGTCCCGGTCTAGGGGTTTTCCAGCCTGGACTGGATCGGACCGAATGAAAAAAATATATAATTTTATAAATTAATTATATAATTTTTTACTAATACTAATATTTATAATTATATACTAATACTAATATCTATACTAATACTAATAGTCTAATATGGTATTAAAAAAAATAATACTAATAGTCTAATATTATAATATACTATAGTTATACTTATATTAATATAGAATATATAGTTATATTAAATACTATAAGTAATACTAATACTAATATATAGTTAAATCACTATAAGTATAACTATATATATTTAGTATGAATGTATTATTATATTCTTTAATGTATAACTATAATATATAGTACTACTATATATTAATATATTAACATATTATAAGAGTTATAGTATAAATTATAATATAAAAAGTATAATATACTAAATCACTATAACAATATAACTAATACTAATATATAGCTATACTATTAGTCTACTATTAATATTATTATATAGTTATACTTTTCACTATAATTAGTATTAATATATAGCTATACAGTTATACTAATACTATTAGTCTATTATATAGTCCAAGGCTCTTAAGTCTAATATAGGCTATATGGCTATAACTAATACTAATATTATTAATACTGATAATTTAGAAAATAGTTATACTAATTGATTGATTCAACATAATTAATATTACTAATATAATATAGCTATACTAAATTACTAATAGTCCAATACCAATACTATTATATAGTTATACTAATCGTAAATTTATAATAACTAAATCATTGTAACTCTATAATTATATATATTTAGTATTAATGTATTATTATATTATTTAATATATAACTATTAACTATAATATATAGTACTAGTATATATTAATATATTAACATATTATAAGAGTTTTGGTATAAATTATAATATATTATATATGTATAAATTTATAATGTATTAGTATAGTTAACTTAATATGTAATATGTTAGTATTAAATCACTATAACTACATAGAGTATTAGTAATAAGAGTATTACCATTATTTAATATAATATGACATAGAGTATTAATAAACGTGTGGTGTTTGAAGAGATATAGTAATACTAGTATATTACATATAGTATTACTATTATTACATATAGTTATTAGTTATAGTATTAGTACTAGTGTATTATTAGTTATAATAAATAAGTTAATAACTATTACTAATTTACTATATACAAATAAACTAATAGTATTAGCATATTACTAATATATATATATTTATTAATATATATAATAGTATACTATATATATTAAATATATCACAATATAATTATATAAGTATTAAACAAAATGTTATAAGATTAAAAAAAAAAAAAAAGTCAACCGTGGATTGACCAAACTGTACTAGATCAAATAGGACCGGACCATCCCAACCTTTAGGGAATTCGGTCCAATCCAAGATGAAAAAATTCTATCCGGTCCACAAAACCTCCTTGGACAGGACGGAACTCACCCCTACATAGGAGTATTATTCTTATCCAAATATCTATGGAAATGTAGTTTTATAAAAGCTTCAATTTTATGAAAAAGTGATTTTCCATAAATTCAGAGTGATTTTCCAAAAAAGCTTCTAATATCTTTAGAGTTTTGTGAAAAGTTATTTTTTAACCCTTTTTAATTGGTAAAAACACTTCATATAAATTTACCAACCTACATGTTTTCCTTAAAAATAATTTTTAAAGAGATTCAAACGGAACAACAAGCAAGTACTTCAACTGTAGAACAGAAAAGCAAATAAATGCACAAAATGATTTCTATGATTTAATATTTTTATTCAAGTATTTTTTTTATATAATTTTAAATCATAAAAATTACTTTGTGAATTCTATAGTCCATATTCAATGTGAATTCTCGTTGTAATTTAGATTAAAAAACAAAAAAACAAATTAATAGGGTTAATTGCAAAATAAGCACTTGAATATTAACGTTTTTGTATTATGAGACTGTAATTTTTTACTTTTACAAAATTGATAGATGAATTTTAAAAAACTTGCAATTATGTATCTCCTTCTATAGTTAGAAAATTAATGGGAGGCCACATGATATTAATATCCACATCAATCCATTAAAGGTTAACACATGATATATTGATGTCACGTAATAACTATGCTGTAAGTCTTTTATGGAGATAATATTACGAATTTATTGAAATTTATATATAAATTTTATAAACATTATAAGTTAAAATCTCAAATTAAAAAAAAAAGAGGTGAAAATTTAAATAATAATCATACAATTAACTCAAAATATAATATAAAATATCTTATGGTCACGCGTTATCCGTGGTTTATCCAGCGAAGCGGAATCCAAACCTAATAATAAAATACGGTTAATTCATGAGAAATCATTTTATTTTCGCCTTTTGAAATCCGCCGCTCGCTCACACCGCATCATACAAATACGCGCTTTCGCTGTATACCCACGAAGAGTATCTTCGTCTCGAAGCATCTTTGTTTTAGCGACGCTCAGGAGTTACCGGCGTTCTCGAAACCTAGCCCTAAATTTCGGTCGTTATCTCCTTCATCGATCACGATTTTCTTCGGATTTATGCCCTCTAAAGAGGTGGGTTGATTTTTTTTTTTTTTCTCCTTTTGTTTTTGCCATACTTGCACGTGCAAATCCTCTGTTTGCTTGGTGAGAAAACGTGGGATTAAGATGTTAAAGTTTTAATCTTGACTTAGCATTCGCATGGAACATTCAATTTAGCGTATCTAGATTGGCTAGGTTTGGCTGCTGTGGAGCGTTAGGTTCTCTATGGTTGAAAAGGGGGTCAAATAGTATGAGATTCGAGTATATTGCTCGTTTTATATGATCTTGTTTTTAATTAATTTAATCGGTGCTTAATTTTTAGGCTCAATCAGTATTTAGATACTCGAGAAATGTTCTCGGTTTTTACAAGTCCATAATTGATAATTGATTAAAATGGTTTTTTTTTTTTTTTATAAGCAAAGGAGGATTAAAATAGCTATTCTTCTTGGTTTAATTGAAACGTTATGATGAATTTTATATGTACCTTATGGTTAAATATTTGTGGAGATAATTTATTGTTTTTGAATGAGAGTCTGAAAGAGGGATACTTTTTTTTTTTTTGGCTTTGGTTTATGTGATCTCCATTAATATTTCATATAATTTATTGTTTCTTTTACTTATAAAAAAAATATTTCATATAATTTATTGGTTATTTGTTAATGATTGCTACATTACTTTGATTTGTTAGTTTATCTTTTGTGACTGAGCTGCATACTCTCTTTCAGATGGCTGCTAAACCTCTTACAACGGAGGCAATTGCTCTTACAGAGAAGAAAATGGACATGGCATTAGAAGACATTATCAAAATGTCTAAAAACCCCAAAACCAAGGCTAAGAAGCCACGAAGGGTTCCAGTAAGATTTACACGCCTTGAAAGTGTGCTCACCACTCATGATTTTATGGTCATGTCTTTGGTTGTTTTTGTGATATATAAATGATATGTCCTAGCAGAACAAGAGTCAGAGATCTTCAAATACTCTTGCTCAGGATAAATATATGAAGGTGAAACGTTTTATGGACACAAGATCCTCCCTTAGACAGGTCAGTTGCTGCTAAATTGCATTGCTTGCTCATGCTTACGCATGTTGTTTGTGATATCATGTTTCTTTGTCTAAATCAAATATGGTAAGCAGGGAGTCCTAGCACAGAGAAGGTCGAATTTTCAGGGGAACCATTTTCCTCTCGCAATTGAGGTTGCACGAAAGGCTGCAGCTGCTACACTTCGTAACAGAGCTTTCAGTCATAACAGGGTGGCTAATTGGAACAAATCAAGGTCTTTCATCTGACAGTTCTATTTATTTTTTCCATATAAAAATTTTTACTTCTGAATTTTTTGGGTAGTATGGTTTGAACCTCAATTCTGGTGTTGGTAGCCACAATTACCATCTAATGGCATTAATTAATTGTGGAATTGTTCCAGGTAATTGGGTAAATCATGATTCTTCTGTAGTATTGATCAGCTTCCCATTAATGTTTACCAAATCAAATAGTGTCATGGAAGTCCTGCATATGATTTGTTTCAGTGGGAATCAGTCAATTTGGGAATATTTTCAAGTGTTGATGGTTTCCGTCATGCCAGTCTTTATAACTGGCTTGCATCATAACCTTTGTTTATGTGGTGCGCAAAGGAAGTTGTAGTTGAGCAGTGCGTGTCTAATTTGATTATGGATATGCTTGTTTGAAAATCGGAGGTTTGTTATTTGGATTGGCTGTTGAAGCAGTGGATTATAAGTGATAAAAAGGGACATGACTGGATGAAGATGGGTTAATGAAAATGTGAAATCAAGTGTGATATGGAAGTTCACGCAACTGTATTATTTGAAGAAAGCTATCACGTTTGCACTGTACAAGTTAACATTCTGCATTTTAAGTGGCTCATTGCGTAAAAAATTTATATGATTTGTGGTGTTGTGGATGTTTTCTATTAATTGAATTCAATGCAGTAGTCTCCATCTTTCTATAGCCTATCTGAAGCTTTCAGTCATCTCATTACATGTATTGGTATTCTTCCATATGATCCATGGCGAGACCTGCTGCTTTTCCTTGATCAGTCAGATTGTTCATTCTTGAGGTGTGATAGGTTGTGCTGGTCCATACATTTTGCTCTGGTCCTCCATTCCTGAAGCATTGTTGGCCTCCATACACTGATAATTTTTCTTGGAAGATACTGCTGTGGGATCGACACCCTTCAGTCTTAACGCCTCTTAATCTGGAGATTTCTGCATTTTGGAACTTGTCTGGGTTTTCTAGTCCATCGGACTGACACCTCATCTCTGCTTTTCTTGTTCTTTCTTGCCAGCTGCCTGGGTGATGGGGTTGTCGTCTGTTTTATCCCAGGGGATGCAACTAAAATGGATATTTATGGGTCAACTAAACACGAGTCATGTGTTTTGGGTTTTTGTATAGTGAATTCCCCGCTTGCGATATTGGGAATTTGGATAGCTGAATGTCAAGGAGTAGAGTTGTGCTCGTGTTATTTACTTTCAAATTCTTTAGTGGTTGGCGCAGCTGTGTTGGCAATGTAGTTTTGTTTTATCCTAGTTTTACTAGGTGTGGAAATTGGATACTCATTGTTCGGCAATAGTTACCATGAGTGATGCAATGAAAGAGTTTTCAAGATATCAGATTTGGAAGTCCCTTGGCAGAGTCTTCTATTTATTGAACTACATGCTGAACGAGCCACTGTGGTTTTTCAAGTTCTGCTCCCTTGTGATTGTTTTACTTTTTCGTTTCCACTTGACCATTGTGTGAGGTCTGAACTCTAGATCATGCCCTTTTTGGTAAGGGCTGTTGTATCGAAGAATCAGTACTGCAGTTGTCACTTTCTTGGAGCGACTACTTTTTCTGAAATGGTTTGTATTAGCATTCTGTTAGTTGGGCTATAAGACATGATGGTAAGTCACTAGACTCAATTGAGTGAGCATAAATCTGAGGGTGGTGGTATAATTATTAATCATCCATATTTGGTACAGTGTGTTCTGAATTCTACCTCGTTGGTCTTGCCTCATGATGATACGTCCTATTTAAGTTATCCAATCATTATTTCTATCTCTCGGTGCAGGGGTGGTGCTCCAGTGGTCCCAAGGAGGGCTCCAAATGGAGGCTCTTTTGCTAAGGTATTCTTTTATGATGCTGCCTAGGACTTTCTCTCCTTGAAAGTGATTTATATGACATTATTAAGTAGGATTGGCAAGCGTTAGTTGTTGTAATACACTGGAGAAAAGAAGGAAAGCTAAATATTCTTTATTTCTCCATTGTTTGGCATCAGGAGAATGATTATTGTACGTGGTCTTCCAATACTTTCTTTTCAAAGCAAATGACATTTGGGGAGAGAACATAATACCTTTTCTTTCATGTCATCCCACTTAAGCCAAAGAAGATAAAATATAACCTTCTTTTATCAACAAGAAGGATGTTAGTGGCTTCTTTGGAGTAGTTATACATTTTTACGATGTAATGGATTTTGCAAGGATTCAAGTCATTCATCAGACTGCTATGTGGCTATTAATCCCACTGTTCGTCATGCCATGCAAAGTCTTTTGTGTTGACGAGATTTATATGTTGTATGTGCAGTCACAGCTCCTGCAGCCGCAGGAGGGAAATGCAGTACCGAAACAGAGGTCTACACTGGACTCGCTGTTTGCAAACATGAAGGAGCAAAGGATGAAGATCATGTCACAGCAGAACAATGTTGCACAACGTAACGGTGGTGCACTGCGAAGACCCCCATGGGCAAGAGGCCAAGTGGGCAACTAATTCAACTCCCTTTGACATCTGGAACGGATATCTTGGTGTGAGAAGACAAGTCATGGTGGTCATGTATACTGGGTCTGCCTGCACTTCTAGTTGATCCGAGTTGGAATAGCCGAGAGTGCCCGAGTGCAGAATCTTGGGGCGTCCTCCTTTTCAATTTCTTGTACTACCATTTCCTTTAACATCTTGACGATAGGTGATTTTGTAATTCCATTTAGGCTTGCCTTGCACTGTCAATGTATAGCACTTTTTGTACGGATTGTGGATCCTTCGCTTGATTTCATTGCCGACTCTCTTTTTAGAATGTAAGAATGTAAGATTTTGGCCTGCTCGTTTTGACCGTTTGGAGTCTATTCTTCTGTGTCGTTTGCCTGGGTTTGATGGATCCAGTAGGTGATAGCCCCGCTACTTTTCCAGTGTTAAATGGTTTTGAAACTGCACGTTGAAAGAAGTAAGGAATCATGTTCAATGGAAATTATGCGCTCAAGGATGCTGCACTTCTGGAGAGTTTGCCGTAAAGGTGAACTGAGTCCTTCAAACCTCGATGGTCTTGTACTGAACTCGTATAATCCTCGTAATTATCATTTTAATCACTCAATGCCCACCAAAAATAAAAATGTTTTAACAATTCTATTTCTGGGTGTGATTGTTCTATTCAATTGATTAATTTTGAATAATTGGAAAGACGCAGACTTTCAGAAAAGGGGGTGTAGCTCATATGGTAGAGCGCTCGCTTCGCATGCGAGAGGCACGGGGTTCGATTCCCCGCACCTCCATTTTTTTAGCACCACCATGCACGCGAACAAACCTTCATTCCTGACAGACACCCGGCCTATCTCTACTTGTCCTCACGGCCTCTCGTTCCTAATCTTTATCCTTCAAAACTGCCAACACCACCTATATTACCAAATCCATCAAAACTGCCAATCTTAAGCTCTCTTTGGTTTCAACCTCAAACCCCACCAAATGACACTCAACTTGGGCTCCCCTTGGCTTTCTCTCTTCTCTCACCCCTCTGCTTCCCTCCCCAAAGTCTCCGAAACCTTTCCCAACAGCAACAGCACTTCTGTCTTTCCTCTCTTACTTTGCAACACCAATTCCTTGACTTTTGCTAGCTTCTCTAAGGCCCTCAAGACTAGAGCCTCCCTGAGTGAGAGCGAAAATGGAGTGTCTGAGGACTCGTTCGTTTCGCAGCTGCTGGACGGGGAGTTGCTTGCTAAGGTCTCAGGTGCTAAGGATGCAACTGAAGCGTTGGAGATTATTGCTGACAAGTCTGGGACGAGTGGAGGTGTTGTGGAAGTTAACGATTGTCGCTTGATTGTATCGGCCGCGCTTGAGCGGAACAATGCGGAGTTGGCTTTGTCCGTTTTCTATGCCATGCGTGCTAGTTTCGATAATTGTACGTACGAGGTTTATGTGGTACAACTTGTGTTGAATATATACTCGTTATTCTTTAATGAAAGCTTCGGCCGTTACTTGGATTGTTCAATTTACAATAAGTTTTTGATTGATTCCGGATCTTTAGGGCTGCATTGTTTTGCTACTGATGATATATATCTGATGCTCTGGCCATGATTTTGTAGTGATAAATTACCAGTTGTTCTGAAAGCCTAACCTTAGATAAAATGTGAATTTAAATGGGAGATAGAATTGAGTAAGATCAAAGGGGTCGCTTGCTCCAATACATGATAACCAGTTTCGTAAAAGCTTAAGAGTAAATTAATCGCTCAATTAATATTCTAACAAATAGAACATGATACATTATATGTATCCCAAGGTAATTGGGAGTCACAGCTTGCGGTATTATCTGACTTGGAGCCCGTCTAAATGATGTTGCTGGATTATAGAATATATTTGTTTCATTCGGGTTGTTATAAAGAATTTCCAGTACAAAATGTCATGTTCAGGTTTTCAGCATTTCATATGGTATCTCTTATTGTATGATTTATATTTTTTTACATTGTTGATAAGTATGCACGGGCAGGTACTGATGAAACCACACCTTTTGTTGAGAGATGGAGGTGGACCAGACCAGATGTGCATGTTTACACATCATTAGTTCAGGGTCTTGCACTGTCATTGAGAGTTTCGGATGCTCTTAGGATAATTGAAGATATTTGCCAAGTGGGAGTATCTCCTGGCGAGGAGGTATGAAACCAATTTTACTTTCATTTTTTTATTTTTTGCTTTTCCCTTAGCTAATTCATAATTGCTGGCTACTCCCATCTCTCTAGTGCATTTAGCATTCTACTGGAAATATCCTTGTTATTAACTCAACTAAAAAAAATGGCCTTCCCCTGTTTGTAGCCTGGAAATGGGAGAAGTCCCTGATTGTAATGTCATTGACTTGACGTGTCTGCAATTGATGCTTTTCAGGTCCCTTTTGGAAAGGTTGTGAGATGTCCAAGTTGTACGATAGCTGTTGCTGTTGCACAACCCCAACATGGAATTCAGGTAATAGACAGAAAAGATTCAATAATGATCTGGTTCTCACTTTATGGGGGAATGCCCAGTATTGAAGAGTTGGTAGAAAATAATTCTACCCATGCCACACATGCTGCGCACCTATAATGTTAAGAGTTGATAACTGAATGATACTTGTTTAAGGTACACACTGTACATCTATGCAGATTGTATCTTGTTCAAAGTGCCGCTACCAGTATGAACTTATTTCTGGTGACATAGTTAGCATTGAGTCAGAAGAAATCAGGTTGGTTACATCTGGTTTGTTTATTTATTATAAAGTCTATGCATTTGTTTCATAATTCTAGTGCTGCCGTTGTTTTTTTTTATATTGGTTCCATTCTATCACTCAATTTACACAATGGATTTTGTATTCCATAGATTAGCACTGGCAATAGCCAGGAAATTTATTTGGATTCCATTTATTTGTGATGGCAATAAATCATTATTTTCAATTCCAACTGAATATGGCACCATATTCACTTGTAAATGAGACGATTTCTTGGAATATTATAAGCATTAGATATTTTGGCACATTTTAATTCTACGTTGATCACGGAATATAGTTGTGCATGATGTTAATCCTGGGATAT
Source organism: Carya illinoinensis (assembly GCF_018687715.1). NCBI lineage: Eukaryota > Viridiplantae > Streptophyta > Magnoliopsida > Fagales > Juglandaceae > Carya > Carya illinoinensis. Next base: position 34,898,639 of record NC_056762.1, on the reverse strand, counting down.
TTCACTGCTTCTAAGGATATCCTCCTCCCGAACGCAGCGTGGATGTTCCAGCATGGAAAAGAGGGCTAAGATTGCTGCAAATAATGAAGCAAAGTAGTCCTTCTGCTGTTCATTCTATCGTGGTATAGATTCTTAATTTAGAATGTTTAACTGGATATTCTTTCCAAATTCTTTCCAATTTTCAAATTGGTAGTCATGTGTTGCTTTTATTCATTATACCCATGCAAGCCTGGCCTTTGCTTACCTATTTGTTATTTGCAAGTTGCAAGAAGCTAAGCCAAAACAGAATTTTTTTGGTACAAGAACTCATTGCCAATCACTGAATATGCTAGAGACTGTCAGTGCAATATGCTGACAACATTTGAGTTTCTCCCTCTAGTACATATGAAAAAAAAAAAAAAAAAATACATTTATCAAAAAAAAATATATATATGAAAAAATATCATACCCATCGATGACACCCTTAGCTGCACTTGTGTTGTTCTTCCTTCCACGCCTCATTTGATAGTTACTTTACCCTTCCAAATCTCAGGTAGAGACTCCTTCTGGCATGGCACGAACGCACAGATTTGCCACAGAAACTGTTGATCTCCCCGCACAACAAGGAGAAAGGGTTACCATTGCTGTAGCAGCTCCATCCAATCTTTATAGGGAGGTAGGTCCCTTTAAATTCAGTCCAAAAGCTCCCAATTTCTACCCTGGGGAGCCTCTGTGTCTGACCAACCACAAAGATGGCCGGGACTCACCATTGTTAAGAGCTCCACTAAAAGAAGGAAGCTCATCATTACTTAACCCATCCATCCTCTTTCCTCTTCTTGCTGTCTTGGCCACTGGTGATGCTGCCTCTGGGATTATTGACCCCAGCTTGCCCCAGTTCCTTTCAACTGCTGCGGTTGCATCACTTGCTGTGGGAGCTACTTTAAATGCTTTTGTTTTCCCCCAGTTGAATCAAGTAAGCTTGTCTTATTTTGTCAAATATCACATTTCCCTCTCAGATTCTTGTCCTTCTTGAGATTTCAAGTTTCTATGAAGGCCACCATTTGGCTCTTTCATTCTCTTTAGGGCATTAATAACCTCTAGTTACGTATGTATCTGCTTTTCTTTCCCCTTTTCCTGTTTCTGGCATTTGAAACAAGTGGATAAAGAATTGGGAGTACACTGCTCCATATTACTTGTATGTTTGTCGTGAAAGAACATCAATATTTGTGATAGAAATTCAGTATTCTTTAGTTTGACTAAAGATGATTCTTTTTAGTTGAAATCTGTGCATGAGTGCCTCTTACATATCATATTGTGCAAATAAGTTTAAATATAGCATTAAACCTTCCCAAATCATGGGTAGCGGGTTCCTTTAAATATACTCCTCTTTCTCAGATTTCAATTCTGTTGAAACATATGGAGCATAGCACCAACCAGTTTATTGCATATTTAAAATCAAGCTAGCAACACATCTTCAGATGGTAAACTGGGGTATCACCGTATCAGTGAGTGTAGACAACCTTTAAAATGGTTTCATTTCCCCTTGTTTTTTTTTCATTTCCATTTCTGATGTGCTTTTGTCTCTTTATTTTTGTCCACCTCAGATTTTTCTAATGGAATGTATTAAAAAATTCATTTACTCATTCTTCATTGATGTCAGCTTCCTCAAAGATCTGTGGATGCAATTGCTATCAAGCAGCAACTTCTATCCCAATATGATGTGCTTCAGACTCGCATCAAGGGCCTAAGAGAAGCTGCTGAAAAAGAGGTATGATTCCATGCAAGTTGTTGTCATTGCAACTTTTATCTCAATATGATCTGCATGTAAGTCCTGGCAAGCCTTGTAATAAATTCATTTCAATTCCAATTTGTATTCAATAATCATGTTTGACATGAAAGAAAATTTGGCTGGGTTTTAAAAAATGAAGAATGTCTCCGGTTAATAGACATGCCTCCTGTTAAGCAATTATATTGTGAAACAGTGCTCACTCAATTAGTCTTAAAATTGTGACCAAACAGACTAGCAGGCATATCAAGATTATGTACATGAAGTCCATCCACTCTGATGCTTTAAATATATTTGTAAAATTAAACTCTACAAAAAATTTAGCTGCACTGACTTGTTCCATACATATGTGCTCAAAAGGTTAACTGTATTCACATGTAAGTTATGCAGCGTCTCATGTAACACTGTCTCAAGATGGTGGTGCGATTGGGTACAGCTTATGAGCTCAAAAAATCATTCAAACTAGTAATAGATCTTAAAGTATATTGAAAATATCTAACAACTCAGTTGAAGAAAATACCAAAAATAGTTATCATCCTCCTCCTGGAATCTTCTGAGTTAGGTTAATTAAGAATCCTGCAAGGTTAAAAACCTTTTTCACCAAAGTAGCTTGAAGTTCCATTTGAGAGATTCATTCATTTTCTGTGTAGGTTTGGATGTTGGCTCGGATGTGCCAACTGGAGAACAAAATTTCTGCCGTGGGAGAACCTTCTTATCGGTGAAACCCTCCTAAAATTATTTTTATTTGCATAATTTTAATCTAGTTGTTTGATGCATTATTTCTTGAGTTTGATTTGATTGTTTGTGTAGTATAGGTTTGGAGATCTCCGTTATTTGAAGTGTGATCTCTGAACTATTTTTGGTTATATTTTAGCGCTCGAAGAAGTAGAGTCAAAAGAGTGCGAGAAGGCTTGGAAAACTCCCTTAGGGGACGGATTGAACTAATTGATAGCTTTGCAAGAGTATGTTCCTATGTGACAGAAACCATAATCCCACCCCCAGTCTCCCATCTAATTATCTCTTTAATGTTTGTTTTTCCAAAGCATAAATTGATGTGTGATGATGCCATCCATTTTTCAGATTTCTTCTATGATTGAAATTGAAGTAGAATTGGACTCTGATGTACTTGCTGCTGAAGCAGCAAGCAATGCGGTACGCAAATCCTGATTATCTACTACTATAACTTGATCTGAAAACCGTAATCTAATCCAACTCCATCATTCTTATTTATAGGAAAGTATTGCAGAACAAATACAACAAATAATGGAGCTAGAAAATCTTGAAGAGGTATTTTCTTTCCACTTAGAAATACCTTTTTTATCCGATTGTCAAGGTTAATTGAAATTAATTGAAATTGTTATTGTAAAATTTATGTAGAGAAGCCCTCCACTGTACATCGTAACCTGCATGCCTTAGTTTTTTTTTTTTTCCTTATATATTTGGTTTTCTTTTCAGAGATGGAGACTGCAAGCTGAAGCAAACGATGAGGCAGAAAGACTGCTTTCCCAACCTGCAGAGCAGATTTAAACACATATGGTAGGCTATTTTCCTCAAGTACTCTCCTCGTGGCTTGTCTGCATTTCTGTATCCATTGGATGTCTCCACTCCAAAAGATAATTTTTGCTTGGATCAATCGAAGAGCAGTCACCATTCACCTTACATATCACCTGAACGATGCCAAACATTGTACTACGTTCAACCATCATGAACATGCCAGGAAATTAACTTCATCTATGCAAAGATTGTGGAAATGGTGGCATCAGAAGGTCTGTATTGGGTGATTCCACACAGCTAAAGACTGTTCCAGGAATTTCGGGCAGCTCATTCGAGGATTAAGCCATTATGATGTAAATGCTGAATCGGATTTATTCTTTATTGAGATTTCCATATTGACCACTTTACTTCGCACTTTAGTGTCGTAAATTCTCTCTTTTTGTGTTTTTTGGGTGTAGATAGACTATAGTAGCTATCCATTGCAACGCATGTAAATGAACGACTCTAATGTTACTCCCGTGGGTAGGAGGGATGGATCATCATGCTTTGTTTAGTTTGATGCAGCCGTTAATATTCATTTCGTATCAAGGGGAAGAATAAGTTGGAAATCTCCTGTCCCGTGCTCTTTAATTTTTCAGGCCAGTGCACTGTTGATGGCGCCATGTTATCGGGCATCGGTCAACTGATTACCAGAACATGAGAAAAAAGAAGAACGAGGACATGTAGGCCTCGTAAGTCTTGTTACAGTGATCCCCCAAAATTCAGTTATGAGTAGTTGATTATGACACAGTTCATCCAGATTGTAGCATGTATCTATGGATGCCTAATTAATGACCCTGGCTCCGCAAACTCGTTGAAAAACGAAACCATTCATGAGGGTAAGGAGAAACTACTCATGTTACGTGCATGAAACTTCTATTGAAATCTAATTCACTAAATCATAATGTCAACTTATAAATTACAGAAACAGTAGGAGTTCACCCCCAAAAATGGATCTGTAGTAACATAGATTGCTCTACAGAATAAAAACTTTCATGCCTCCTTATACCAGACAGGAGGACATGAGATTCCAACTAATTTTCATGTGGGATGGCATTGATGCCACAAACCGGAGGAGATCTGGCTTCGAGCTAAGTTCAGGATACAGGTTCTCTGACTTTTGATTCAATGCCGGAAGGAACTTTGCGATGTTGGGAAGTACAAGCTCTCTACAGTGCAGATGTAACAAAGGGACTTTAGATAAAACACTTCCCTTCTGAACATCCAGCCCTTCTGGCCTTCGCAACTTGTAAGGTTTCCCAGTTGTTGGCTCAATATCAGTCCGAGGCATTTGCTTCCATCTCTTGTGAACAAACCAACCATACTTATAGTCACCAACAATTGGAGTGCCAAGAGCTTCAGCACAATGGACACGGAGCTGTAATGAGATGATTGAAATTAGATCCTCCAGATACAGAAGTCAAGAGCTCCGTTAGCAGATGCTGGCACATAGCATCACGTAAAGAGAAAAGGAAGGGGGAGGGGTTCGTTCCATAGAGTAGGTGAGAGCGAGTGTTTGGATAATGGTTAATTATGCAAGGTTGAAAAACACCCATGAATCTCTAAATGTTTTATCGTAAATCAACTCCAAAACATATTTTGAACAACTGGAATTTTAAACACCCTAAGTTGCCTCACACTTGAACGTCTTTTTACCAGTCTATATGAATAACAGAAATCAACTACAAGGAAAAAAAAAATAATTGTAAGTGACGCAAGTTCAACTTCTAGGATCATAGAAAAATTAAGTTATCAGGTATACCGTATGCTACATCTTCGATGTTGAAACCCTCTACAAACATCTTCTAGAAAAACATCAATAAAAAAACTTAGTAATATTACATAAACAACTGGCACAAATATACATGTAAAAACCTTTTAGTCTCGGTTCTCTGACGATTATAGACCCTTACTCTCATGAGCATAACATATAAAGGGTGAAAAGTGTATTCCACCCTCCAACTACTGGGTGATGTACGCTTCACCCTACACTACCAAAATTGAGACATTGACCCCTTCAACTAGCAAAAAGCTACAACGCGCACTGTTAAGATTCAGCAGTCAAGACTGTCACGTCCCCTATTTTCACTTATTTTTCATCCATCACACAAACTACTAAAAAGTCAAAACACGCAGGGTTAAGATTCAACTATCATGATTATGCCACGTCACCTATTTTTAGTTTTTACCCAGTTTTCATTCATCCTAACGGTTAGAATTTGAGGGGGTGCTATTTAATATTTATCATTGTTTGCTAATTGAATGGTACAAAGGGGAAGTTTTGCATAGAGTATGTTTTGGTAGTCTAGGGTGAAAAGTGTAAAATGCCTATTAGTTGAAGGGTAAAAAATGAAAAAGTATGTTTTCCCCATGTGTAAATTTAATTAATATACATGGCCAATAGGATGTTCCACCTTAAAGAAATAAAGACTAAGAATTGGCCTTTGAATTTTAATATTTACTTGAGAAGTAAGGGCACTGCCCTATGTGTACTTGAGAGAGACCAAGATGGAATGTGACAAGGTACCTGATGCTTTCGGCTAGTAAGTGGACGTAGTTCAATCCATGAGCACCCATTTATTACTGGACCAAGAACACGGTATTCAGTTATGGACTCTTGACAAGCTTCCAAACCTGATTGATGAGCCAAGATGACCCTCTCAGTCTTCCCATCATTAAGAAGCACCTGCAATTGATAGCAATAGAAATACATTCAAGTTGTTACATCTTTTAGATGAATCCATTTCTGAAAGTATAATTGTTGACACAGACAGAGAGGAAGACAGAGACCTTTGTAAGAGGAGCACAAATTAAGCCTTCCTTTTCCCTGGGCGAGCCTATGACCAAAGCCCAGTACCTCTGATATGTTGCTTCGCATGCATCATTCCAAGCCTAAGATTAGGTATAAGCGTATTAGTCTTTAGACTAAAAAACTATAAGCATTAAACTATTTATCCCCATCATATTCTAGAAGTCACATTCACCACCCCTGCTGTACGTATACAATAAGTAGCTCGGGTCTTAGTACCTTACAGGAGGAATTTGCTTTATTAATGTCACTGAATAGCCACTGAAGATGATCTACACTTTCTTTTGTTCTCCCCATCAAGAGAAGGCCACTCTGCTCTCGGTCAAGACGATGAACCTTACAAAATAACTCTATGGAATCAGCAAACAGAAAAGCTGCTAAAGAAAACTAAAGATTTGAAAAATATCTATTTGCAATGGTAGTGGAATCGTAAGCAGCAAGCCAGAAAGATTCTAGAAGAAAACAGAGAAAGTATTATCACAGCAAAACTTTTTAAATGTCCTGAAAAAAATTTAATGTCCTGCTTTAAATGGCATGATTATTAATTAAAAAAACAGTAACACTGCGTAGAGGACTCGAGTTCAAATGAGTAGTGGGTGATTAAACATGAGTTGAGCTTGAGCTTATCACCAAGTTATATTTTATGTTTACAAATAATTCATTTATTTATCGGACAAGTATGAGCTTGTTCACGAGCTATTTTAATTTTGACTATATAGATTACTTATATTATATTCTATAACTTTATCCATAAAGTATGACAAGCCAACTTTGAGTTTTTGCAAATATCTTAATTTTTATTTATTCACGATTAAACTCATAATTCCTTTTTGTAAACTTATATTCTTTTACTATAAAAACAATAAATACAAAGTTATACAGGTTGATTTGAGTTTTATACAAGTTGGATCGTTTAAATAATCGATCATAATTTTGTATTCACAAGCAACTTATTTAATAAAACAAATAGTCTTATTTATTTGCAGCTTAGTAAAGCATATCTAATGAACATGTTTTTTTGACCGGTGAAACATGTGATCTTTATAAAATGTCTCCCAATTAATATCAAAGGTGACACAATTTTCATTAAGAATCTTGTGCTTTTAAAAACGCAAATATAAGAAAGATATCAGAACTGGAGATTTTCAGAATTGGACATTTATTTTAGACATTCTAAAAGTATTAAAAATATCTAAATGGGGCCAGTAGCACCTTTAACATATCAGATTCACCCCTCAAAAAATGTGTGCATGAAATGAATTCAACCACACAATTGAAACATGGAACATTCTTTTGTTCCTAAACACCAAATATAGCACATATCTTCTTCCTCAACTAGTCACTACCCTATTCAATTAACTTCCTTACTAACTGAAGCAATTGCATATGGACCATCATTAACCAACAGAAAAGCAGCAACACTAATAATAAAATAGATGCAGTCTTTTTTTCAAATCTTATTTACAACATTCTTACACCGTAATAATTTTTTGATAAGCAAAGAAATCATAACAAACTAAAAGCTTACCAACTTCGGACCCTCATCATAATCATAAGACAAAGCAGCAGCTGCCAATGCATCCATGCTGTTATGAACTGGCAGATTCCCCTGAGAAAATAATTACATATAAAATCAAGTGGCAACAAAATATGCTTAAACAACAATCTAGCACCATAAAGAATAGGAGTGCAGGATACAAACCTTAACTGGAAGTCTTGGGGGCTTGTTTAGCAGAATTATAGCATAGTCCTGAAATTCCAACCACCAAATAACATATATCAATACGAGCACAACTGCCCAAACAATACAGAACCAACCAAACGATGTAAACATACAGAATTTCAAAGAAGAAATCAGAAAAAATTTAGAGTGAGATGGAACATCATATCTCACCAAGGTTGAAAAAGAGTCAAAATAATAAGCATAGGAGATAAACCCACAAACAAACCCATACGCATCTATATATAATCAATGGAATCAGGGATTGAAAACGCAAACATCAGGACTATCCGTGAATCAACTCAAATAACATGAAAGGAGACAAGATAGGAGCTAAATGTAAACGTGCCTTGTATTTGACAAGCCGTTGCAAGTACTGTATCTCATCCGCATTTGGATATAGTGTCCCACTTGGTATAGTGTCAAATCTCTTAGAAATCCTGGTCTCAGCAACCGATACGGGTATATAAACTCTTGCCCCGGCCTCCATTACCTCATTATGTTTGATCTGTAGGTCAGCTGTATGTTTGCAGATGAAGTTACCCACATAAAATTGCATACGGCCAACAAATAGAATTGAAAAATAAAGTGGGGAGAGAGCAAGATTAATGTATTTAAGTCCACAGTTTATGACTCTTGGGTTAGGATGGTATTCTAACGTATTGTATCAATACTCGTATCAAGAACTTCCCCAAGTGATAATTTACCCACACAAAGTTCATAATGAAATTTTTTTTTTTATAAGAGTTCATAATGAAAATTATGATTGGCTTTATGCATCCGCACTTTTCTCATCCGTTTCATTTGTCCTTCCTCGTCATCATAGGAGTCTTTCGAACATGGGCATTCCATCTGGACCTGAAGAAGAGGAAAAGCATACAAGTCTGTGAATATACTCGAGTTGAGGAATCCTAATAAAAGGCCCCCCACATGCATTCGATTACATCCCAACTCAATATGAATAATACTTCATTCGATCAAAGTCAGCACAGATAGACAGTATATGATTTTAAATCAGCCCAACCCCAACAAGATTAATTCCATCGTCATAAATTCCAAATCAAAACAAATGGACACTCCACATTTTCCTGTCTCATTCTTTTTCCGCAAATTTAGTTGTGGCGTGCTCGTCCGAGCTTAAAGCATGGGCAAAATATACATTGAAGCATAAATTTGACGACTTTATCATGATTCCTCATAACCCAGAGTAATAAAACACAGAAGTTTTTAATAAGACATTATCACAATACTCACAAGGCCTTTGTTGAAATGAGACGTAATTGCAGAGCCGGGGATCTCGTCAAAATAATACTTGACCCAGCTGATAGCGGTGACGCGACCAGGATGACCGCTGGCCGAATTCTTTACGGGCAAGGGGTGAGCAGGAAATGGAGGCAAAGACAGGAGTTGCCGAGGCTTTGGACCCTCTTTTGGTCCGCCCAACTGGGCTATGTTGTTGGATACCCGGATTACTGGTTCGGCATAAGCGGGTGGCGGAGGAGAAATCCTAGAGTAGTGCCTGATAATAGCAAGCCGATGAAAAATAGTTTTCCACATTTCCTCACATATGCTAAGCAGCTTTTAGAACGTATAATTTTAAGAAACGGTGTCGAATCTTTTTGGAAACCGTGCAATCTCTTCTACGACAGTTATGGGTTTCTTTGACAGCTTACTGCACCGCACCGCTGCATCAACGCTTTGAAGGCTAAGGGAAGCCTCTCCGGCGCCGAGTTCTTTCGATGTTGCCAGAGGAGGGAGACCAAGAGAGAACAAAGAGGGAAAGATGAGAAGCGGCTGTTAGAGAAGCATTCCGCAAACAATTTTGCACTTACCGCCGCAGTAGCTCTGCGTTTGCCGTTAAAAGTGGGCAACCTTCTCTCTTTATGCAACATTTCTGAAGACAAAATTATCATATTAAAAATGTTATAAACCCTATCATTCACTTGCGCTTGTGAAAAATAAAATTTTTATTTTTAGGTAAATATGTGATTTATAAGAAAAAAATTATTTTTTAATAATAAATTTTATGACATTTTAAAACTGTATTTAATTTTACTTTTTTTTTTATCTTGTTAATATGACACCCTCCATTGCGCATCTTAATTTTGTAATTTATTATTTTAAAATGTAAAAGCTAATTTAAGAAGTAATTAATAAACATGACCATATCGACACAAGTATAGTAAGAATAAAATGTGGAATGACTTTTAATTTAAAGTTATTTTACTCAGTAGGAAGGAAAAATATCAAAATTTAAAAAATAAAAACATATGTATGGTATAAAATTGTTGAATATAATTTATCTTTAATTTAACTCGCATATTTTCCCTTTGTAATAATAATGTTAAAGTGTGAATCGCAATTTTTAATTCTCAGTGTTAAGAAATCTAATTTCTAGAGTAAAAGAATATTCTGTCGTATATTAAAATTGTGATTACAGTAGCTTTATATACAGAGCTGTAAAGCTGTTCCCAAACATATTAAGCAAAATACAATAATAGTAAATTAACTGCCTTTCTATGTACACATGTAAAAACAGGAGAATAAAAAAACTTCTATATTGTAAAACTTATTACTCAGAATGTACGTCCTTAATCTTTTATATGCGATTATAAACATCATTTAGTAAATTTTAAAAAATAAATTACGATGGGATATAATATATGGATATTTATTGTGTAAAACTTTCTAAAATAATAATTATTTGTAATTAGTTAACATGATAAAAAAAAATATTTTTGAGTGTAAATTTTTTAAAATTATCATTATTTTTCAAGTAAAAAGAAAAAATATTAACTTGGTAGAATGTTAAACATTTGAATTGAAATTTGTTGTTTTTCTACTAGGAATGGTAAATTATAGTAGATAACCTTACAAAACCACGTTTTAGGTTAACGAATTTGTGTCCATCAAATAAATAATGGGCCTTTTAATAAGGAAAATGATAGTATGACTATCAAACAAACACACTCATTTTTTTTTTAACTTAATAGTTGTAAGAAAGGGGATTGCTTTCACCTTCTATTGGGGCTTATGAAGTGGCTTAAGAGCCACTTAATGAGACTTGATGGCTAGCCCTTAATGGCCAGCCATAGGATTACACTAGCCCCTCCCCACTTTGGATGAGGTGTGTGGATTACAAATAAGTTATCTCTCTCAAATGATTCTCTCTAGTCCCGGTATTTAGATTGTGAAATTTGTAGATATTACTCTGGTATTATCATGTAATACACTCCACCATCAATAGGATGATTTTGGATAAACAGCGACACCGGAGAATCCGTGGAACAACTGCACTAGATCTAAAATATTTTCAACAAGGTAATATCGTTTCCGCTGTGTACTTTGATCTAGTATTTCTAACATTGGTATCAGAGCAAGATCGGTTGTTCCTGATTTAATTTTTGCTCACATTGTTTGTTTGATCAAATTTGTTTGAAATGAACTGCATGTTTTTGAATAATTTTCCCAAGTGCATGAAGTGATTCTGACCATACCACCATGAGAGGTGGTTCGGATTGGTTCATGGTGCAATGCACACTGATGCCACGCTGCCTAAATGGGCATAGTGAGATCTCATTGCCCATGCTGCTCGCTATGAGCACCACTAGCCACACAAAATGCTGCACGGGGTGTTGCGCGACAGCAAGATCCACGCGATCTAGGTGTAAAGTCGTGTACCATTTGGGTGCTACTAGGTGCTGAGTCCACCACCATGGCGCTATACTATCTAGGCCAAGCAGCAGTTTCTGCTGGTGTGATGTGCGTTGATGGTTGATGGTCTATGTAAGTTTGCATGGCTGTCCCAGGCAACTCGCTTGCACGAGATGCAGTGCACTAGTGAGAGGCAGAGAGAGGACACACCACCATGGCGCTGCGAGCACCCTATGGTGCAATCCGCAACGCGGTGCTACGCTCACCACCTACACACTACAGTAGTGTCGCGCGCACTACCTGTGCACTGCAGTGGTGCTACCAGCACCTCTGTGCGCACCACTACTCCCCAAGGAGCAATTGCCGAGGTGCAGCAATGCACTTGGTGTGGCTAGGGGTGTAACTAGTCCGGTTCGGTCCGGTTTTGGACAAAATCTAGGACTGAACAAGTAGGCACCGGTTTTACATTTTTCAAAATTGATTACACATCGATTTTCCTCCTAAACCAGTATTCTGATTTTACTGGTTTTCGGTCTGGTTTGATCCGGTTTTTCGATTTTAATAAAATACAAATTTTTCATAAAAATTCTGTTTAAAAAAAAAAAAAACTGATTTAAAAAATTTTGTTTTATTAAAAATCTATTACCATTTACAAAAATCTGCTTTACAAAAAAATTCTGCTATAAAAAATCTGCTTTATAAAAAAAATTTGCTATGTAAAAAAATTATGATATAAAAAATCTGTTTTATAAAAAAAATCTGTTATATAAACAAAATTCTGCTATATAAAAAACTGCTATAAAATAAAAACTAAAATAAGAAATCTAGTGTAAAAAAAAATCTGCTATAATCCTATATTAGACTATTAGTATTAGTATATATATATTAGTATTAGTTATAGTTATATAATATATTAGACAATATAATAGTATTAATATTAGACTATTAGTATAGCTATATATTAGTATTAGTTTTGATGATTTAGTATAACTATATTAGTATGAGTATAACTATAATCTATATTAGAATATTAGTATTAGTATATATGTGATTATTTTTTCTGTGGTTAAAAATTATATATAATATAAAATATATTATATATAATATCAATATATAAATAGTACCGGTCCGGTCCGGTTAGTTGAAACTGAAACCAGACCGGTTCCGACCGGTTTTTCATTTATAGAAACGGGTCCAAAACCGGTGATTTTCCAGTTTGCCAGATTTTTTTTACACCCCTGAGTGTGGCTACGCACGAGGTGCAGCGACATGCACAAGGTGCTGAGCACCTGTGACCGACGGAGAAAAAAAAAAAAGGTGCACTAGCAGCGCAGGCAATAGAGGTTCACGTTGAGCCGAGTGAGGTAGTGCTGCTGTGATCTTCCGTAGTCGCTAGGAGCTACGTTGGTGGTGCTTGAAGGGTGGTGGGCAGTGGTGTTGAAAGGGTGGCGTCGGTTACAAGTTTTTCCGTTACAAGCGCTGTAACCGTTTGGTGCTTTGGGGAAGATGAACAATGCCCTTATCTACGTTAAGGAGGAATAAGAAGCAGTGAAGCACCGTGTGGTTTATTTTGGGTTAAAAGCAGACGAGCTTGGGCGAGGGCTTGTTTTAAAATCACAGTTGGACCTCTTTTTTAACCAAGCTATGGGCTATTTTTTAAATCATCTTTTTACTCGTATGTTACCATTAAAAGAAAAATTAGGCCCGATTGTTTTCCTTTTAAAGAGGAAAAAAAAATCGTCTAGGAGGATTGGGCCATCAGCCTAACAAGCCGAAGACTGCTCTGCAATTGGGCGCCCAAGAGGGTGCAACCCAGTGGCTGTTTTAAAACCTAGACTTCACTCACAAAGGCATTGATCTCAATATTTGGACTAAACTTATTCTTGGTAAGTTTGTTGTCGTCATTTATTCAGCATATAATTGTGGCATAGAATTCTTTTTTCTGAAATATTTTTGTATGTTATTATGGTTATCGAATACATGCATGTCATGATATTATGAAATGATTTTTGTCACGTTTGTTAGGCATTTTATTTTACGTTATAAAGTGCCTAGATTTTTTTTTTTTTTGGTGAATAATAATTATTTAGATGAAATGTGATGAATTTCTTTTACATGTATTGTGTTTACATGTAATTGCATGAGCTTATTTTATCACATGTATTGTTGGGCTAATTTTAAGAGTTAGTCATTTTTTTTAATGTGATAATATAGAGGATTAAGTAGCCTGAGTTTTATTAGCACATGCTTATGGCTGGCTTAAACTGATTTCTTTGATTTAGAAATAAATTATTTTTTCATGTGACTAACTCGATAGATTGCTTATCCTAGTGGGAGTATAGTTGAGATTGATTTGGAAGTAATTTCCTATACAATATAAATTTACGTGAAAATTAAGTTAGAAATTAATAATTAGACGTTTGACAAAATGATTAGGAATCATAGCGAATTTTTTATTTTGCAACGTGTATTAATGTTTTTTGTTCTGATTTAGATTAACGCGGCAAATTACTTAAATGTTTGTGCAATTAGATGCGTATAGGTTAATAACTTTGAGATAACCGAAAAGAAAGTCTCGAGATTATGTACATGACTTAAGTGTCTCATTAATTTCCTCCATGAGCAATAATTGGAAAGAAATAAGATTATTAACAGGGTTAAATAATCTTATATCATCATTATAGTAAAAATCTCTAAAAGATTTAGAGTAAAATTGAAAGTGTGCGTGGGACGCATGCACTACAATTTTTTATAGAAGTTAATGGGATCAACTGTCATATAGAGCTAAACCAATATTTTGCATTTGAAAATCTTATGGGTAATAATAGAAGTTGCACATTATTTATGTAACACAAAGATTAATTGCTCCTATATTTGAGGTTGGGCATTATAATCTTGAAGCAACTCAAATTAACTCACGGATAGGAACATACTCTCTAAAACTTGCTAGTATGTTTGGCGAGTAAGGACATTAAAATTTGAGTGTGTAAGAGTGTTAAGGACATTCTTGATTGACACATTCATTTTAAAGGTTCTATCAGTGCACCTCCATGTGGTATTAGCACTAGTCATATTGCTCAAATTTTATTTATCTATAGTAAGAACAAGCAGGTTCTTGTAGAAATATGAACTTAGGAGCACCTATTGAGAATAATACCAAGCACCTTGGAGGTTTGCATGGTAATTGTAGCAGTCTGAATAATTAGGTATGACTTAATTAAGCCTAAAAAATATTGCTCGTGATTGCACTGATACAAGATAGGTTTTAGGCTAAGATAATTTCTTGCAAAGTTTTCTTTTCTCTCTTGTAGTGAATTTGAGAATATGAAAATATTGTGTAAGCGAGAAATGGGGATATATCGCTAGTTAGTGGCTGAAACGTCACATACTGCATTTGTTGCACAAAGAGATATTTTTATTAGCGCTTTTAATGCGATATTAGAGAAGTCTAGACCTAATTTGATTTTAGACTTGTTGAAAGTAGTGATGTTAGTGAGAATTCCTAGAGGTTTAGAAGTTGAATAGTCACTCGTTGACTCTGTAATATTATTTCTCGGGTGGGGAACTGATATATTAAAATATGCCTTTGCGGCATAGGATGATGGGTGTGAAGTTTGAGAAATTTAAGATTTTCTCACTAATGAGAATCCTCTCCTTTATTTTGAAGAGCCAAAGAGAAAAAGGAAAATATGAGCATTTCTATATAGAAGTTCCTAGAGATGCACAATAAAGACATGGAATGAAAATATTGTTTCATCATATAAATATGATCTTTTTTTTTTTTATAAGGAAAATATTTTTTAGGTTAAAATATTATTTTTCAAAATCGAAATCGTATGAGTTATATGATGAGAACAATTATCTCGCAGTTTAATGACTTACTGAGAATGGAGTTCTAAATGAATTATGGCTCGAAAGCAGTTGCAACCTTAAGTTTTGACTTGTTGTCCTTAAATCAAGTTCATTTGTCATTAAGCTAGCTCGAGTGACTACTTTGTGCAAATGTGAATTCTATTTAGAGGATTTAAGCTTGATTATTTTTTATTAAGTCGATAAAATTACTCGTATTTTCAGCGAGGGTAGGGTATCCTTTTTTTTTTAACACTTGTTTTTTGGAAAGAACGTTTGATTATGTTCCATTCCATATTACCTGGTACCTTAAATTAAATTTTTTTTAGAAAAAGATTGCCGAAGATAATGAGAGTAATTCAACAACTAGTGGGAGTATACCTTTGAGTTAAGGTGTACCATTAGTGATAGTGACTCATAAAATTCATGAAATATAAAAATCCTCATAAATAACGTGGAAGCAATGTATCAATATCATCTCATCGTTTAGAGACTAGAAGAAAATATTTGTAATACAGCTTCATTAAAGCTATAGAATTCACATAGTAGGAACATCAATATAGAATCTGATATTCACTTTAGTTATATGATCCAGCCCAGGGTTGTTGATTGGTTTGATACAGAAAAAGTGGAGTTGATAGAAGTATAGATCCATCTATTGGCACTAATCGAGTTGCTTTTAGATAACCATTGATCAAACATTTATTGGAGTTTTTCTTGAAATAGTCAAATAGCTGATTCTCGTAAGAAAATTAGGTGGTTAAGTTTTTTTGTGATATTTAGGTGCAAGTACTGTGAGTGCATGATTGTTGCTTGTACTGTTTTAGTACAAAAAGTAAATGAATGCTGCAAATACTATTTACATGCAGCCTAAACGAACCATCTACTCAAAGATACCCAATATACCTAGTCGTTTTTACTAACGATCTATTGAATAAAATGGGGTTCTTTGAAAGCTGTTGACGGTCTTAAAAAAATGTCTCTACTGAGAGAGATGATGATCTGGTTGTCTTAGATTATTAATTATCGCCTAATGAGATCTTATCCACACTATAAGGTGATGGATGTGGGTTTATAAAAAGTAACTAAGACTTTACGTCTTGTGAGACTGTATATGAGAAAAACAGTTTCTATGAGCTTTTGTTCAAAATCCATAAACAATTAATGAAATGGAAAATACTAAAGAATCTAGTTTTGCCTTGTATACAATTTGGTGTTTCCATTATGGTTTGCTCATGGGAGTTAGAGGTTGAGATCTTGTTAGAGGGTAAATATGGCCTACTTGATTAAGTGAGTTTGTGATGCGATTATCGTTAAAAGTAATGACTAGACTATTGTGATTGTCTTTGTGGGCAAAGGCCATAATCGCTTTACCCTTAAAAGAAAAATAAATGATGGTTGTTTTACATTTTTTTTGTTGAGTACAATATATTCATATGAAACCTTGAAATCACAAATTTAGTTTGCTGAATAACATTTGAGATCACATTGAAGATTATTAAAAGTCGCATGTGGGACTTGCTGACCGGTGCAAAACTGTAAGTGCACAATATCGTAGTTTTATAGTAAAATGATAAGAAGAGTATCGTCCTCAAGGATTGGTACCTTACTCTTGCCAAATACCAAAATTATACTAATCTCAATTTTATCTAGAGGAATCACTAAGGTTTTTCTGTAGTTGCAAATTAAACTAAGATCAACTCAAAGGGAAATATGCAAGAGAAACAAAACTGACGTTCGAAGATCAACTTAATGGGGAAGAAAACTTCTAGGAAATCGATTTCACCTAATTCTTCACTATGCTTTTCTCATCCAGCTAACTTAATTTAATTCTTTTTTATCTATTAGCAAATCTCTAAATCATCCAAAAGCCTCTTTCTATAGTCAATTGGAAATGACTCTTGTTTATCAATTCACATAAGAATATGCAAATTTAATAAAGTAAGAAAGCAATAAAACCAATGATTTAATTACTACATAGGTTCGTACAAGTCTTTCGATCTCTATACTTACCTATGCTGAAATATTCAAGATCTACCCTATGATTCCCTCTTTCGATAGCAAATCACAAGATTAAAAATCATTTAATCAATGGCCAGTTAATTAGAAGCAATAAATTCAGAATAAATCAGATAAACAAATAGAGAATTGCATTAAATTAGCGTAGACAATCAAGCATAGTTCGGAAATAGGTTACATCGTTTTCCTAGAATAAAGAAAATTTAGCTCATGTTAGAAATGGAATTCAACATAAACGAATTCACCATAATTATTCTGAGAAGATTGGAAGAAAATAAACACTGAAAAATCCTCCTTGCAGCCGCAATTCGTCTTCAAAAGCTCAAGGGAATGATTCAACGCTTTTCTCCCGTCCGTACTCGTGTATGATTCCAACGTACGTGCAATAATTGGAATTCCCTCTCCAAAACAGATGATTTGAATCCCTCTAGCTATGTTTTTCTATCCCAAAAAGTGTTCTCCAGTCAAAAAGTACGGCCATAGGGTGAAAAATCCATTTTTATATCGTCTGACGGCGAAAAACCCTGGATCTGTCAAAACACGATGTTCGCTCGAGCGGGATGTCGAGCGCACGTCGAGCTTTCGACTTTGCCTGAGTTCGCTCGAGCGTCCTATCAGGCGCACATCGAGCGTTTGACTCTGCCTGATTTCGCTCAAGCGGCCAATGTCTCCGCTCGAGCGATCTTTGTTTTTCAGCAACCCGCTTGAGCTCCCTGTCGAGCGGCAGTCGAGCGTTTGAATCTGCCTGAATTTACTTGAGCGGTCAAAAGTCTCTGCTCGAGCGAACTTGTAAAATCTGCAATACGAAATTTTTGCAAGTCATCACTTGCTAACTAGAATCGAAGATTTAAAATTGTGAGTTTGACCTTAATGAGATTCGTGATGAGTCTTTGTTGACTTCATGGTTGTGCTAATGACTTTTGAATATAAAAGTAGAGTCACTTGAAAGGTACATGTTTTGAAGAGTTACTATACATGAGAATGCGCACAAAGAGAAATAGTCCTAAAACTTCACTTGAGAGTTGTGATTTGATTATTTTTAGTTGATTATGTGATTTCCCTCCGTCATGATATTGTTTATCATGCACATGACA